>NC_044907.1:65640299-65972272 GCF_001633185.2 Quercus lobata
TACTTATTTGGGAGGCTTCTAGCACCACGGTGCCAGGCATCCAGCATTCCCCACAATGCCAGGTATTCTCGGGATTACATCATAATACATATCTTCCAACCATGAGGGTAGATTGGCTTCCCCCACAAGTTGGCCATAACCAACAAGGGGCGAGTACAGCAGAGCCAGTCCCACTTACTGGCCAATCATATAATGTTTTCCATGGAAAGCTAGTAATTAACTCCTACTAGCAGAGTTCAGATCACCAGAGGACATATTTTTTTTTTGTTTTTTTTTTTTTTTTTTTTTTTTTCTTTTTTTTTTTTTTTTTTTTTTTTTTTTTTTTTTTTTTTTTTTTTTTTTTTTTTTTTTTTTTTTTTTTTTTTTTTTTTTTTTTTTTTTTTTTTTTTACCCGAACTTTTATACTTTACATCATACTGAAATTTCTTGTTTTGCATGACATTTCATGATAATAACATTTTCATTCTTTTCTTTAAACATCATGTTCGTGAAATCAGTAATAGCATTAATATGCTTAAATCATATACTTAAGTTTTTCGAAAACTCACGAACATATCTTTGTCAGAATAATGATTACATGCCATATCTCTAATCAAAAACATTTTAATGCATAATATACTTTAAAATAACCTCATGACTTACCAAATGCCCATATAACTTATCCCTTACCTGAAAGCAGGGGAACTGAGAGCCTAAAGTCGAAGAAGCTTAGAATTGGATACTGGTATCACCTAAACCAAATATCAAGCTTATTACTATCCATAATTTCCTTTTCATAAACTTCACATTCATCTCAAAGCCTATCTCTTAGAATCAAGGAAGTCCTAATCCCACCTCAAAGAGGTTCCCACAAACACCAAATGCATTCATCAGACAACATGATGTACTAAATCATAGAGAAACCAATTCATAAAATTTATATATGATTCTAACATACCAGAGGATGAGTATATTTAATTATAGCTCAAAACATTCACTCTAACTTTAGAATTAAATCCTCAAAGTTAGGCATGTCCCTTACTATTCACTGTTCTATTCCAGCAGCATATGCCCCATTTGTAAAATACAAACGGGCTATCCAAACACATCCAATTGTCATGAAATTTTATTTAACTACTCCCCTGTATGTTCATTATAAACCATAAAAATTACGGATTCAAAGCATAAACGCATGATTTACTAAAAATCACACAAGACAGCATACTCAAATCTGTAATGACAGAATTTCATGCAAATTATAAATTAAACCATTATTTTTATATTAATCCAAATGCTGTGAGACAAATTCAATAACAACCACAAGTGTCTTAGGTTTCATATGAATTATCCCTAGCATCCAAATTCACTATATAAAATTTAATACGTAATTTAACATGCATGAACACAGAATCTGTCACAGTGACAGCTTCAGTACATATTCTTATAAAATCATCAACAAATAGCAATAGGCCTTAATTTCATTTGGGTATTTTTATACCTATAATTAACATACTAAAATATGTTATTAAACATTAAATAAACCATAATATCATCAAACCTTCAAATCACTAAAACAGAATCATAATTCAGCCTATAAAATCAGGATAGAGGTTAAAGAGGTAGAAATAAACAAATGAAGTTTTGATTACTTACCCCCAACAATTTGAAGCTGAAATTTTAGTATTAACTCTTTAATTTCTTCTTTATAGAGAGATATTTTGCTTTGGTGAGAGAGGGAGGGCTACCAGGTAAGAAGGGGAGAAGAAAGAAACAAAGAACAATGAAAAGAGTAGGGAAAGAGGGGCTGGAATTTCTGTCTGGTGCAGCCAAGAAAATAAGGCAAGAGAGAAGACTTTTGGGGCAGCAAAATCAGATAAAGAGAGTGAACTTGGGTGGAATACGTGTGATGCTAAGGAAAAATCTCACCACCCACTTTTTCAACGTTTCTTTTTCTTTGCATTCACACTTACACTTTCCTACAAAGAATAATATCACTTTGCATGTACATATTTATATATATATATATATATATATATATCCTTACCTTTATAAAGTTATATCCATCACATTAAAAGAGGATATATGTTCTAATTACTTTGAGAGAGCATAAAAGAAGAATTAGGATGGAGTCTTGTCTTTCTTTCCAAGTGTGGACCCATGGGTTTGACAAAAGGGACTTAAGAGAGTTCTTAGCACTTTCCATAAGAGAAAAAGAGAGCAAAATGAGGTGAGAGTTTCAGATTTATGTGTGGACCTGTGGAAAAATGAGAGCATGGGAGTTTCATGGAAATTCTAGTTACATTGAAAAGTCAAAGAAGAGATAAGATGAAGATTTATCTTTCTTTTGATATATGATCCGTGGATTTGAGGGAGGGATAGTGAGAGCTTTTTGAGTCTTCTCTTTTCTTTGAGAAAGTCAAAGAAGAGATGAGGTGGAGTTTGTTCATTGCATGGTACTTGGGCATGATGTGTTGGATTTCCATTGGTTGTATGTGTAAGTGAAATTACAACCATTATATCTCATGCATCATACATAGTTAAAACACCACAACTATATATATATATATATATATATATATATCTCATAACTTAACCACTTAATATAGTTTTGTACATAATTAGTGTATGTGTGTATATATATATATATATATATATATAATACAAATGGTCATTCAATTATTTATAATCTTTACAATTCTCATTCAATGGCATTAAATAATATTCTTATTAAATACTCTTATATCAATTTTAGAAAGTAAATGGCTTAACAATAATAATAATACTTAACCACTTAAACACATAGTTTAATTATAAAAATTGGGTCGGGGTGTTACAGTGTTCTACAACTTGCATTGAGAATTTGATAACGACGAGATGTAGCAGGTAGAAGTTGTCATTAAGCAACTGATATTTTTGTCATTTAGAAAAGTTATGAGGATATTTTAAGTATTTACACCCTTCAAATCTACGTTGTATTTGCGTTTTTAAAAACGCAATCGCCTATCCAAACTCTGGGAATTTTGCATTTTAGTCTAAAAATGTGTGTTTGGGTGGTGCAACCACTTATAGCTCTAAATGACTGATTTTTGAATTTATAAGAGACTTGATTTATGAAGGATTTTTCTTTTTGGTGGATAATATTGCTGATTTGGGATTTGTTGAAATTTTTGTTGTTGTTTGTATAAATTTGGACTGGCTATGGGCATTGAATGGCCTAGATGCCTGGATTTTTATTTTTTTGGTAAAGTGTCTTTTTGAACTAATTTTGAAATTTGAGGGAGGCCCAATGGATTTAAAGAGGAGTAATTTTGCAAACGAGGAACTAAAATCAATTTTTTTTTTTCCAAAATCTTGTGGGGGGCCATTTAAGTAAAATTAGTGAGAATTTAAGGTAATTTTTAGATTTAATAGCTCTATTAGTAGGAACTTCAAAAAAGTCAAGGGGTCCATGGCCCCCCTTCTAGCTCTCCACTGGTTTGATATTGATTATGAAGTTGCAGACATAATGTGTAGATATTATGTTATCTGAGTCTCTCTATTATTCGTGCTAGATTGAACATGCAGCAATCGAGTTTTTGGGTCAATTTTATATCATTTGTTTCTCTTTCCTCAAATATTTTATTATTAAAAGAAATTGGTATGCTTACAAGTTACAATGATCTAGAAAGTTCAACAAAAATTATTTATTTATAATGATATTATTCAAGATTAAGTTTACAATAAAATTCTCTCTCTCTCTCTCTCTCTCTCTCTCTCTCTCTCTCTCTCTCTCTCTATATATATATATATATATAATTTTTTTTATTAGTTAAGACATCCTATAATTTTTAACATATCTTTCGTTCAATGACCGTCAATCGTTTTCACCAAGTCTTGTCATTGTTCAAAGCTTCCGAAGACTTGGAAAGTTGTAGTCTTAGAATTATGGACTATATAATTTTTGTGATGCAAATTGCAGAATTGCAAACTGAACATGCGGTCATTGAATGTGTAACAATAATGTTATCAAGTTCCCTCTATTAAACGAAGCCAGAATGAAGATGTAGAAATCATGTAATCTTAGTAAGTTTTATGTCATTTATTTATTTTTCCTCAAAATAAATTAGAGAGAGAGAGAGAGAGAGAGAGAGAGAGAGTGAGTGAGAGTGATTTATTAGTTCATATCTTTACGTGCAACGCTCCTTTGCAATAATCAAGAAAAATCAATAAAAAGTTGTTTTTATACATATTTATTCAAGTTTAAACTACAAAATGCATAACTTTAATATATTTTCAAATTAGACATTTAAATTTCATTTCCTCCCTTTTTATTCTTTCAACTGTAATCTAGTATCAATTTAGTTATTCTGTTAATTCAGTTCAATCTCACCATAAGTATTAAAAATTTCACTTTCTAAAATGAAGTTGTTTTAATGAATTCTATGAGGTAGATCGAACGGGAGAGCTAAATTGAAAATGAATAGAAATTAAAGGATTCAAATTAAAACAAAAAGAGGTGAAAATAAAAGCACTGAGTTGTGAACAATGCAAAATTTGAGTATAATGTGTAATTTAGCCTATATTTAATGAGTTTAATCAATATATCAATTAGGTAATTTATAGAAAAGGATAAACCTAATTTAATTAAAATTTATTTAGAGAAAATGAAACGTAAGTAAATCTGAACTATATATGTTTTGTGTATTGTTGCATTATCTTAAAAAAAAAAAAAAAAATTGTGAATTATAATTTGTTCAAATTAACATAATTTCACACTAGTTAAAACTCCAAAATGTTGTCAGGCCCTATACTTTCTTAAAAGAGAGGAAAGTATCACTAATCTTCACAGTAATGATGGATGTAATAAATACTAAAACTACTTCGTTTGGTGCCTATGAATGATTCCTATACAGACTTAAAAGTGATGTGTGTACGTTGTGAAAAGGGTGATGAAAATCTGCAGAAAAAGAAAGTGAATTTTGTGGCTATGGGTGGGGGATTGGTAACCTAAGCTAAAGAGGTTTTTAGCCTACAGCCAATAAAAATCTAGTGCCCTTGAGAGAGGTGTTTTCCTTATTTTTAGCGCTTAAAGGTTGTGCAATTGGTAGTATAATAGCATATTCATCTCCCACAAAAATTAATTAAGAAAAAAAAAATCCTATCCAAAACACAGAAATTTCTCTAGTTTGGAGCATCAGTGCTGATCAATTGGCACTTAGAGTCTCCAAATCAACACTTTGGTTCAACTAGGGGAGTGCTAATCTACCAAGTAGGTCCCACTATTTGGGTTTTTCAATTGAAAAATGCTAAATATACAAACTATTTTACATTATTTTTTTACATACTGCTGATATGATAAGTGATTAAGTAAAGAAAAAAAATGATGTTAATGGTAGGTGCAGATGAGAATCAGTAGGAATTAGCCACAATAACAGTTTATAAAAATGTTGTAAAATAATTTTTATGTGTAACATTACTCTTTTCGATTTAATTCTAATTTTTACTATTGTTTTAAAAATAATTTATAATTTCTAGTATAATTGGTTCCCTAATGGACTAATCATAGATTTAGATGATTAACTCACAATGGCTTATAGGCTTTTCACAGCCGCAATGGTGATTATGTACACTGAAGTCTTTGGCTTTGGGGTCTATGCTAGTTGTCAATTGATTTCATAGGGCATTATGTTTGGTAGTATAAAGAAAAAGTGAAAATGGCAATGGTTATTCCACTATAGTGAGGGAAAAGAGAAGAATGCAAAGGATCTTCAAAGTATATTTCATCTATTCTCTTATTTGAGAATTTAGTAAGGATGGATTAATGGAATAAGTACTTGCTTATTCCACAAAAATTAGTCCAGTTCACGTTTAGTTTCTTCTACTCCTTTTCTCAGGCTCTTAAACCATTTGTGCACTTCGGACAACAAACCGAACAACCCTATAAACACGTTTAATGTATATGGATTGGTAATAACCCCTATTTAATGTATATGTAAAATCTTAAATGGTTGAATATGGGCATTCAACTCCCAAACACTTGGGAAATTTTTAAGTATTATGGGAGTATAGTAAAACGATACTCCATTCTCTTACATTTATGGTGGACCCCAGCATAAATGTGAGAACAAAGAGCACCAATATAATTATTACTCCAAACACTCATACATTCGGAGGAATTTAGGTAGTAGCATTAAGAATTCTAACCAATATAATTATTTAAAAAAAACCCACAACCTTACATCTCAATTGACACATTTTGTTGTTTTTATTAAAAACATCATGGGTTCAAATCCTCTCCCAACTATCGCATCATTAAAAAAAAAGTATATTAAGTAATTAATTCATTGGATTTCCATAATATTGTTTAGTTAATCAAGAGGGAAAGATCCACATCTCTTCCATTTTTGGTATCTTAGCGTGATGATGAGAAAGATTACAATAGAGTTGAAATTCTATTCCATTTAAAAATAAAAATAGAAACTCTAGGTTGCAATTACATATGGAAAATAGTTAATTTGATGTCATTAACTAATTTTAAGGTATTACACTGGGTTTGGCCCGGTTAATCTAGTTCATTTAGTTTCCCATTTTCTACTTCTTTGTTCACGGTCATTCTTGTTCTCTCTCAATTCCTACCTCCAAATGGAAAAAAAATGATAGAATTTCAGGCAAGTTCACGGATGAAAAAGAATAAGTCGAAGAACGAGAAGCAGAAGATGCAAGAAGCATCAGCTAAAACCCAACTGTATGTAGCTGTTTCAGTACTTTAAGAAGCATTCCTCTGCCACTGCAATCCCTGTTTTTCTTCAATTTCTTCACATATGTAGAAGAAATGAACCCATATGGGACACATTGGGATTGAACCTTTTTTTTTTCTTCTAACTGTACATAGAGATTAAAATAGAGGAAGATTAATAAAGGAAAACAAACATGGAAATTCTGGCTATCCCAATAGAAGTAAATCAAATACAAACACGGATTATCGTAGAAATAATTGATTGTGCTCTTCACATAACCAAGGACAAAGTAACAACTTCCTAAAATATATTCAAAATTATTCCAATTTGGTTAAATGTAGCAATGGAAACGTGTAAGGTGGACAATAGAGGACCCAAAATTAGCTTTTGCTCATAAGGGGGTGAGTCAAGATGGAAGTTTCTGCTGGAAATAATTTCTGGAAATACAAAGCATAAATACTATATTCTCTCTCACGTTTTCACAATGTTATTTTTTTTTTTATAGGTAAAAATAAAAATATAGAGAATGTTACACTATTATATATGATGACCATGCTTCAAATCATAGCTGTCTTCTTCACAAATTATGTGTGTCTGAAGTTTTTTTGTGAGTCCATTTGAAGATGACAACTGAGATAAGCATGCTCTTATAACATTTTAGATTACTCCCTTAGCTGAATTCATCTTAATCAACCATTCTATATAGGCAAACGAACACATTTTTACAAATGACAACATCACATTCTTTTTACCCTTTAAATTCACACATCATGTTGTGATATGGTCATATGGTTTATGACCCAAACACAAGATAGTGTTGCATATCTCACCTATAGTCAGCAACGGTACGATTAGATAACAACTCAGCTGCAATTGTTCCCTTTCTCTCTTTCCTCGTTAGTCTAACTGTGAAGAAGTATGATGTTGACACTATCACCATCCCCGATCTAATTGTCAAAAGAAAAAATGGGGTATGAATTAGCCAAGCCTAAATAACAAAATGTATACCACCCAAAGGAGAATATACACATAGTCCTAGTTAGAGCTCCAAGATATCACATATTATACTATCAGTCTAGAAATTACAAATAGACTTGCCAGGAAAAACTTGAGCAATGTTTTGGATTTTGTATCACCCTTCTTGTAGTGCCTTTTCAGGTCAATGGCACTTCTCAACTGTAATTGTGAACGCAGGAAAGAATTTAGAAATCAATAATAACCTACCTAAGTTATAGAATCTAAAATCCTAGCAAGCAAATGAACTATCAAAGTCAAATAAAAAGCAAGTGTCCTATTATCTTGATAAACCCATAACCCGTATATTGCAAGCTTCACAATAACTTATCCCCACATAAAAAAGGAAGCTTCACATTAAGTTCTTATATATGATTATTTAATTGTAATTATTTAGTACACAGAGAGCAATTTATTTTCCTGACACATCATAATAGGTCCCACTAATTAAATTCAATCCCCATCATTCATGTGAGAGGAAAGAGTATTGCTCAAGGAGTATTGAATAACTTCCCATTATTTAGATATATATATATATATATATATATATATATGTATGTATATATATATTGACTTAAATTCCTTTTTCTTTTTTCTTTTATAGGTAAGAAAAAAAATGACTTATTAAAATCTAAATAAGTTCTAGCATAATTCAAAAATAAATGGAAGATTGTTTAAGTAAGACTTGTTCAACTCAAGAGAAATACTGAGATGAATTAGGTATAGTCCTATATGTGGAATATGTTATGATAATAGAATGCTCACTTTGGTCAAAGTAAGAGCACATAATAATTTAAAAGCACATCTTAAATTACGATGTGTTTTGATGGGTTCTTGATGTAAATTTCATGTTGACAAATAGAATCATGTGCATTCAGGTAAATAACAAAATTTTCCGAGTGAAATTGAGTTGTAGAATCAACTTTTTGAAATTGAAACTATAAACATCCCAGATAGTGCAACAAATCAAAGATTCTAGGACAATACCATCATAATTACTTCAAGACAAGACCAAGTTTAATACTTTACTATGCCAATGCCATTTTACAAGAAAACTAACTGGCAATATATGACTAAAAGATATCATTAATATCCCTAGAAAATCATTTTTGTATGGTGTAGGGTGAATCCCTCTCACCAAGGATGTTGCATACAAGTTACCGGAGGCATGAAGAAGATTAGCAACCCTGTCAGCATCATTGATAGAAAAAAAACTACTAGTGCCATACTGTTGTATAACTATTATCAATTCTAGTTCAACTTGTGGAAAATTAACCAGCTTTCAGTTTCAAGTTGTTATTTTACCCATCTAGAGTCAAACTTTACAAAAACTATTTTATGTTAAGTAAAACTTTTACATTCCATACACAGGAATGAATTTTTGAATGCTAAACATGGATCCAGCCAAAGGCTAATGTCTACACATACATTATAGAACATATTAAATGCATTAATAGGAAGTACCCAACCTTCCACGTCATTTCTATTTTTCCAATTTGTGAATTATCTAAAGTCGAACAATCTCTTAAGTAGAAGAATAAGATCTAATTACACAAGGGTTATGGTTCACCACACCTTCAGTAAACACAAATCTTTCTCAATCTCAGGGGTTATGGTTTGTGCAGGCAAGTCAAACCTATGTACATTTTACCAAAAAAAAAAAAAAAATGTAATCATTGTTAGCAAATTTAACAACACTTCTAAATGAACAAATCTTGTAAGTTGAGACCCCAAATAAAAACTAAATTCCTCCACCCATATACACCAAAAGAAATGAGAAGAGTTAGTAATTAACTTGAAACCAAAAGCATCAAAGTTTAAGAAATTCAAAGCTTTCCTCTCTCTCTTTCTCAGCCAACCAATCAGACAGAAGAAAATATAATGAAAAGTTAAAATAGAAACTCTCATTGAAACACAGACATACCGAGCTTTTCTAGCAGTATTTTTGAGATGCTTTCTCTTAAATTTGTTTTAACTTTCTGGAGAGGAAAAACCCATCAACAAGCTCTGAATTGGGTCTCCAAAGTGCACTGTTTTCACTCTGATTCTGAGATTCGCTCTCACACCCATTATGGGTTCCTGGTGAAAAATTTAGGTTCCCATGAAAGACCAATCACTTACTTACTCTCGCATTCTATCCCCCACCCCCAAAAGAGGGAGAAAAATAAAACTCAAACAGCTCCCTTGTAAAAACTAAAAAAATTAAACAGTGCACAGGGAATGAAACACAAGCAAAACCCCAATGAGTTATTACTGAGTTATTAAGGTTGGAGTGTTCTGAATTCTGAGTTATTAAGGTTTTCCAATTGTTTTTTTTTTTTTTGACCATGCAAGAAGAAAAGGTTCGTTGGGTTTAGAAGCTAAGGCTACTACACTAGTCATATTGACATTGATAAGGCCTAGTGTAGAGACCACAGAACTAGAAGGCCCCAAATGATGAGCTCATATCAACTAGGACCAAGTTTATTTATTTATTCACCCTATGTAACAGTACTATTTTCATAAGGTTTGCTTCTTTTTTATGAGAAACAAACACACACACACAAGGGAGAGAGAATGAGGTTCTAACACAAAGGCACCACAAACTCAACGTATGTCTAAATAATTCTATCCTTAATATTAATTTGGATGTTGCAGCATACATTATGAGCTCCCCAAATATTTGTTAACTTTTGGTAAGAATCAAAACATTAAAATTCTATATGTCAAAAGAAATCAACAGCCAAAACACATTAGTATGCAGTTTTCTTCTGTAAGGTTCATCATTGTGACTAATGTCTACTCTATGCCATTGCCTTTATATACAGACTCAAAAATTAGCACAGGGAAGAAATGTAGAAGTCACAGCATCTACAATAAAATATAGAACATAAGAGAAACTTACATGAAAGAAAAAAGATCTCAAGAGTTCATTATGGTCAGACTGTCACTTAGGAACTGACCAAAGCCAAGGAGCAGTTTCTTCGGACCTGATCTTGAGATCCAACTAGAACATTAAGACCTGACATCATCATCATTGCCCAAGCAAAGTCCATTCGAAAGATTGATCCATCATTTGGCGCATAAACCCTTGCCAATCTCGCAGTCTTCTCATTAGCTATCAATTTCTGATCAGCAAAAAGGAGTCCTTTCCCCTTTCACAAGCTTTGACAGTCGTGAGTGTCAAAACCTACCCTAAATGATATCAAAGATGACAATTCCTGCAAATATGACATCCCCATTGCAAACTCACTCATTTTCGTCTCAATGAGAAAACCAGGAGCTATAGTTGGGTTTGGCTGCCCTGTCCCCTTAAGGTAAGGGAGGCATTTCTGTATGAATTCATAGCAAACCTTCCCAATGTCACGTGCATCTTCAAATGATTAAGAAACTGATACAAACCAAATAACTTTTTAAACCTTTTTCAACTCCATAAAATAAGGGTGGAAATGAGGAAAGGTAGAGAGATAGTAAGTACCTAGAAGACTAACTGTTTATCTTTCATCAATACCTCTAAAGGCAAAAAGGTGAAGTGTCAGTGTTATGTTATCATTTGGTCGTGGAATGTCGGCCAGTGCTTCGTTAAATATGAATGAATGTTGTCCCTCAATCCTATTAACATTGGATAGAAAGGGCCACCAGCCTGTGATGTCAAGTATAGTAGTTTACATAAGAGCACCAATAAAACGAGTTACTAAGAGTTGTTCTTTAGTATTAGCTGAACTGAATTTGGAATGAGAAAAGTATTTCATTTTTTATTTATTTAATTTTTGACATTTTTGACTAAAAAATTATAACCAAAAAGTTCGAGAAACAACTAGTTGACTAAGTAAAGGTGACTGTAACAATTTGTGGAAACCAAAACAGCAAAAATCACTAGGAATGTATTATCAATTCATTAATTTTCTAAGTTTTCCACATAACCAATATGTACTTTAGAATCTTATTGATAGACTCCTCAACATATAAAAATGTAAAGAGATACCATTTCTTTTAAAGTCCGTTTCTTACATTTTCCTCAAGTTTCATTTAAGCATCGTTTTTAACAAACAATCATCAAATCCTAAACCTTAGATTGTTGCCAATGCCCTTAGGTGAAAGAACCTTAACAAAAAATATCTTAAAAGAGAGAGACAAAATATAGGAAGATTCTGGATCAAGAACAGACCAGCATAATGCCTCTAGTGGCAATAGAAACAATATCAGCACATCATATTACTCTCCTGTATAGCTATACTTTAAACACAGAAATTTTTTTTTGAAAGGAAACATAGAAGCTTATGCACCCTATAATACTAGTAATAAGCCTCACATTAACACAAGTACAGCCATTCCTAACTAGAATAAAGCAAATTAGAAATGAAAAATCATCTAAACAATTTAAAGACACAGTTTTAATGAACCAAAAAATTATGAAATATATTATTAGCATATAAGAATGTACCTGGAATCAGTATTTGCATCCACCAAATTCTTCTTCAATGAGTTCGTCCACGAGCATTCTTCTTGGATCTTTGTACATTATTACCTTGTTCTCCATAAAAAATATTCACTAGCCATATTGGCTTTCCACTTGAGAACACAAGATAACCCAAACCTAATCCGAACATGAATCCAACACCGTAACCCAACAATACAACTTTCCAATGAAACCCATTTTCAAATTTGAAATCATCTTCCTGAATCGTTGATGATGGTGGTGGTTGTTGTCCCTCATCATTGCCACAAGCTTTTGTCATTGGAAATCCACATAACCCCTGGTTCCCATTGTAAGAATCATTCATAAAGGTATTGAACTGTTTACCTTGAGGTATCTGTCCAGAAAGATAGTTTTCTGATAGGTTTAAAACTTCCAGTGACGTGAGATCTGTCAATTGTATAGGAATTTCACCTATGAGCTTGTTTGAGGAGAGATCTAACCATTCGAGATTGGTTAATTTTCCCAACGATGGGGGCATACAACCTGTAAGATTATTGTGTGAAAAATTAAGCCCCTTAAGTGATTGAAGCTCTCCAATTGACTCTGAAATTTCTCCTTTGAAATTATTGTTGGAGAAATCAATGGTTGTGAATAGACTTTGGATTTTTACCAATTCAATTGAAAACCCTTTCATCTCCACTATCACAGAATCTTGATAATAATTATCACCCATATATTTCAATTCACCTTTGTTCACACTTGCATTCATCATGGCTTTTAAATATTTGAAAAGGTTTGTCGGCAAATGCCCATGGAACTCATTGTGAGAGAGGTCAATGATTCGCAAATTAGGGAATGGGAATTTGTACTTGGGATTGCCTATAGCACCATGAAAGTTGTTTGACCGCAAGATAAGAACCCGCAAGCTTGGAAGATTTTCCAACCAAAGAGGAAAGGTTCCATTAATCTTGTTGTTACCAAAATCTAGAACTTCCAACTCTCTACAATGGACCAATGATTGTGGCAATGAACCTTCCAATTGGTTGCCATTGAGTTTAAGACTTCTCAAGTAACAACCCTTTGCAAATGTTGAAGGGATAGTACCATGAAGATTATTACTTTTCAAATCCAAATCTATGAGATGATTACTTAAGTTTCCCAAACATGGAGGAATCATGTTACTCAAGTGATTATAAGACAAATCAAGGTATTGGAGGGAACTGAGATTGCAAATCAAGAGAGGGATCTCTCCAGTTAAATTATTCCTTGAGACTGAAAAGAAATACAATGAATCCTTCCCCCCCTCCAAAAACCACTTCGGAATATTGCCTTTGATTTGGTTTTTGGAAAGGTCTAAGAGTCCTATATATTTTGCAGTTTGTAAAAAGTGTGGAAATTCAGTTATGTTGGAAGAAGACAATCGTAAATAGTTAATGTTGGGCAAGATATTGGTGGCAAAGGTGAAGGAGCTTAGTGACAAGAGAGGATTATTTGACATTTCAAGATATTCAAGATTTTTGAGCCTAAAGAATATTTTTGACTCCACATTGCCACTTAAATTATTGAAGGAAACATATAGTACACGAAGGCTCACCAATTTAGAGATTGACAATGGAAGGGGACCACTTAGGTTGTTATTATTCAACAAAAGATCAACTAATGAGTTATGCTGGAAATCACCAATATGCCCAGTCAGTTGGTTATTGTCTAGAAATAAGTACTGCAAAGATGGTATGTCATACAACCAAGATGGTATAGTGCCGTTCAATAAGTTATCAGATAAAACGAGATATACCAATTTGGAAGGAATTTGAATAGTTGACTGACTATTGGAAGAACTGTTTGAAGAAGAAACTTGTGTCCAGTTCGTTGAAAAATCTGGAACTTGGCCTATGAAATTGTTGTATGAGAGATCTAAGACAGTAAGAACTTCAAAGTTTAGGAGGGACCATGGAAACTGACCACCAAAGTTATTATATGAGAGGTCCAAAGAATTTATTTGTGTGAGGTTTGAAAGAAATGTTGGATTCGATGAATCTATGAAATTGCATCTGCTGAGGTACAATTCTTTTAAGGACTTGAGATTGCTGATTGAATTAGGTAAGTCGATTGAGAATTCGGTACTAGAGAGAAGCAAGGACTTGAGAGGACTACTCCAGTTATATGTTGGAAGGGAACCGGTGAGATTGTAGTTGAAACTTAGATGGAGCAGCTGGAGGTTTGGGAGGTGGAATATATTATCTGGGAATCTCCCTTTCAATCCACAATCAAAAAGACTAAGAGATGTTAAAGAGGAAGACAAATTCATGAAAGAATTAGGTGAAACTGAAGACATGTTAACAGTATCCAAAACAAGTTCAGTTAGATGGGTTAGGTTTTGAACAAGCCTTTTCAAACTAGGCGTTTCTATTCTCAAGCCATAATTCCAAGAGAAATCATGATTCGAAGAGAGATCAAGTGAAACCAGTTTGGATAAGTGGGAGGTTTCGGAAGGGACATTACCAGCAAAGGAGGACCAACTGAGGTTGAGATGCGTCATGTTCGCAAAGCCACCAAACTTAGATGAAATTGCAAAGGGATAGAACTCGTTGTAAGCGAGGTTGAGCCGCTGGAGATGGCGAAGAGAGAAAAGGGTGGAATTGGGATGGATGGGACCTTCAAGGCGACTGCAAGTGAGGTCGAGACCAATGACATGACCTGTCATCGTATCACAGGTGACCCCATCCCACCCACAACAATCTGTACCCATTTTCCACGAATTCTTCGGAGGATAAGAATATTTATCACAAAAACCATTCGAATCGCCAACAGAAAAAGAGTTTCTGAAATGGAGCAAAGCAGAGGACTGGTGTGAATGGCAACGAGGCGTTGATGAATTAAAAGAGAGAGAAGAGGAACAATTATTAGGTTGAGAAAGCAAGAGGAAGCAAATGAGTAAGAGTAATACCCGCTCCATATTTGCTCTGCTCTGGCTGGTTTTAGAAATCAGAAGGAAAGGAATGATATATCTTTTAGGAAGAGATAGGAAAGGAGATGGCATAGATACATATATTTATAGTTATGACGAGAGACCATAACTACGATTATCAGGCACATGTAGACAATTCAATCCCTAGTCTTAGCTTTATTTTATCAGTTGGGCCCATGACTTGGAAAATTAAGGTGTTGTGGGTCACTTCTTTTTTTTTTTTTTTTTTTGATGGAAATCTTGTGGGTCTCTTTATCTTTAGTATTAACCAGCGTGCAGTCGTTCTGGAAATCTTATTTTAATGAACTTTTAATGACATTATTTTAATGAGCTAGCGTTGACTGTGGACTATATGTATAGAATTTAAGAGTAACTCTGTTAACTAGAGTACGCTGTGGATTATATAGCATAATTCTTTGATGCATATTCATTGATTAATAAAAACTAACTTTTATTTGACCAAAAAAACAAAGAAGAAGAAAAAACAAACTCTGAAAGTCAAAAAATCAGGTAATCAGAGTGAGATTTATAAAATCCCCTTATAAATAAGTATCATAATAATCCTTTCTACTTTACATTTATATTAGCTGATATTGATACCTGTAGTGAATATATTATTATTATTATTATTATTTATGTTTTGTGATTGGCTATTTTGGAGGATCAGTACTTTATGGAAATGATGAACTGATGACTTTTATTCTAGACACTGCAAAATAAGAAAAAAGGCATAGCACTCGTTAGCATGACCTATTTTAATTTAGGCACATGCCAAAATCACAAGTAAAAAAAAAGACCAATCAGCTGCACCGCAATGATTAGGAATTTATAATGGTTATGGTTTTGAAATTCCTAATCATTGCGGTGCAGCTGATGAAGGATGTTCTTGACCTCTTGGTTTCTCACATTTTTATTTTACTATGATTTAATTTGGCCTAGAAGGGGTTTCCATTATTGCCTAAAATATAAGCACTTTTGAAAACATCCTTAAGGAATATTGTATTGATCTTAATTCCTGTAAGGTATACTCATGACCAACATTGTGAAATCGTGTTTTAAAATTCTTATTTTACAATTTAACTAAATCATTTTTTAAAAATTAAAATTTTAGTTTATGTGGTAAAATGTGTAAGGTAAGTGTGTGTTACAGAGTATATGACATTATGATATCATAGCTCATTTCTAATTTGGTGTTGTAAAATTCCAATTCATGCATACAGTAGTGGAGCCAACATCACAATCAGTTTCTTTTTGGGAAAAAAGTAAGAGATTTAATTAATGATTGATTGTTTACAATTTGATTCAATTGAAAATACTTCAAAATAAAAGATATATATATATTAATAGTTAAAGTTGAAAGAAAATCCAATTAGATCTCAAATCGGAATTCAATTAAAGTCTAATTTTACGCCATGTGTCTCATCTAATTTAAGTTTTTAAATTTTTGTGCCAAGTGAGTTAATTTAATATAAAAATTGAATTTCAATTAGAGTTTAATTTTGCACCACATATCCCATCTAATCTAAAAAAAAAAAAAAAAAAAATTGTGCCAAGGAGTTAATATAATATAGAAAACAAGGAGTTTAATATAAATAAACCCATGTAATATATATATAACTAAATCTTAGAGAAAATTTAATTAGAATCAAAATTAGATTTTGCCTTTGTTAGCTTTTCATACAAATTAAATTATTTATATTTTTCTGTTTTTACGTAACAAACTGTAATTGAGCTAAACAATCACATGCACCTATCCCCATTCAATTTTGGAGATATAGATATTATTGAACCAATTTATTCTTTTATTTTGTGTTGTATTTAGTAAAATTTCACAAACAATGATAGTGAATTGATATTGTATATGTAGTGTCCAGTTGTGATTTTCAAAATTATGTACATAACAACAGTGTAATTAAAAACTTGGAGTAACCAATATCATTAAAATTGCAAGGAAAAATCATTTTAGTATGTCCAAATATCCTGGTTGAACTAATGTCCTATATATTTAATAACTCAAACTAACACCAATAGTACCACTACAATTCATCATTCATGTGCATAAGTACGAGTTACATACTAGTTAGAATAATAATAGATGATTTTTTTCTTTCTTTCTTTCCTTTTGTAATGGAAACAAATTTCATAATTGTTTGGTTTAGTAGAGCTATAAACTTACATTCTTTTGTGAGTATCCAAAAAACAGAACTCAGATTCAATTTTGAAGATATTTTCCATTCTTTTTGCTAAGGAAAATATATATACCAATAAAATTCTTGCGTATTCTAGTTGCATTCTCATCCCTTGTCAATGACACATTTCTGAAGCCTTTTTAGTGAGTTGAATTTAGATAAGCTATTAACAAAAATTGAATTGTTGTCACTTTTATTTTGCTTCATGCTAAATCACAAGAGCTACTTAGTACTCCATCTTTTATATCTAATCAGACTAAAATGACAATTCTATAACCAGCATATAATCTTTTTTAGACCATGGCAAAATTGTTCAACGCTTGATGCATTAGGCATATGCTCGTTGCCTACTCCTTGCATCTCTGATGTGAGCAAGAATGCAAGGAGGGGACCTTGAAAATGCTCGATTTTTTTTTTTCATTATGTAAAACTCACATTTCTTGTTATTTGGTAAGAGTGCAAATAATTTACTTTCATAATTACCCTTAAGGTATTATTATTTGTTACATAATGGACGGACTTTTTCTAAATATGTATACATTCATATGTAATATTTTAATCACAACTTATAGGGGGGAGTTAGCTTAGGGGGAACAACTAAGATATATTTAATTAGTAGCGTTATCTCTTAAAGTTTGTACGAGAGAAAATGGTATCATTCATTTTTTAGGTCATTGATATGCCAGATTCCTTCAACTTTGAAAATAAGTACACTATCACGAGTCTTTTTTTTTTTTTTTTTTTTTCGTTGAGGAAACACCATTAGAAGACTTTAATCATATTAGCATTTTAACAAGTCTTTGATCATTGTTTGGAACTTCCAAAGACTTTGAAAATTCAAGTCTTGAATTTTTTTTTTCTTTGTTCGCTATAGTTTTCGAATTTTGGACTATATAAGAATTGTTTGATGCAAATTGCAGAGTTATAAACAAAATATGTGGAAACTGATTAACGTGTAATAATCATGTTATTTAAATAAGTTTTATGTCATTCATATGTCAAATTCCTTCAACCTTGAAAACGTGTGACACTATTACAAGTCATTTTTTGTTGTTGAGGGAAACACCATTAGAAGCATTAGAAGACTTTAATCATGTTAGCGTTTCAAGTTTTGATAAGTCTTTAATAATTTTTTGGAACATTCAAAGACTTTGAAAATTCAAGTCTCGGTTTTTTTTTTTTTTTTTTTTTTTTTTTTTGCTGTAGACTTGGAATTTTGGATTATAGAAGAATTGTTTGGTGCAAATTGCAGATTTATAAACAAATTTTGTAGAAACCAATTAACATGTAGCAATCATATTATTTGAATAAGTTTTATATCATTCATATGCCAAATTCCTTTAACCTTGAAAACGTGTGACATCATTAGAAGTCTCTCATTTTTTTTTTTAAGGGAAAAGAAGGTCAGAAAATCAGATTATCTGGATTAGGTATATATAAAAAACCCCATATAATTAATCAAGTATGATAATAATCCTATCTACTATTTTTCAAAAATAATAATAATCCCATAAAAAAAATACTTTAGATTTCAATTCACTCAATCCGATACCTGTAGTGGATAAATTTTTATTAATATATATTATGTATATATATATATATTTTTTTTTTCTTTTTTTCTTTTCATTTTTAGGAAATGTCTTTGCCCATTTAGGACTATCAGTTTATGGAAATAATTAACTTATTATTATGACATTTATGCTACACATTTAGCATATTGTTAAGGATCCAGCAAATAAGACAAAGGCATCCTCTTGGCATAATTTTTAATTAAATCATTATAATTTTGGCACATGCCAAATGCACAAATAAATATAGCCAGTAAGCCATTGGTTTAAAGGGAAGTTTACACCCTTAGGAATATAGTATCTAAGATCATTGTAATAGCAGAAAATTTCTTAATAATCTCAGCAAAAAAAAAAAAAAAAAAATCCTAATAAAAGTTGAACATAAAGTGATAACGTCTAGAGGGTCCAATTTGGTAATGGTATAGTCATGAGTCATGACCTACAAGCTACATGTAACACCCCATAATTTTGATACCAATTAAATTATTATACGTAAATTATAAAAGAGACTTACAATTAAATGGATTAAATTGATTTGGGCCTAAGATATTAAAAAAAAAAAAAATACTATGAGATATGAAGCCCAAGTGAGGTGACATGAGTAAATATATGGGCCTTGAAAACCCTAATATTTTACCTCTTAAGCTACATGTGCATATACTTATGAGGCTTCCTTTTGCTTCAGCCACATCACACTGAACTTCGCTTCTCTTCACTATGGCTGTGAGTAGAGATTACAGGTACAATTTCTATGATTATACTAATAGAAAAAGGGCTCCTAGAATTGTTATTATATTTGATTAAGAATGGTAAATATGGCTGCATGTCAGGAAGACTTTGAAATTGAACCAAATAGAGTAATAGACTTGGACTTTGTCACCATGCTAAAGGGGAAAAAAAAAATGCTGGTGGTTGATATGCATTCACACAAAGCCTTAATTGTTAACCGGTTAATATGCATTCACACTAGTTTAGCCGTGTACTGGATTTTGGGTCTTTGGGTTGATAATTACAATATTATAATAGGAATTGTTTGTATAGCCGTATGGTCCAGGCTTTGAAATTGATTATGTATGAATAGTATGTATAGTCATATCACACTGAACTTCGCTTCTCTTCACTATGGCTATGAGTAGAGATTACAGGTACAGTTTCTATGATTATACTAAGAGAAAAAGGGCTCCTAGAATTGTTATTATATTTGATTAAGAATGGTAAATATGGCTGCATGTCAGGAAGACTTTGAAATTGAACCAAATAGATTTATAGACTTGGACTTTGTCACCATGCTAAAGGGGAAAAAAAAAATAATGCTGGTGGTTGATATGCATTCACACGAAGCCTTAATTGTTGACCGGTTAATATGCATTCACACTAGTTTAGCCATGTACTGGATTTTGGGTCTTTGGGTTGATAATTACAATATTATAATAGGAATTGTTTGTATAGCCGTATGGTCCAGGCTTTGAAATTGATTATGTATGAATAGTATGTATAGTCATATCACACTGAACTTCACTTCTCTTCACTATGGCTATAAGTAGAGATTACAGGTACAGTTTCTATGATTATACTAAGAGAAAAAGGGCTCCTAGAATTGTTATTATATTTTATTAAGAATGGTAAATATGGCTGCATGTCAGGAAGACTTTGAAATTGAACCAAATAGATTTATAGACTTGGACTTTGTCACCATGCTAAAGGGGAAAAAAAAAATAATGCTGGTGGTTGATATGCATTCACACGAAGCCTTAATTGTTGACCGGTTAATATGCATTCACACTAGTTTAGCCGTGTACTGGATTTTGGGTCTTTGGGTTGATAATTACAATATTATAATAGGAATTGTTTATATAGCCGTATGGTCCAGGCTTTGAAATTGATTATGTATGAATAGTATGTATAGTCATATCACACTGAACTTCGCTTCTCTTCACTATGGCTGTGAGTGGAGATTACAGGTACAGTTTCTATGATTATACTAATAGAAAAGGGCTCCTAGAATTGTTATTATATTTGATTAAGAATGGTAAATATGGCTGCATGTCAAGAAGACTTTGAAATTGAACCAAATAGAGTAATAGACTTGGACTTTGTCACCATGCTAAAGGGGAAAAAAAAATGCTGGTGGTTGATATGCATTCACACAAAGCCTTAATTGTTACCGGTTAATATGCATTCACACTAGTTTAGCCGTGTACTGGATTTTGGGTCTTTGGGTTGATAATTACAATATTATAATAGGAATTGTTTGTATAGCCGTATGGTCCAGGCTTTGAAATTGATTATGTATGAATAGTATGTATAGTCATATCATATCACACTGAACTTCGCTTCTCTTCACTATGGCTATGAGTAGAGATTACAGGTACAGTTTCTATGATTATACTAAGAGAAAAAGGGCTCCTAGAATTGTTATTATATTTGATTAAGAATGGTAAATATGGCTGCATGTCAGGAAGACTTTGAAATTGAACCAAATAGAGTAATAGACTTGGACTTTGTCACCATGCTAAAGGGGAAAAAAATAATAATGCTGGTGGTTGATATGCATTCACACAAAGCCTTAATTGTTAACCGGTTAATATGCATTCACACTAGTTTAGCCGTGTACTGGATTTTGGGTCTTTGGGTTGATAATTACAATATTATAATAGGAATTGTTTGTATAGCCGTATGGTCCAGGCTTTGAAATTGATTATGTATGAATAGTATGTATAGTCATATCACACTGAACTTCGCTTCTCTTCACTATGGCTGTGAGTAGAGATTACAGGTACAGTTTCTATGATTATACTAAGAGAAAAAGGGCTCCTAGAATTGTTATTATATTTGATTAAGAATGGTAAATATGGCTGCATGTCAGGAAGACTTTGAAATTGAACCAAATAGAGTAATAGACTTGGACTTTGTCACCATGCTAAAGGGGAAAAAAATAATAATGCTGGTGGTTGATATGCATTCACACAAAGCCTTAATTGTTAACCGGTTAATATGCATTCACACTAGTTTAGCCGTGTACTGGATTTTGGGTCTTTGGGTTGATAATTACAATATTATAATAGGAATTGTTTGTATAGCCGTATGGTCCAGGCTTTGAAATTGATTATGTATGAATAGTATGTATAGTCATATCACACTGAACTTCGCTTCTCTTCACTATGGCTATAAGTAGAGATTACAGGTACAGTTTCTATGATTATACTAAGAGAAAAAGGGTTCCTAGAATTGTTATTATATTTGATTAAGAATGGTAAATATGGCTGCATGTCAGGAAGACTTTGAAATTGAACCAAATAGATTTATAGACTTGGACTTTGTCACCATGCTAAAGGGGAAAAAAAAATAATGCTGGTGGTTGATATGCATTCACACGAAGCCTTAATTGTTGACCGGTTAATATGCATTCACACTAGTTTAGCCGTATACTGGATTTTGGGTCTTTGGGTTGATAATTACTATATTATAATAGGAATTGTTTATATAGCCGTATGGTCCAGGCTTTGAAATTGATTATGTATGAATAGTATGTATAGTCATATCACACTGAACTTCGCTTCTCTTCACTATGGCTGTGAGTAGAGATTACAGGTACAGTTTCTATGATTATACTAATAGAAAAAGGGCTCCTAGAATCGTTATTATATTTGATTAAGAATGGTAAATATGGCTGCATGTCAGGAAGACTTTGAAATTGAACCAAATAGAGTAATAGACTTGGACTTTGTCACCATGCTAAAGGGGAAAAAAAAATGCTGGTGGTTGATATGCATTCACACAAAGCCTTAATTGTTGACCGGTTAATATGCATTCACACTAGTGTGGCCGTGTATTGGATTTTGGGTCTTTGGGTTGATAATTACAATATTATAATAGGAATTGTTTGTATAGCCGTATGGTCCAGGCTTTGAAATTGATTATGTATGAATAGTATGTATAGTCATATCACACTGAACTTCGCTTCTCTTCACTATGGCTATAAGTAGAGATTACAGGTACAGTTTCTATGATTATACTAAGAGAAAAAGGGCTCCTAGAATTGTTATTATATTTGATTAAGAATGGTAAATATGGCTGCATGTCAGGAAGACTTTGAAATTGAACCAAATAGAGTAATAGACTTGGACTTTGTCACCATACTAAAGGGGAAAGAAAAATAATGTTGGTGGTTGATATGCATTCACACAAAGCCTTAATTGTTGACCGGTTAATATGCATTCACACTAGTTTAGCCGTGTACTGGATTTTGGGTCTTTGGGTTGATAATTACAATATTATAATAGGAATTGTTTATATAGCCGTATGGTCCAGGCTTTGAAATTGATTATGTATGAATAGTATGTATAGTCATATCACACTGAACTTCGCTTCTCTTCACTATGGCTGTGAGTGGAGATTACAGGTACAGTTTCTATGATTATACTAATAGAAAAAGGGCTCCTAGAATTGTTATTATATTTGATTAAAAATGGTAGATATGGCTGCATGTCAGGAAGACTTTGAAATTGAACCAAATAGAGTAATAGACTTGGACTTTGTCACCATGCTAAAGGGGAAAAAAAAATGCTGGTGGTTGATATGCATTCACACAAAGCCTTAATTGTTGACCGGTTAATATGCATTCACACTAGTTTAGCAGTGTACTGGATTTTGGGTCTTTGGGTTGATAATTACAATATTATAATAGGAATTGTTTGTATAGCCGTATGGTCCAGGCTTTGAAATTGATTATGTATGAATAGTATGTATAGTCATATCACACTGAACTTCACTTCTCTTCACTATGGCTGTGAGTAGAGATTACAGGTACAGTTTCTATGATTATACTAAGAGAAAAAGGGCTCCTAGAATTGTTATTATATTTGATTAAGAATGGTAAATATGGCTGCATGTCAGGAAGACTTTGAAATTGAACCAAATAGAGTAATAGACTTGGACTTTGTCACCATGCTAAAGGGGAAAAAAATAATAATGCTGGTGGTTGATATGCATTCACACTAGTTTAGCCGTGTACTGGATTTTGGGTCTTTGGGTTGATAATTACAATATTATAATAGGAATTGTTTATATAGCCGTATGGTCCAGGCTTTGAAATTGATTATTTATGAATAGTATGTATAGTCATATGGACCTCTATTGGCTCTAAGATTGTTTTGGCAGAACTATATTATTGCACTATCTATCTTTTAGGTATATTGAAGTTTCATGAATATCTATGATTACGTTAATGGAAAAATTTGATTAGGTAGCAATACTTTTAAGTCCAGGAATCTAATCAAAGTTGAAAGTAAATTGGATAGTTAGGTGAATAAATGGAGAATTTTGGATATATTAATATTGTCTAGGATAAAACTGTTTAAGTGTGAAAATAGATTTTTAAGTGAGAAATTGTGTATTGATAAACCTATTTTTGGTGTTGCTAGGTTCTAATTCTACTAAATTGTTGTGATTCAAGGGAGGTTGATTTCTTTTATTGCAACTAAGAGGTAAGTGGTGTTTACTAATTTTGGCGGTTTTCCCAAACAGTGTTGGTTATTAAACTATTATATCTCAAAGAAATATATTGTTATTCTATACATATAAATGGATATTTTATAATTTCTTGATGTGCACATTAATTATTCGTTTTATGAAAAATTTGTGGGACAACCTAAATTTATTTAAATTTGTATTGTGAATATATCCTTATATTTTTGAGAATTATGAATGGATTATTTTTGTGAGCATCCTGAATGGATTATTTATGTGAGCATCTTGTATATGTTTTGAAAACCTATGGCAAGTCGTGATTAAATGCTCAGTGTTGTATTAGTCCTTAGCAAGGGACAATTATACTGTAGCTAGTCCTTAGCAAGGGACGGTCCCAGAAAAGGGGACAATGCACATTTGATAGCTCCTTAGTAAGGGAGTATACTATTAAGGATCCAAAAAGGAAGCTCCTTAGCAAGGGAGTGCACCTTTAGGTTCCAAAGGAGTCAACCTTAAGAAAGGGGATGAAAAGAAGGTTCCAGTCCCTAAAAGGGGACAACACAACCCTGTCAACGGGGCATAAACGTTGACCACGAGAAAAGCCTAGTAAATTGTTTATGTGATGGTATTAATATATATATTATAAGGGCTCACAATATAAGGACATATATATATATATATATATATATATGAAGTATTTGATGATAAATATTGATGAGTTACAAGTTATGAAATTGTTGTAAGAATTATTTATTTGAAAGGTTTGTTCCCACACCTCAATGTTAGTGAATTTCACTTATTGAGTTATCTCACCCCCCCCCCCCCCCCCTTTATTTCCCATTACAGATACATTAGAGGAATAATTGGAGTAGAGATTCTTGGGAGACAGCAGTTACGAACTATTTTGTGGAACTGAGGATTTAATTATTATTTTATGGCATTAAACATTGTATTGGAGAATTATTTTGAGGATGTTTTGTATTTGGTGAATTAAAGCTCTGACTTTTGTGATGAGATTCAAGGTTGCTGGTTTCTTTTATTTAATATTTTTATGGATTATTCAAATTAAATAGACTTTTATTGCTTATGATTTTGGGGCGTTACACTACAACATGAGAATGCTCCAATTAATAAAAGTTCAACACAAGGTGATAACTGATAACTTCTAGAGGGTCCAATTTGGTATTGTATTTCATGCATACAATGGCGTAGCCAACTTCATCTTTCCTATTTTTAATAAGTAGCACTGTTTTTTTTCTTTTTCTTTTTCGTATATACCTAATGTTATTTCTATTTCTTAATCTTTGATACCCTTGTTACTAAAATTTTAAAGATACTACAAATTGTACTAAATTTTTTAGAGTAATAAAGTGTATTGCAAAACAATGATAAATGGGTAACAAAAATGTGATTGGTGCAACTTAAACAATATAATACATGAGTTTTTGGATTTCTCTTTCGTAACATGGACTATCTTTTTCTAAATATGTATACATACATTTGTAATATTTTGATAATTTACTTGGGGGAGTGGACTTATGGGGAAGACAGAGTTTTCCAAAATAACAAGTAAGAAAAGTTTAATTAGTAGCTTTATCTCTTAAAATATTTTGTGGAAGAAAATAATTATAGCTCTTTTTAAGTCATTGATATGCCAGATACCTTTTATCATGAAAACGAATGACACTGTTAGAAGTCTTTAATCTTGTTAACATCTCACCAACTCTTTGGTCATTGTTCAAAACTTCCAAAGTCTTTTGGTTATTGTTTGAAAATTTCAAAAACTTGGACAGTTATAATCTTAAAATTTTGGACTATATAATAATAGTTTGATGTAGACTACATAATTGCAGACTAAGTGTATGGCAATTATCAAATGTGTAGCAATCATGATATCCGGGTAAGTTTTATGTCATCCATTACTTTTTCTCAAAAAAAAAAAAAAAAAAAAAAAAAGACTATAATTACATATCTAGTTTTCTACCCATCCACATCCCAATGTAATGATCAAGAGAATCTATTTTTATATAAACATATTTATTTAAGTTTAAACTCCAAATTACATCCTCCAACTTTAACTTATGTTCAAATTAGTCATTTAAGTTTCATTTGTTTTTCAATCCTTAACTTAAATATGTTTTCAGTTTAGTCATTCTGTCATTATTGTCCAATCTTGCTCTTAGTTTAATATCGTCCAATGTGGATTGGATGGAAGGAATACAAAGAAAACAAATGAAAGTTAAAGGACTAAAATGATAAAGAGTAAAACTTACTGAACCGAATTAAAAATTAATTCAAAGTTAGAGGTGTAATTTGTAATGTAACCTTCATTTAATAAGTATTGATAAATAAAAAGTCAATTAGAGACCTTTTAGAATAGAATATACATATTAATTAAAATTTGCTCAAGGAAATTTAATCAAACCTAAATTAAAATTTATTTAGTGTTAGGTTGCTTTATTTGAAAAGATGTGTATTCTAATTAGATATAACTATCAATGGAGATATCACGGATTCCAATCTTCCTTCTTCCATTATAACTATCAAATTGAAAAAACAAACAAACTTCAAAATGTGTGTTACTATTAGAGAAGACTTTAATCCTAATAATGTTGCAATGAGTCTTTGGTTAGTGTTTGTAAAATAAATTTAGACTTGGAAAGTAATGGCCACATGGTACATTATCAACTAGCGTGACATTTGAGCTATATAATTGTTTGATGATATACAACTACTCCTTTCAAGTCATTGATTCTATGTATTTCAAAAAAAAAAAAAAAAAAAAAAAATTATTGATTGTCTAAATTCATTCAAACTTGAAAACCTGTGTTACAGGGGAAAATACTTCAACACTTGTGCCAAGATTTTTGTAGCTCAATTAGTTGACACCTCCTGGTAGCTCCATGATTTAGCCTCACTCCTTTGTTATAACTATTGAATTATCCAAAAGACTTCAAAACATGTGGTTCTGTTAGAAGACTTTAATCCTAATTACATTGAATGAGTCTTTGGTTGAAGTTAGAAATTCAATTTAGACTTGCAAAGTAATGACATCATGATTCAGCTATTGACTAGCATCACTTTTAGACTATATAACTATTTGCTAAAGATTCATGCTAGATTGAGTTAGGAGAAATTGTGTTAATTATCCTGGTAAGTTTCAAATTAGTGTTTTAATAAGATATTTATGGTGAACCAGACACAATACTTTCTTTGAAGGGAGGAAACTAACACTAATCTCATTCTTCTTCCAGCGTTTTTTTTTTTTTTAGATTAAATTCTATAAAGATGGGGTGTAAAACTCATGTTTTACACCATCCAATAAGTGATTGCCACATCAGCATTTTACTTAAAATTCAATACATCCTAACACACCTAATAACATCTCAATAAATTCCCAATTTGGTTGGATTTATATATGGGTATTAGAATTGATTGAGTGTGATTGTGTTTATTTTTAAATATGTGATAAGATGATGTGGCATGTTGAAATTGGAGGGGTAAAACATGGGTTTTACACCACGTCCTTATAGAATTTAATCTTTTTTTTCGTAATGAATTAATTTCTAACCGATTCAACCTAGCAGGAGACCATACCACGATTATCAGCCACAACACAATTCTAATCCCTAGTGTTAGAGAACTTTATGGGTTGGGGGCATTAATTTTCTTTACCTTATCAGCTCTCATTATCTTAGAAAAGACTTTAAGCCAGTAAAATGTTTCAAAAAGTCTTTGGCCCATGACATGGAAAATTAAGGTCTCATGTCTCCTCAAAAAGACAAAATTAAAGTCTTGTGGGTCACTCTATTAACTACCGTGAATTGTGGTCTGTGGAACCGTTGTCACTTCTCAAGGGCATGGAAAATTTAATCTCATGAGGATTATAGTATTATTATTATTATTATTATTATTTACTGGATGGGTTACTCTATTTTTATTTATTTATAAGAACTAGTTTTGAAAGTGAAAAAAAAATCAGATTATCTGACTCAGATTTTAAAAACTAAAAACTCCTTATAAACAAGTATCATAATACTCCCGTATACTTTAAATCTAGATTCACACATATTGATATCTAAAGTGGATATATTTGTCTCTGTCTATTTAGGACCATCAACTGATAAAAATAATTAACCTATGACATTTACGCTAGACTTTTTTTTTTGGGGGGGGGGGGGGGGGGTAAAAAATGCTAGACATTTAGCACATCGTAAAGGACCCACCCACCCAGTAAATAAGAAATAAGGCATCCTCTTGGAATAATTGTTGAATTTCTCGGTTCTCATTTGCTTGTTCAATTGATATATGGTGCAGCTTGTGGAGGATGTTCAAAACCTCCTGGTTTCCCACATTTGAATTTTACTAAAATTTAGTTTGGCCTAGAAATACAAGCACTTTGGTAAACATCCTTAATTCGTTTAAGGTATGAATTTGATCATGAGTCACGACCAACAACAAAATTAATAAAAGTTGAATTCCAAGTGCAGTGACACCCATTGTAGAATCAAAGCACCATCTCTGATACTATCTTGCTGGACAGTCAAGTTAACGATTCTGTCTAATACCTTGTAATCTTGCTGTTTGTGTTTTAAATTTTAATAGTCTTTCAGTTCATCAAAAAAATGGGGAAGGTCCAATTTGGTGTTGCATTTTCAATTTCATGTATGCAATGCTGGAGCCAACATCAAACTTAATTTCTTTTTGGTAGAAAAAAAAAGGGAGGGTGTTGGGTCCCAAATAATATTATTAATAATAATAGCAATCCAAAATAACAACACACATAAGAACACAAAATTTACGTGAAAAACCCTTTATCTTGAAGGGAAAAAATTACAGGACAAATTCCGAATAATTTCATTATTATCAAATCAATTACAATAATTCTTGTGTATGTCTCACGGCTAAAGAAAAATCTCTCTTATTTTTCTTTGCTCTCACACATACACACACTAGTTATCTCTTTCAAAGGCAGCAACACTTTACTCTCTTCTCCTTGGCTATCTTCTCAAAGGTGACAACCCTTTGCTCTCTCCTCCTTGGCTATCTTCTTGAAGACGGCAATACCTTGCTCTCTCCTTCCTCCCAAGCGAAAATCCATTTTCTCTCTCTTAGTTTCATGCTCTATTTTCCCTCTCCCCATAGGGAGGACCCTTGGGCCAAAGTAGTCAAATTCTTTGTAGCATTGTCTATTTATAAGACTCTTTTGCTATTCCCTCTTGGACTAGGAATCAAGGAAGTCAATTTCGTACCGGAAGCTGTTTCAGTTTAGCTATTGGAACGATATATTTCAGTACCGGTTAATACCGGTGTACCGTTTCGGAGTTACCGCTATTCCCTCTTTTACAAAGCCACACGTTACTTCAAAAAAAATCCTAAACACAACTTCACAGCCACACGATTTAAAAATGCATAGAGAAGCTATAAATGACTGGTACGAGAAATCTGTGCTGGGTGGAGAAGAGAAGACAAACCAGTAAGAACAAGAGATGCAGATTAACAGAACGAGGACATGATGCAGTGGTGGGCTTCGCTGGAACTTCGTCATTTTATCAGTTTCATGGATCTATAGAATTGTTTGTTCAGACCCCTGAGTCATTGCATATTGAACGGGTAGCAAGCAATCATTAAATGTGTAGCAATTATATTGTCTGGGTGTCTAAATTAACCATGCTAGGTTGAAAGTGTAGAAATGGTATTATTGGGGACTATGTAATGTCATCTATTTCTTTGCTCAAATCGTTTTTATATTTCGAAAAAAAAAATTGATAATTACATGAAGAAAATTTAAATAAAAAATTATATCCTCTAATATTATTTCATTTTGTTTCTTTAATTTTAATATATTTATTTCATTTTCAATTTTTTTTTCAATTTAGTCATTTCATCAGTTCTATGTCCAATTTTAACTTTTTTATTTTTATTTTTTTATTTTTCACTTTCCAAAACAATGTTGTTTTAATGGGCTTGACTATGGGGATTGGATGCCAAGAGCCTTGTAGTTCTATTAGTGACATGAGTGAGTTTGCACATTTATAGAAGATTCATAACATTCACATTCGAGTACATAAAAAAACACAAATTTTACACTTGAAAAATCTACTATATTTATTTTATCATACCATTTTACAACTCACCCACATCACAATTTTTATATATTTAGATACAACATATTTAAATAATATAATTTACTTCATCAAATAACAATAATAAACCATTTCACGAAATTTTTTATACTACTCTTATGGTAATAGAAAATAATTTCAAAACATTAATTGTTTTCTTTATTTTCCCATAAAAACTTTCCTAAAATAGTGTGCTAAAAATTCCTTAGATCATCAATTAACCTTTTCTTAATAAAATTTTCATTACTTCTTGAAAAAATAAAAACTTTAAAGCGTGTATATAAAGTGAAAAGTGTGGAAGTTAAGTCTTTTACAGTTTACTATTTTACATTTTCAAAGAATATGCTAGCAGTGAAGTAGTGTATGTTGAGCAAAGAAAACAAGAACAAATAATGGTCTTGTATGTTGAGTCGTTGACTGAGTTTTAATTTGTTTAATTTATTAATTAATTTTGTAAGTTATGGTTTTTCACATAACATTTATATTTGCTTTATTCCATGACAAAAAGTGTTGTAATTGCATTAATTTATTACCTTGTATTTTGTGGGATTTATTTGTAATGAGTTCAGTATTAAGTTGGTAAAGATTGCTCAAGACAGTGAAGTTCACGACTTGCTCGTGACTGACTCGCGAGTGGACGACCCACAAAAGGTCACATAAGAAAAACATGCTAGAATCTGAAGAGTCAAGTGCTAGACTTTATTTCACAAGTCATTTTGCGACTTGGCTAACCCGTGAGTGACCAATGAAACTTACTGCTTAGATGATTTTAAGTGTGATTCTTATATCCTTCACCCATACTATATACACCCTAATTACCCATAAAATTGTAAGAAGGCTATTCAGAAGAAAACCCTAGAGAGGTTTCTACAACACACCCACATTGTTAGAGAGAGCTACTCATCCTTAAGAGAGAAATCCTTGTAGTCTTTTCTCCTCCCTTCTTTGATTGTTATACCTTGAGAGGAGATTTGTACCCAAACATAACCCACACCTATTTAGAATGTATAGAGTGTTTTAGAGCTTGGGAAGCATTGGGTATTTGCCAAAAGAAGCCAATGAGGCTTGGTAGTGCAATCGGGTGGTATTGTAGGATCCAGATAACTAGTGAAGACAAGACTCTAAAAAGTCCGTTGGTAGTTGAAGCTTGGAGGGCTTAAGTACTTTGGGTAGATTAAGCTTGGAGGGTCTTTTTGTTATTCTTGTACTCCAACTTAGTCACTAGTGGATCATTTTGACATGGAGGGTTGTGGAGAGGTTTTTCGCTGAGTTCTTCGGTTTCCTTTTCGATAACATATCGCCGTGTTATCTTGGGTTTGCTATTCTTTTACCCACTACCCTTTCCATTTTAGCATTGCACTTATTTGTTCATCTGTGCAATTGTTTAATGCTTCGATTGATTAACTTGCTAATCACGTATATTTTGCATTAAGTGTGTTAAGCATAAAATTAATCAAGCCGTAATTAAAATTGGGGGTCTAAACAAACTATAGTCTTTTCACACTAATTTAAGCTTTCAAATTTTAATTTATATTAATTAACATTTTTGGAATTACTTCAATTTATCCTACTTTTATTTTAATCATGAATTGTGAACTAAAATCTTGGCTTTGACACTGAATTTCTTGAAGTCTTTTTTAAAATACTAGTGATAAATTACCTGTGGTTGTATATAGAATAGCTAAAACGATTCTTGCACTGGTGTTTCTATTATGGAATTAGTTACAGTTGTTAGGGCAGTTAATTAATGGTTTGTTATAAAAAGGTAATAATGGCTAGTAGAGCAGTTAAACCTAACTCTTATATATAAATAATATATTTGTACTGAGACTAATTAATTCAATTGATTCTCTATTTTTTATCTATTAAATATCTCTTGCTTCTTAGTTTCATTTTCCCTTTGCATCCCAAACTCTCTTATTTCTCTTTTCATAACCCAAAACTCTTTTACCCTCAGTTTCTTGTTCGTTGCTTTCAACTCAATCGTTCATCAACCTTGAAAACACACTAGTTAATAGAAAAGACTATAACTTCCAAAGTCTTGTGGCAGTTCCGAGCAAAGACCACTTGGTGAAACACACGGTGGTTGAATGAAAGATATCTGCCATTGATTTGTATGGGAGAAAACAAAATACTGACTATTCTTACTAAAAGATTCAATGAACCTTGAAAACGTGTGGTTTAGATTAGTAGACTTAGTGCGCGTTTGGCAAGGTTTAAAAAAGCCAGTTTTTTTTTTCTACTATTTAGCTTCTTTTTACTATTATTTATGGGTCTCACTGCACTTTTTGATACTATTCATGAGTCCTACTGTACTCTTTTAGTTGCCTTTTAGTTTTGTCTACAGTATTTTCAGCAAAAAAAATCTCAATTTCAGCTATATAAGCTGTTGCTAAACGAGACATTATTGTTAACGTTTCACAAGTCTTTGGTCATTGTTTGGAACTCCGAAAGACTTTGGAAAGCTGAAGTCTTTAAATTTTGGATTGTATAATAATTGCTTGGTAGAGTTGAAATCTGGACGCGTAGGCGTAGCAATTAGGCTAATCCTTATCCGGGTCCCTTTATTAACTATGTTGGTTGAATGAAAGATACCTGTCATCAATTTGTATGCCAGAAAACAAAATACAATTATTAATTCTTATTCTTAGATCACTGTAAAAGTAGAAAATTTCTTAATTAGTGTAAGGTATTAGGTGCTCATTTCCTACAACTTGGGAATGCTTCAAGCAATAAAAGTTGAACATAAAGTGATAGCATCATCATTCATCAGGAGGGTATAATTTGTAGTATTTCCAATTTCATGTGTGCAGTGGCAGAGCCAACATTACACTTGGTTACTGTTAGTGTATAGCTTAGACTAGTTTAGCTCATTGGGCTTAGCCCAGTATACTGTACTTGTAGTTTACTCCTTTTACTTGTACTGCACACATACCTAGCCTATATAAGACTCTCTATTGTACATTATTATACACATATCAATATACAGACTATTCAGTCTTTCTCTTTAACTTTATATTGTTAATATGGTATCAGAGCCATTCCTCTGACTTTCTGGTTCCTGTGGACATCTCCGACGTTCTTCTACTTCCCTCGCCTTCATCCAGTAGTCATTGTCAGAAGTAAGTCACTGCTGTCACGCCCACAGTCCCTGCAACTCTCGGATATCATCATTCTGCTCATCCAACTGCCAAAGCAAAGGCATAGAGTGATAGAACAGCCAATCCCGAGCAAAACCCAACCAAGAACGGCCAAAAACTACATCACACGCGCCTCCACGCACCGGCTGAAGTTTCTGCCTCACGAGCATGCGCTCCATGCGCCGCCACGCTCTGCCATGCTCCGCCACGTGCCGTCAGTGTCTTTCACGCGCCTCACGCGCTAGCCACACGCTCCCCACGCGCCTGCTCCGCTTCACGCACTACCACGTCAGCCTTAGGGTGACGTCACACTGCCACGTCAGCACACATCAGCCGTTGACTGATGACTTTGACCAGATCTTTGACCGTTGACCGTTGACTTTGACCAAAGTCAAAATTTTTCAACAAGACCTATCTTGCTCAGTTTTTCACGTAGATTTCGATTTTGAGCTCCGTTTCTACATTTGAGGTCTCTAAATCTCACTTTTTGGTCATTTTCTTCATTATGGCTCAACAAAATGAACGAGATATCATACGTCCTATCACTATTATGTTGGCTGGTCCTATTAGTTATCATGCGTGGTCTCAGAATATGACTGTCTTTCTCAAGGGTTGTAAACTGTGGAGATATGTGACTGGTTCAATTCCTAAACCAGTACCACACCCTAAGTCCAAAGCCACAGCTGCTGAAGAGTCTTCCAAGACTACTGTTACAACAGATGATTATGAAGAACGTCTAGAGGAATGGGAGAGTATTCAGAGTAAGATCTTGTCTTGGTTTATCAATATCTCTATTCCCTCCATTCATAATCTTCTTCCTCGACTTGAAATTGCTGAGGCTGCTTGGAAATTTTTGGCTGATCGCTATAATTGCACTAATGATTCAAGCTTGGAGTTCCACATTGAATCAAAACTCTATCAGATGCGCCAAGAGACAGGTTAGTCTATTTCTGATTTTTATTCTCAGACTTCTACTATATGGGAACAACTCTCTGTTGTAGATCCTCCACTAGTATGTTCTAAGGACATTGAGCTCTTTGTCAAATATCGGGATCGCTGTAAATTTATGCACTTCATGATGGGTTTATGTGAGGATTTTGAGCCTACTAGGGCTTCTCTGCTTAGCCGGTCTCCTACTCCTTCTCTTGATGCTGCAGTCAAGGAGCTCATTTTTGAGGAGAACCGTCGGCCTACTTATCACATGTCATCATCTGATCATGTATTGGTTACATCCTCTCCATAGCCTCCTATTGTTGCATTCACTGCTCCTCCACGAATAAACTCTGGGCGTCCCAATTCTCAGTCTTCCAAAGGTACTCGCTGCAAGTTTTGCCGTACCAAAGGCCATGACATCTCTGTTTGTCACAAACTGCAGAAATTTGTGCAAGAGCATAATAAAGCTTCTCTTCCTCAGGCAGCTACTATATGTCCTTCAGATCCATCGGTTCCTACAGGTCCATCTTTGGCTTCCTCACTTACTACGGCTGATATTAAGGCAGTTGTTCAACTGGTTTTATCCTACACTTCCACTGCCGTTTCTGTCACCTTAGGTAAACAACTTTGGTTTTTTGATACTGCATGTTGTAACCATATGACTCCTGATGAATCCCAATTTTTTGATAAGGCACCCTTAGAACATCCAATCACCACTTACACTGCTGATGGAACTCCTATGCCTGTTAGTCATAAAAGAACAATCTCTTCTCCTTGTTTATCCCTTAGTGACACTTTTCATATTCCAAAGTTATCCCTCAATTTGCTTTCTGTTCGTCAACTTTGTGAATTAGGCGTAGATCTTCTATTTACCAATCATGGTGTGGATGTGCAAGGTCCCCGGATGGGTCAAGTGCTTAGGACAGGCCGTAAAGTTGATCGCGTGTTTGAGGTTCATGACTTGAAGATTCCTTCACAAGTTGTTTCTACAACTACTACCACTGCCACCTCCTCACCTGATCTATGACATGCTCGTCTTGGTCATCCATCCTTATCTCGTCTTCAGTTGTTAGCTTCTCAAGGTCATTTAGGTTCAATTCAGTTTCAAAAATTTGATTGTACTTCCTGTCATTTTGGCAAACAAACAAAACTGCCCTTTAATAAAAGTGACTCCTTTTCTTCTTCCCCTTTTGATCTTATACATTCTGATATTTGGGGTCCTGTACCTATTCTCACTGAGGGGAGATCTAAATATTTTGTCATATTTGTGAATGATTTTTCTCGATATACTTAGATTTATCTGCTTCACCATAGGTCTGAACTTGTGTCTATTTACTAAACATTTCATAAAATGATTGAAACACAGTTCAATCGCACTATCAAAGTCTTTCGATCAGATAATGCTCAAGAATATAACGATAAATCTTTCTTATCCTTTTTAAAAAGTCATGGTACTCTTCCTTAGCGGTCTTGTCCTTACACCTCTCAACAAAATGGTCATGCAGAACAAAAACATCGTCACATTCTTGATGTTGTTCGCACCCTTCTCATTTCTGCCTCTCTTCCTAAGTGCTTTTGGGGTGAGGCCGCACTCACTATTATGTACACCATTAATCGTATTCCTTCACCAACTACACACAACAAATCACCATTTGAGCTTCTCTATGGTCAAACTCCTGACTACTCCTTTCTTCGGATTTTTGGTTGTGCTTGCTTTATCTCTCTTCCTCCTTATGAACGAACAAAGCTCCAACCTCGTACTCGTCTCTGTTGTTTCCTTGGTTATGGTGTGTCTCAAAAGGGGTTTCACTGCTATGATCCCATTTCTCGTCGCCTTCGTGTCTCCCGTCATGTTGAGTTTTGGGAACATCGTCCTTTCACGAGTCTTCAGCAGTTTCCTGCATCTTCTTCCTCAGAGTCTCCCATTTTTACTGATCTTTTCCTCCCTCTCTATCCTGAACTTGTGGAGGATTCTTCAACATCGGCTACCTCTCTAGACGACTCATCTCCGGTTCTGTCTCCGGCATATGACCCGCCTGTTTTGGATCCTGTGGCACCACCCTCTCTTGAGTCTCCTGTTGGTCCTGAACTTCGTCGTTCCACTCGGGTAAGCATTCCTCCCCCTTATCTCACTGATTATCACTGCTCTTTTACTCTTGCCACCCTCTATGAACCTCACACCTATCGTGAGGCCCATACTGACCCTCTTTGGCAGCAAATTATGAATGAAGAACTAGATGCCCTTCATAAGAATCACACTTGGGATATGGTTGATTTGCCTCCTGGTCAATCTGTAGTAGGTTGTAGGTGGGTTTACAAGATCAAGACCAAGGCTGATGGATCTGTTGAACGATACAAGGCTTGCCTAGTTGCCAAGGGCTTTTCTCAGGAGTATAGTATTGACTATGAGGAAACATTTGCTCTTGTTGCTCGCCTTACATCTGTCAGATGTCTCATTGCTGTGGCTGCTGTTTGCCATTGGCTTCTTTATCAAATGGATGTGAAGAATGCTTTCTGCTTGCTCACTCCCAAGTGCAGGAGATCGTAGCAATATAATTCTCAGAGTACCGAGGTCGAACCACAAGGAGCAGGGTAAATTCAAAGACAATATAATTAAATAACAATTTGGATGAAGAAGAAAAATATTTTTGCTTGGTGATTGTTAACAAGAATAATAATAAAAACTGATTTAAATCAATAATGTAAATACTAGGGCATCAGGGTGTTTCCCTATATCGATATGAAATTCTTTATGATCTAAGAAAATATCTATTTCATAATTGATTGTTCTTATACAATTAAAAACTTATGATTCGGTTGAACTGAGACAATTCAAGAATGCATGATAACCTCGATTGATAATGCGGTTAGAAAAGTTTTCAGAAAAACCCATTCACTTTAAATCCTGATTTCTATTTAAAACTAATAGAAATTCATCTAAACAATAAGAAAAACATGATTGAACTTAGTGAAAGCACGGAAGAACTAATACATCAAAAGAAATCTAATTGAACAATCAAATATGTTGTAGATAAAATCCTAGAAAGAATCACATTGAATATTCATACCGTATAAAAGAAACATAACCCCTAGCCCTAGCAAAGAGTTTAGGCTGCCATTAGAGAAAGAAAAATACAAGGTTTGCTCTCCAAAATTCGTTTTGCACAGCCCCCTCTTCAAAACCCTAATGTCTAAGTGTCCAAAGAAAATAAAACATTTACTATTTTAATTTCTGTCCAGGTTTACAGCGGTAACTTGTGAGTTAATTTCGGCCTTCAAAAATTAAGAATTTCGAAAAACTCAAAACTGGAAAGTTGTAGATATTTAAGTCGCGGTTCCAACCCATCTGGCCTTGTGTCAATTGGATTTTTGAGAAGAGAGATACGCCCAAAATACTGATCAGTACTCAAATCAGATTTTTCCTTTTCAGATTCTGGTTCTTTGATTTCTTTCCTTATTTGAAGCTTCCAATCATGGTAGACGATCCAAGCACTCCAGCTGCACCTTCTTAGACATTTAAGCATGGTCCTTCAGCTCCACTTTAATTCTATTTTGGCCTCCATTCTCTCACAAATTCTTGTAAACTCATCTTTCTCACATAATTTCCTGAAAGTAGAAAATTATATACAATGAATAGCATTTTATTCAAGAAATTATGTAAAGATAAACAATAGGGACTAATGCAAATCATGGCTTAATTATACAAATTAAGCATAATAATAAGGAGATAACGCCCATATAAATATATAACAAGTATACATTTTAAGGCGTTATCACTTTCCTCAATGGAGACCTCCATGAAGAAGTGTACATGCAACCACCCCTGGCTATCCACACTCAGGCAGTTAAGTTTGCCACCTTCACCGTGCTCTTTAAGGCCTCAAGCAGGCTCCTCGAGCTTGGTTTGAAAAGTTTAGCTCAGTTGTTGCTCAGCAGGGTTTCACTTCGAGTCCTCATGACACTGCTCTGTTTGTCCGAAGATCCTCTGCTAGTATCACTCTTATTCTTCTTTATGTTGATGATATGATTATTACTGGAGATGATTCTGCAGGTATCCGCTCTCTTCAGCACTTCCTTAGTCAGCATTTTGAGATGAAAGATCTGGGCACTCTCAGCTATTTTCTTGGACTTGAGGTTACCTCATCCTCTGATGGATACTATCTTTCCCAGGCTAAATACGCTTCTGATCTTCTCTCCAAAGCCAGTATCACCGACAACAAGACTGTTTCCACTCCTTTAGAATACAATGCAAAGCTTACACCTTTGGATGGTGAACCTATATCCGATGCTACTCGCTATCGTCAGTTGGTTGGCAGTTTGATCTATCTCACTGTTACTCGTCTGGATATTTCACATGCCATGGGTATGGTTAGTAAGTTCATGGATGCACCTCGTTATGTCCACTATGCTGCTATTCTTCGGATTCTCCAATATGTCAAAGGCACACTTTATCATGGTCTGCATTACTCCTCTCGATCTTCTCTCGAGCTTCATGCTTATTCAGATGCTGATTGGGCAGGTGATCCAACTGATCGATGCTCTATCATAGGTTTTTGTTTCCTGTTAGGTACTTCTCTTGTCTCGTGGCGCAGCAAGAAGCAGGATGTGGTTTCCCGTTCCAGTACTGAGGCTGAGTATCGTGCCCTTGCCGACACCACTTACGAGCTTGTTTGGCTTCGCTGGCTCTTGGCTGACATGGATGCTCCACAGCCCATTGCCACTCCTCTTTATTGTGACAATCGTAGTGCTATCTACATTGCTCATAATGATGTCTTCCACGAACGCACCAAGCATATTGAGATCGACTGCTACATCACTCGCTAGCATCTCAAGAAAGGAAATCTCAAGTTGTTCTCCATCTCCTCTGCTGACCAGCCTGCTGATATCTTTACTGAGACTCACCCGCTTGGTCGTCTTCGGGATCTTATATCCAAACTCCAGTTGGCTACCTCCTTGCCACTTCGAGTTTGAGGGGGGATGTTAGTGTATAGCTTAGACTAGTTTAGCCCATTGGGCTTAGCCCAGTATACTGTACTTGTAGTTTACTCCTTTTACTTGTACTGCACACATACCTAGCCTATATAAGGCTCTCTATTGTACATTATTATACACATATCAATATACAGACTATTCAGTCTTTCTCTTTCACTTTATATTGTTAACAGTTACAATTAGATTCAATAAAATAAAATTAAAAAAAAGAAAAAGAAAGATAAAATAGAATAATAATCGATGAACATTTTTATTCTCTCTTTTTTTTTTTCTTTTTTGTTATGAAAAAAATGCATAACGGTTTGGTTTAATATGGCTGTAAAGTAACTTACCTCTTTTTGAGATTATCACGTTACTTTCTTTTTATTTCTTTTCTAATTTTTCCTATAAAACTCATATTTCTTGTCAGCCAATAAAGACTTGCAGAGAGAGATAAACTAGTGTTGTTGTTGTTGTTGTTGTTGTTGTTGTTGCTTTTTTTTTTTTTTTTTTATATTGGAAATACTAAAAACTTTATTAAACCAAAGAAGAGTAAGTTACATCTTGAATCAGAGCTTGGTTAAGGAAACAAGGCTCCTCTTCTAACCAAACTGAAAAATCATCTATGCCAGAAGCATATTTAGCTAATAAATGAGCTAGCCTATTGCCTTGCCTATGGACATGTGAAAAAACAACCTGTCTAAATTCTTGACAAACAAACAAAGAGCTAGAAATAATAGCAGCCACAGATGATGGTGGCAAAGAGAGTTCCTTCAGAGCATTGATCACCAAAAGGGAGTCACCTTCAAGAATAAAATCTTGTATGCTAAGATCTTTAGCGAATTGCAGACCGACCTCCATTGCTTTCGCCTCGATTTCTACTGCTTTGAGAGGGGCTGAAATCTTCTTGCTAAGGGCACCAATGACATTACCTTCCTCATCCCGAATCAAAGCTCCCACGCCCGCAACTTTCTATTTATTGGCACAAGTTTAAAAATACAATTTCAGCTATTTTAGTTGCTATGACTATTTTAAGAGCAATACTAGGGAGTAGGGATACTACAAATTTTTTACATCACTTTTAAAATAATTCTGACATCCATTTAAGTACATGTCACCATTGTTTTCTCATTTTATTGAGACTCTGTACGGCACTAGCTCATGCCAACTCACCCGTACATAATTTTTTTTCCTAAATAATTAAACGTGTGTAATATTATTTTAGTAGTTAAGTGGGGGAACGGGGCTTAGGGGAAGGCAAATAATTTTTCAAAGTTATCAGCTAAAAGAATTTAATTAATAGTTTTATCTCTTAAAATTTGTATCCAAAAGTTGAATTTCTATAATATCTAAAAGAAAGAAAGAAGGACCCGGGCTTTAGGGGATTTTCTATTATCAACTAAGAAAAGTTTAATTAGTTTCTTAAAATTTAGGTGAGAGAAAACAATAGCACTACAATTAGTCATTGATATGTCAGACTGGCAAATTCCTTCAACCTTCAAAATGTGTGACACAATTAGAAGACTTTAATCCTATTAACATTTCACAAAGTCTTTGGCCATTATTTGGAACATCCAAAACTTGGAAAGTTATAGTCCTGGAAATTTGGAGACTTTTTCCGGTTGCAAACTGAATGTGTGGCAAACATTAAACATGTAGCAATCATGTTATTCAGGTCCATTTATTAATTAAGCCAGATTGAATGTGATCCTTTATTCAGGTCCCTTTATCTAGAAAGTTTTATGTTATCCATTTCTTTTTCCTCAAATAAATTTTAAAAAGTTTGATTGATAATTAGATATCTACTCATTAGGACCCCTTGCAATGATCAAGAAAATTCTAAAAAAAAATTAATTTTATATAATGCATGTTAACTACAATTTTTATTTTATTATTTCTTAGAAGACCGACTTCTCTTAAGCAGAGTGGGTACCTAACGTAACTTCTGAACTTAGATTATTGGTTTTAGACCATTCTTACCTATATAATTTTACATGTTATTAGAACGCCTTGTAATTTTTATTTTATGTTCTATCTCAAAATAAAGTAGAATATATATTTCAATAAAAGATCAAATGCATTTCCTTGATTTTGGTCTTCTTATTCCATGCAAAACATTTTTTGATCTAGAAAGAACAATGTCATCAACTGAGCGATCATTTTGGGAGACAATATTTCTCGTCTCATGGCAAGGTCGCAGTTTCTCACAAGCACAAGCTGATGAATCGTGGATAACGGAGAGGGGCAGCAGACCATTTGACTGCAAATCGTACCAATCTCACTATGCAGAATGCGTATGGTGATTAAGAATACAGTTCTGTAGGTACAATGGAAAAGCTCTCCCAACTACACATATAACTAATGGTTGATTGAAAAATCAATTATACAATTTCAAACTCAGAAACATCTTAAGAGCGCACAGAATTTCTTCTAACCTTCTGTCAGTTCATATACTATGCATGCATTTCCCTACGTTTCTTATGCAAAGGTAAAAACTGCTAGTTGAGATAGCTCTTATGTATAAAACTAGTCTCATCACACGCGTTTTGCACGTACAATAAGGCTCTTTTTTTCTTTTTTTTCTTTTTTTTCTTTTATAGGAATTTGGGGTAGTTTTTTATCAAGAAATTTTATTTTTATATAAACGAGTTTAAACTCCAAATTACATCCTCCAACTTTAACTTATTTTCAAATTAGTCATTTAAGTTTTTGTTTATGTTTTTTTTGTTTTTTTTTTTCAGTCCTTAACCTAAATATGTTTTCAGTTTAGCCATTCCTTCAATATTGTCCAATCTTGCTATTAGTTTAATATCGTCCAATGCGAACTGGATGAAAGGAATACAATGAAAACAAATTAAAGTTAAAGGACTAAAATGATAATGAGTAAAACTTAAAGAGCCAAATTAAAAATTAAGTCAAAGTTAGAGGTGTAATTTGTAATTTAGCCTTTGTTTAATAAGTATTAATAAGTAAAAAGTCAATTAGAAACCTTTTAGTGTAGAATATACATATTAATTAAAAAAATTTCAAGGAAATTTAATGAAACCTAAATTAAATTTTATTTACCGTTAGGTTGCTTTATTTGAAAAGATAGTGTATTCTAATATATATATATATATATATATATATATATATATAGAGATAGGTTCAAGTTACGTCTGGTGTAACTTCACAAGAGTTACACTTTTTGTGAACCATTGATTAGTATTAGATTTAAGGGTCAAAAAACACTCATAGTAGTATCATTATTATTTTTTTTTTTTGATACATACAAGATAGAAATTTTACTTTAATCTCTCATTCCTGGAGACTTGAACCCCGGCCTTTATCCCCTACACTCCATAAGCTCTTATATTTGTGGAGTGACCATTGCACCAAGGGTGTGCGGTGGTCATAGTAGTATCATTATTACTCCGTAGAAATTAGTGATTTAGGCATTAACACTTCTTATTTAAGGAAGAAAAAAGAAAAGAGAAAAAAGAAAAGAAAAAACGAATTAATACACCAGATGATTATTAAATGACTTTTGGGAAAATTTTAGAATAAGAAATACAAGAAAGAATCACAATGTACACCGCCTAAAGTTGAAGCACACAACTAGTCCCACAATGAACATAAGAAAATGGTTTTAAGAGTCACATTTAGCTTTTTGAGGGTTGAATGTGATATTATTTCTTTACCATCATATTGGCTACATAATACAAAGATGGACAAATAAATGAGTTGGCAAAATGGCAATCATGTTTATTAAAACAAAATAAAAATAGTTTGTATTTACAATTTTATCTTGAGAATTTTATGAATGGTGGAGACCTGAAAGTATAGTGCAGAAAGAAAGACAAGAGGAAGAAGATGACGATATGGACGAAAAAAAAAAAAAAAAAAAGAGTTAATGTTGTGGTTTTTTTTTTCTTTTTCTTTTTCCTTTAATAAGAAGAGTTAACGCTTAAATCACTAATTTTTAGGGAGTAATAATGATACTACTATGAGTGCTTTTTTATCCTTAGATCTAATAGTAATCAATGGTTCACAAAAGGTATAACTTGAACCCATCTCTCTCTCTCTCTCTCTCTCTCTCTCTCTCTCTCTCTCTCTCTCTCTCTCTATATATATATATATATATATATAGGGTTGGGTTCATATTATATCTCGTGTAACTCTAAGTAATGTTATACCACCCAATAACTTGTTATAAAATTTATACTTTGAAAATCCATCCGTTGAATTACATGTTCTATATGTTCTTAACATGCATGCTAATTTTCATGCCAATTGAATGTAATTTACCATTCAATCCATAAACTCATCTTTTATGCATAATTTTAAACTACAAAAATTTGAATTTAAACAATTGATTGATGACATGGTTATTAATATTTGATGTAAGGTTGAATTTAATCAACCATATGTTGGCTTTATTTCGTGACAAATTTACTTGTAATATAGCACTTAGAAACCTTGTATTTAGGTGGGAATCATGTAAGGGTAGTGTGTGAGAGAGTGTGAAGAAATGTTCAAGACTGTGCAGTGAAGCAGGGACTCACGGTTGGATATCGCGGGAGGCTCACGACTTGGAAGCTGCCAAAAGTTGCACATGTGCAGAGCATGCAGGAGAGCTGAACAGTCATGCCAGTTGGAGCACTACAGGAAAAAAATCCAGACTGGCCATTAAGTTAGCTCGCGGCTTGAACTCGCGACTCAATCAAGTCGCGAGGTCAAGTCACTAGCCAACCTTGTTTTGGAAAAACTGACTCTTCGCATTCCATTCTCACACCAGTATAAATACCCCTCATTCCCACAAAATATGTGTGGCTATTCAGAAAGAAAAACCCTAAGAGAGGTTTCTTCAACACACCCACCCAATTAGAGAGAGCTACTCATTCTTAGAGAGAGCTACTCATTCTTAGTCTCTTCTCATTCTCTCTCTCATTGTCATACCTATTGAGAGGAGATTTCTATCCAAAAACTACCCACACCCATTTAGAGTGTTAAGTGTTTTTGGAGTTTTGGGAAGCATTGGAAGATGCCAAGGATGGTGGATGCTATGGATTATAGCGGAATCCGGTAAGTTAGAAAAGAAAAAGGTTCGGCGCAATCTCGTTGGAGCAAGAAGCTTAGAGGGTTTAGGTACATTGGGTAGATTAGGCTTGGAGGGTCTATTACTGTTCATGTATCCCAACTACATTTTCTAGTGGATTACTTACCACTTGGAGGGTGGCGGAGAGGTTTTACGCCGAGGACTTCGGTTTCCTCTTCGATAACACATCGTTGTGTTGTCCTTGTGTTTGCATCTCTCTTCCCTTAATCTTTGCTTTTTATTTTTTGCTGTGGATGTGATTTTAATTGGCTTAGATTGGTTACCAATTCTATTTATAGCTTGTGTTCATTTTCGGCACACTTATTGTTTGTCATAAAACTTGAATTGGTAATTTTATTATTGGGGGTCTAAACGTTCAAGGGTGTTTTATACACTATTTGAACTTTCATTTGATCACCTTGAAATTTTGCAAGCATGGATAATATATGAAGATAATGTAATCTAACGGTAGATTAGTCAAAATTTGCATCCAATTAAAAAATATTAAGTAGTGTAACATTACTTAGAATTACACCAGGTGTAACTTGAACCCAATCCATATATATATATATATATATATAAGCAGTGTTATACCACCCAATAACTTGTTATTGAATTCATATTTTGGAAATTTTACTATTGGATTACATATTCTATATGTTTTTAATATGCATGCCAATTTTCATGCTAATCGGATGTTTTTACCATTTCATCCATAAGCACATTTTTTATGTATTAGTTTAAACTACAAAAACTTGAATTCAAACAATTAATTGATGACATGACTATTGATATTTAATCACCTTGAAATTTTGCAAGCATGGAGAATGTACGAAGATAATGTATTCCAATGGTGGATTTGTTAAAATTGGCGTCTTATTAAAAATTAATGAGTGGTGTAACATTACTTAGAGATACACCAGGTGTAACTTGAACCCAACCTTTATATATATATATATATATATATATGAATTGAGTTCAAGTTACACTTGGTGTAATTTATTATTGAATTCATATTTTAAAAATACAACCGTTGAATTACATTTTTTATGTATTCTTAACATGTATGCCAAATTTCATGTCAATCAAATGTAATTTACCATTCGATTCACAAACTAATCTTTTATGCATTATTTCAAACTACAAAAACTTGAATTTAAATAATTGATTGATGACATGGCTATTGATCTTTGATCACCTTGAAATTTTGCAAGCATGAAGAATATACAAATATAATACAATCTAACAGTGGATTTGTCAAAATTTGCATCAAATTAAAAACTATTGATTAGTGTAACATTGCTTAGAGTTACACCATGTGTAACTTGAAACTATCCCTATATATATATATATAGAAAAGGTCATTGCATATATTGTTTTTTACTCTTCTTTTTTTTTTTTTTTTTTCAAAAGGGTAAAATTTATTAAAAAGATATTTAGGATGACAAAGGGAACTGTCCATTAACTTCCTTAGTCCTAGCAAAGGCCACAAAGGAGGGGTGGAGATTGGTTGGGGTCTCCAAGTATAAAAAGAGTTCTGGCAAGTCAAATTTTGCATCAACCCATTTAGCAATATGGGCTAAAAAAGAAAAAGAAAAATTAGAATGTATATTTGTATAAATGGGCTTGTATGTTTGTGGTGATTTAGTGGAGTTCTCATTCTAATCGGTAAGTGAAATAGGTAAAAAATAATCTGAATTATGACATGTCAACTATCTCAATTCATAGGTTTTCTAAATGGTCAATCACAATATTAGCACCCCCTTCAGTTGACAAACTTTAGACCTTGGTGACACCGGAATAAAGTAGTAGCAAATAAGACCGTTATTTCAAATGAATTTTCCAACAATTTCAGAAGACATTTAAAGATTAATAGGTATTTTGTCCAAGAAGTCAAATAGCATTTAATTGAGGTTTTTCTCGGGAATATTTAGTTTTTATGTTTTAATTCTCCTAAGCATACAGGTAATTTATTTTGTTCATAGTTCCTATGAGTGAGTCAAGGTCTTAAAAATGTAATGTTTTTAATTGCTAATTTTGTTCTCCCATGTTCTAAGCATTATATAAGTCATTTGGCTGAATTGAATAAAAGCATATTATAGTGTATTTTCATATTAAAAAGCTTTGTGCTCTAGAAGATGGATTTCTTTTTTTAAACTCTTATCCCTTCCTTTAGTGGATTTCTTGGGTGGCAAGTTCTGGTTTGGTATCTCTTTGGGTGATGTTTCTATATCCCATATAGTGGGATGGCAATGGGGTGGGGCAGGGCCAAAGGATGGGGTCTTCGTCCCCACCCCGCATGGTTTTGTCTTGCCCCATCCCCGCCCCGCCCCACATGACATGGAATACTTTCTCACCCCATCCCCGCTCCTTGGGGCCCCGCGAAGCCCCACCCCATCCCGTAAAACTCTACTTTTTGTTAATTTACCCTACTACTAGTACAATTTTTTTAATGAAACTTATTTTATTAATAAAAATATACTTGAAATTACAACTAAATTTATCTTATAAAATCAAAACAATTTTAGAAAAAAATTGAATAATATATCCAAGTGTTTAACAAGACAATAATAAAAATAAATAAATAAATAAAAATCTCATAGTATAATACATAACAAAATAAAGGCAAAAAATCACATTGGGTAGAATAAAATATGCTAATATTAATATGTTTGTTTAAATAGTAGGGTTTTAGGGTATGAAAATTTTACAATTATAATCCTTAGTAATGCAGGGCGGGGCGGGGTGGGTCTAAAAAGTCTAAACCCATCCCCGCCTTGCCCCGTGGTGTGGGGCTAAAATCTTGCCCCATCCCCGCCCCGCCGCCTTTGCGGGGCAGGGAAAACCCGTGAGGGGCGAAGCGGGGAGGGGCGGGTTAAGCGGGGCGGGGAAAAATTGCCATCCCTATATAGTGGTGAGTCATTTATCCCTTTTTATTTATTAAGTGTTTTGTTGAAACCATTGTACCATATTACGTTCCAGCCATCCTTCACTTCCTTATTGGATCAATTTGGTTTTTCCCTTACAAATTCGGTATCACTTGGTATCAGAGCAAGTTTTTTCCTGTTGGATTTGTTGCTATTCTCAATATGTTCCAGATCTGTCTCTCCATCTTATTCGTCAATTTTGTATTTTCTTATGACGAATTTGTGTTCTTGCCATATATTTTTGGAAAGGTCTATCTCTCTAGTTTCTAACAAGAAAAAGTGGATCATGATTTCAAGTTTTCTAGAGTGAGATATTCACAATTTATTGAACAATTGTCAATCTGTCAAAAAGTGACGAATTTGCTTATTCTTGTTTAAGATGGCTCCAAGAAGGGTACAATCTGAACTTGTTGAGATGAGACAACTTTGTGAAGTTCTTCATCAAAGGATGAATAAACTTGATAGTCGAATTTCAGCCTCTCAATTCATATTTGTAGGATAAACCATGTGATTCCTTGCAAAGAAGTTGATTCTTCAATTTCCATTGCAGAATCTACTATTGAGAGTACATGGCCTCTGGATTCTTTTGTTCAATTGTATTTGAAGATGGTGAGGATTGCTCAAGAGAGGATGTTGTAGTGGATGGTATTCTTCGCCAATCTTTGATTTGTACCATGAAGAAGAACCAAAAGATGATTTGAATGAAGAATATCAAAATGGTAATTGTGGTGCTGAAAGTTTTGATATCCAACCAATGATGACTACCCAAGGAGATGAGATAGCTTATTTTAAAGTTGTGGAAAATTATGAGGAACAAGCAACTCATGTCCCAAATGATGATCAAAGCTTGATTGAAAGATTCAAATGCTTATCTCTTAATGATGATGATGATGATACTTTTTTTTGTTCTAATACAAAAGGCCGTTGATTTTACGGAACATAATAATTCAAAGGTAAGATTCATTGCTTTAGCCATAGAACAGATGGGTATCAATATATTATCTCTTGAAGAGAAAAATCCACATGATGATTTTCTTGGAGTTGACAAGTATTTATTTCGATATTGATCTTGTTCCATCAATTGAGATTAGGGCTCCATGTCCTATAGTAATTCAAGGGGGTTCAATGCTTACAAAGATAAGACCTCAAAAACTGTGTAAAGATAGAAATCAAGGATCAGTAGATCAATATGCTGATTTGTTCTTCACCTTGGTTACGTGTGATGTATGGGAAAAAAAAATCACAAATCAGAATTTGTTCAGTTAGGTTTATCGTAAGCGAGAAAATATTGGTAAGCAGCATATTGGTTCCACATGTATTGTTGAAAATAAAGGCATGGAAAGGAATGATTGGACATCCAATTTATCGAGGCAAGGATATGAACTTAAACTTGAGGACTAGTTTTCTCAAGAAGGGGACGACACTATAATAAAGTGGAAAAAAATAAGCCTATTATTTTAAATGAATTTTCCAACAATTTTAGAAGATATTTGAAGATTAATAGGTACTTGTACATGAAGTAAAATAAAATTTAATTGGGGTTTTTCTAGGGAATATTTAAATTTTATGTTTTAGTACTCCTCGACAAACAAGTCATTTATTTTGTTTATAGTTCCTATAAGTCAAGGTCTTAAAAATGTAATGTTTTTAATTGCTAACTTCGTTCTCCCATGCTTAGAGGATTGTTATAAGCATTATATAAGTCATTTGGTTGAATTGAATAAAAGCATATTATATAGTGTGTTTTCAAATTAAAAAGCTTTGTGCTTCAGAAAATGGATTTCTTCTTTTAAACTCTTGTCCCTTTGGTGGATTATTTGGGTGGCGAGTTCTGGTTCTGTATCTCTTTGGGTGGTGTTTCTGTATCCCATAGAGTAGTGAGCCATTTATCCCTTTTATTTATTAAGGGTTTTGTTCAAATCATCATACCATATTACATTCCAACCATCCTTCACTCCCTTATAGGATCAATTTGGTTTTTCCCTTACAAATCTAGTATCACTTGGTTTGCAGCTGTTGTAATTGCAAGAAGTGCAAACTTAATTGCTATTCAAACCAATAAGTGAGGTCTATTACAGTTGTAGATACCTATTTTCGCAACACATTTTTTACAAACCTAACTAGACCAAGCCCGACCTTCTTGTGGGCCTAATTAATGTATTATATTATACTTTATTCTTTTAAGCATGACCTAAGCCCATGTAATATAAAGGGAATTTATGGGAGTGTGTTTTGGAGACTTTTTTTAGGCCTTTTGCATGAGTCCATATCATGTGTGTTGCAAAGTGGGCTGCGGACACTTGCAACACCTGGAGCTCATGGAAATGGTCTAGTACTTGAAATTTTTACCTAATTGGAGGCTTCTAGCTCCTATTGTATGTGGCTAAACATTCTAACCAACTCAATTTAGCCCCTAGAGTTTGGCTAAGAATGGCTTTCCAATGAGCTTAAATGACTGGGGAAGAATACCCAATTAGATTAGTCAAATAAATTCCCCAATTGTGCTTAAAACAAGCAAATCTCTTATCCAAACAAAAGCAAATTAAACCAAACCATCATTTTAGCATTCTAGTGGTCCAAAACTTTAGCCATTAGCTAAAAATTAGTCCTTAAGGACGACCCAAGCTTGATTTAAAACCCCCAAATCAGATCAAACACAACCAATTCACGTTTTACCCTTAGAGCTAAAACTTCAGAAAAAAAGCTTATACAACCATCAAGAAGTTACACGATTCTGATGCTCAGGGGTGAAAATAGTGGTACCAAGGAGTCTTCTCTCTCGCCCTCACCACCTCTTTCAAATTCCTCTTCCTTTGTATGTGTAAAACAGTTCCAGATTTAATGAACTATGCATATTTTCCATCTCTTTGTTGTTTTGCACTTAGATTTCATTCTTGTGACGCACCACTAGCCTCTTTCATTGAATATTGAAATTTTGGGCTTGAATCTTTCCAGGTAATCACATTTTAAAGAATCCAATGAGAGTTTTGAGCTTGTCCTAGTATTTTCTGTCACGCCCCAATCCCGATACCCGGATTTGTGACCATGACCAGCATGCTAATATCTAGCCTAAACCTGATATTAACAAGAACCAGCTTAACTTTTTGAAAATTTTTACAAAAGCTTTCCTCTTTCTTTTCAATCCTTGTTTCTTTACTTAAATTATATAACCTTTCACTTGATATTCAGAGCATCTACATTGTACTCAAAGATTGACAAAATCCACCAATTATTCAAATTCGGAATTTCACATAATACATCTCTTAATACTTTAAGGTACACAACCTTCATTAGATCCTAAAATACACCTTACTGCAAATCTAAGCATCAAATTGCTAATTTAGGATCTATACATAAAAACTAAAACCAGCTCCTTCCAAACTCGACTAAGGCTCCCTCTGCTCCAAAATAAAACCTGCTAACTGAAAGAGTGGAAGGGGTGAGCTACACAGCTTAGTAAAGGTAAGATATATGAGAATTCAATAAAGATGCATGTAAATCAAATCATTTCATTCTATGAATATTCGAACAGGAGAACATCTTTTCATGCATAGTATTTTATACTATTCATAATAATAGCTTATACGCTCTTCATAGAAAATAATTGTTCTCCTTTTTCTTATCAGAATAATTTTACCAAAACCTTTCATATTGAATCTCCTTCAGTTCTTACAAAGTCACCATATATATTTTCCTTACAAAAAAATCATTTTAACTTAAATCAAATAATCGGCAATTTTGTATTAAACTAGAAACATCTTGACCCAATAAGAAAATCTTTCTTTATAAACTTCTTCTCATACAATACTATAACTTTCATGGTCATAAAACTTAACGTTTCATAAAAACAAATATCTGATAACTCTTAAACATAAACTTGTACTTTCATCAGAAACTTTATCTTTATAGCACAACAGAACTTCAGAAACTCTTATCCTTAAAGAACAGCTTTTCTTTTCATCATAAACTTCTTTTCATGAGAGCTTTTAACTTTTCATAATGCATTTAAACAAAATCATTCTCTCATGATTAATAACATAATATAGCTGTTCATCAATAACTTGTTGGTTAGTCCATATTTGATAAGTCTGTACAGAGAAGGTCTCATCACATTTAGGTGCCCCCGTGTGTATGATATTGTCCCCTTTGGGAGGCCTGATGGCACATCTCCTCCAAGTTTTGTTCCTCTCCACCGTCCGTACACATTGGGGAGAAGGCCCTATTCAGATTAGAGTTACGGGCAACCCCATTTCCTCTACTTTAAATGGCCTAGAGTTATGGGCAGCCCCATTTCCTCTACTTTAAATGCCAAACAGATAACATTTTTTCCATGGAAAGCCAGTAATTAACCCCTACTAGCTGAGTTCAGATCACTAGAGGACATAACCCAGAAATATTTCATACTTTACATCATACTGAAACATCTTATTTTGCATAACATTTCATAATAATAACATTTCCATTCTTTTCTTTAAACATCATGTTCGTGGAATCAATAATAGCATCAATATGCTTAAATCATGTACATAAGTTTTTGAAAGCTCACAAACATATCTTTGTCAGAATAATGATTACATGCCATATCTCTAATCAAAAACATTTTAATGCATAATATACTTTAAAATAACCTCATGACTTACCAAATGCCCATATAACTTATCCCTTACCTGAAAGCAGAGGAACCGAGAGCCTAAAGTCGAAGGAGCTTAAACCTGGGGAACTGGTAACACCTAAACCAAATATCAAAGCTTATTACTTACTATCAAGTATTCCTTATCATAAACTTACACATTCATATCAAAGACTATCTCTTAAAATCAAGGAAGTCCTAATCCCACCTCAAAGCAGTTCCCACAAATACAAAATACATTCATCAAACAACATGATATACTAAATCAAAGAGAAACCAATTCATAAAATTTACATATGATTCTAACATACCAAAGGATGAGCATATTAAATTATAACTCAAAACATTCACCTAACTTGAGAATTAAATCCACAAAGTCAGGTGCAGCGTATGTTGTTCACTGCTCATTTTAGCAGCATATACTCCATTTGTAAAATGCAAACAGGCTGTCCACACACATCCAATTGTCATGAAATTTTACATAACTATTCCCCTGTATGTCAGTATAAACCATAAAAATTTCGGAGTCAAAGAATAAACCCATGATTTACTAAAAATCACACAAGATAGCATACACAAATCTGTCTTGACAGAATTTCTTGCAACTTAAAAATTAAACCATTATTTTTATGTTCATCCAAATTCTGTGAGACCACTTTCATAACAACCATGTGTGTCTTAGAATTCATAAAAACTACTCCTAGCATCCTAATTCACATAATATGATTTAATACATATTTTTCTTGTTGTAAACATCAAATCTGTCACAGAGACAGCTTCAGTACATATTCTTACAAAATCATTAACAAATAGCAATAGGCCTTAATTTCATTTGGGTATTTTTATACCTATAATAAACATACTAAAATATGTTATTAAACATTCAATAAACCATAATATCATCAAACCTTCAAATCACTAAAACAGAATCATAATTCAGTCTATAAAATCAGGATAGAGGTTAAAGAAGTAGAAATAAACAAATGAAGTTTTGATCACTTACCCCCAACAATTTGAAGCTGAAATTTTAGTGTTAACCCTTTAATTTCTTCTTTAGAGAGGGATATTTTGTTTTGGTGAGAGAGGGAGGGCTGCCATGTAAGAAGGGGAGAAGAAAGAAATAAAGAACAAGGAAAAAAGTAGGGAAAGAGTGGCTGGACTTTCTGTCTGGTGCAGCCAAGAAAATGAGTTGAGGGGAAGACTTTTGGGGCAGCAAAATCTGATAAGAAGAGGACTTTTGGGTGGAATACGTATATGGCTAGGGAAAGAAAAATCACACTCACTTTCCACTTTCTTGCATTCACACTCACACTTTTCTACAAAAATAATTTCTTGCATTCACACTCACTTTTCTACAAAAATAATATCACTTTGCATATACATATATATATATATATATATATATATTTATATATATCTCATAACTTAACCACTTAATATAGTTTTGCACATACTAAGTATATATTTATAATCTTTACAATTCTCATTCAATGGCATTATAAAATAATATGCTTATTAAATACTCTTATATTAATTTTAAAAAGAAAGTGGCTTAAAATAGTAATTAACCACTTAAACACATGGTTTAATTATAAAGTTGGGTCGGGGTGTTATATTTTCGGCCCTTGAAGCAAAACATCCCTAACAACAATTTTGATGGATAAGATTGCACTATGTGAGTCTCTACAAATTGATGAGTGGAATGGTAAAATCAAAGTTAAATTTCATCTATCCTGAATGTGATCGTGAACCAAAGGTTAGCTCTTTAGGGGTTTTAGATTCTCATGCTTCAATGTGGAAATAAAAGGCTTTTTTATTTATGTAGCAAGTAGGAAGGGGGAAGTGGAGGTATTTTTGAAGATAAGCTTGTCTTTGTGCCACCATATGCAATCACAAACGGTTTTAGCTAAGAGAAAAAATGATGTTCCCTCTATTTTATCAAGACCAAGATTTATTGTTGGTTCACGGAAGCATCTAATCCAATCTAGTGCTAATTCCCTAGTTATCGATTCGAGATTGACTGATCATTTTGTGTATCTCCATACAATTGTTTCAAAAGGATGTTCAATGAAGATATACACCATTGTTTCACAGTGTTGGTAGTATGAGGGCAAGTCGGGTCTTTTATATGTTCATCTTCTAATGAATTTATTTGTAGGGGAATGATTCCCATGCAATTTTATAGAGTATTAACTTGAGCTTTTCATTGACTTTTAAACTCCATAGTTTCTTCCATTTGTTGGATTCTTGGTCCACACTCTTGAATCACTCAAGAACATTAATTAAGTAATTGATTAACTAGCCTTTTCACATATGCTACGTGCATTTTCAAGGCCTTAACAAAAAATGTATTGATGGTCGTTTTCACAACAAATTTTCTACAAGTGTAATTCCAACCAAGCTCGACCTTCTTATGGGCCCAATTCATGTATTACATTATATTTTGTTTTTTTTAAGCATGACCCAAGCTCATGTGACATAATGGGAATTTGAGGGAGTGTGATTTGGAGGATATGGGTGGACTCTATTGGAACTTTTGCATGAGCCAAGGATATGTGTGCTACTAAGTGGGCTGGGGATACTAACAACACTTAAAGCTAATGGAAAGGGTCTAGTACTCAAAGTTTTCATCCAAAAGTGACCTCTAGCTCTTGTTGTTTGTGGCTAAACTTTTTGACCAAACCAGTTTTAGTCCCTAAAGCATGTTTGGCCCCTTAGCTGACCTTTGCTACATGCTGCCACTTTGCTGCCACTAAGAGGAGCTTCCCAAGGGGCTAAATCAGCTGAGAATATGCAACCAATCATACTTGGTCAAAATATTTCCTTAATTATACAAAAAGCTAGCCAAACATTTTACCCCAAACAAAGCAAATTTGACCACTACCGTTAGTTTAACATCATGGGGGGTCATAGCCTCAATTATTATGCTTAGACCAGTCCTCAAGAGCATCCTAAGCTTGGTTTAAAAGCCCTCAATTAGATCAAACACAAAACTAAACCACATTTTGGTCAACAACCATAACCTCAGAGTAACAACCCATTCAACCATCAAAGAGTTACATGATTCTAAGGGTTGGGGGTTAAAACAGTGGTTCCAATGAGTCTTTTCTCTCTCTTCCTCATCACCTTTCTCAAATTCCTCTTCCTGCTATCTGTAGAGAAAAGTTTTAGCCCTAATGTTCTAAGCATTTTTGTTAGTGTGATTTCGATTTTTTTTTCTCTCTTTTTAAAGCACCATTAGCCTTTGTTCATCACACATTTTGAATTTTGGGCTAGACTCTTCAAAAACAATCATATTTAAAGAACCCTAGTGGAGATTTGGGCTTGTTTTACATATTGGCCCTTGGCCCTAAACTTTGCATGAATTTCACTTTTGTCCCTAAACTTTAAAATTTTTGTTTTTCATTCTAAAATTTTTAAAGATATTTTTTTCAATAGTTTATGGACAAAAAGGAATTTTTTACAGATGAAAAAAAAATTCCAAATAAAGAAATGATAAGTGACATTTTCAATAGTTTAGAAATGAAAAATGAACACTTTAAAGTTTATAAGCAAGATACGAAATTCATGCAAAGTTTAGAGACAAAAATAATATTTTAGCAACAAAAAATAAAAAAGAGAGAAAGAAACGACATATATAGAACAAAACAAATATGAAAGAGTACAGAACCCAAAAACTTAAACTAAATCCCAATTAATAAAGACTGAAAGACGAATTTTCAATTTATTATAAAAAATATGATGATATGAATAGCGTGTGTAAATTTTCAAAACATCGATAGTTCATTTGATATCCTTAATAGTAATGATGCAAATATCTAATATACCCCAAAGTCATGTAAAAAAAACTATTTTTTTATTTTATTTTATTTTAACTTTAGAAAGTAGCAGAATTTTGTAAATCCTGGAAAAAGAGAGGGTGGTGACGATTCATGTTAATGGGTTGTGTTCATGTTTTGTTGAAGTACAATTATTGAACGATATGAATCAATCTTAACTCATACCATTTAATAGTAGGGTCAAAATCCATTAACCCCAACACGACCTATTTATTAAGTAGGTTGACATGACATGACTCATGTAGCATGCTTAAAAAACAAGTCATGTTGGATTGACACAAATATGACCCACTTTAACCTGTTTGATAAACATAGTTTATTGGGTTGATCTAGACATGTTCCAAATCTAAAATATCCCAAAGTCATGTAAAAAAAATTACTTATTTTTGTTGCTTTTATCTTAACTTTAGAAAGTAGTAGAATTTGGTAAATCATGGAAAAAGAGAGGGTGGTGACGACTCATGTTAATAGGTTGTGTTCATGTTTTGTTGAAGTACAATTATTGAACTATATGAATCAACCTAAACTCAAGCCATTTAATAGTAGGGTTAAAATCCATCAACTCTAACATGACCTATTTATTAAACATGTTGACATGACATGACTCACGTAGCATGCTTAAAAAACAATTCATGTTGGATAGACACAAATATGACCCACTTTAACCTGTTCGATAAACATAGTGTATTGGGTTAATCTAGACACGTTCCAATTCAACACACACACGCACACAAAAGAACCCAAATAACTAACATATATTTATACCTTCACGACTTCATCATCCTCTGGCTTATATTTGATAGTTTGCTCAGGGTTCCAAACTCAACCAACCAAACAATAGGTGTTGGAATTTTCATATGTGAGTGTAGCTAAGTAATGAAATTCCACATTGTATTGACAAAAATGAGTTAACTAACCATCATCAGCTAACTCTAACTTTAGATGGTTACCTTGAATAGTTACAATTCCAACTATGTCAAAAGTTCTATTGCCATTTTTTTGTCATTAAACTTTAAAAAGATTTTCCCCCCAAGGCTATGAAAAAGCTACACTTTTTGTCAATAAAATTTAGAATGATTTTTTTTTTTTTTTTTCATTCTTAAACTATTACAAAATATATATTACAAAAAAGAAAAAAAATTATTCATTATTTTCACTCCTGAACTATTCAAAAAGCTTCTTTTTTTTTTTTTTTTCAAAGAAGCATTTTCAATGGCTTAAGAACAAAGAGGAAAAATTTTAAACTTTAGACATTGTGGTGGGCCTTTTTGCAATGTTGGGCTGGGCTGCCTCCTGCTGTACTGGGCCCAAGTGTTCTGAGTAAGGGAGTTGAGACTAGTCCAACTGCAACTCACTTTGGTCCGGATTGTGCACAAACTACGCCTCGTTTGCCAAGAACTTCGTTCACATGCCCATGGCAGGCGGAGCTACTTCGGGTGAGTCATGGCAAGCAGACATGATAATAATAATAAAAGAAAGTACTTTTGCCTTTAGACAAAGTGAATAAATAATCCCTAATTAAAATGATAATCACAATGATAAGAAACACCTTGTAAAGAAAATGGTGGAAATAAATAGGTAAGACACGAGTTAGCAAAAGAAAGAAAAAGATCAATCTGTTTATGCCAAGTTATGTCACAGGACCAAGACCAAGGAGGGAAACCATTTTCCTTAATGCAAATAATCTCCCAGGGAAAATCTTGTCGTGGAAACTAATCACTTTGAGGGAAGCAGACTTGAATGACTTGTGCCCAAAAGAATCTTTTGCTTTTCGCAAAGAGCAAGACTTTTAAAGGGAGAGAAGGGATCAACCTATTGGTGCATACCTGCCATTCTATCTCTTTGTTTTCCTTCCTTATTTCTAATTTTCCTTTTTTCTTTCTTTTTCTCTCCTTTTCTCAGTACTTGTTTCCGTGTTGTGATTTTCTCCTCAAGGTTACTATTACCACCCCCCTGCTGTGCACAACAAAGGTCCTTTATATAGTGCCTGCTTTGACTGGCTTTTGCTATTTTAGCCTTTAACTGCCTTTGTCTGGTCTGGGTGTCCTTGCCGACCACCATTGGTTTGTTAGTTGCTCAGCCAACACCAATTACCTGTGCTGGCTGTGCCTCTCCCCATCACTAGACAAAGAAGGCTATTTTGTTTATTTGTTCACCGTGGCACTCTTACCTGCAACGGTGTGGGTGCCCTCTTTCTCTCCATCCCTCATGGCATGCACCTAGTGATTCCAACTCATCCTTACTTCTTTTGGGTGGTATGTCATCCCAGCAAGACATCTCCCCCAAAAGAGCCTGAGCAGGAACTCTAGAATAGGTTCTCCCCTCTCCCCAATGCCAGACTATGCCCTCTTACCTTTGACCATGATCCACCACCTCCTATATTGGCTGGGTATAGGTTGGTGAAGTCTGAGACTTACGCGTGCTTAACTTCTGCGTGTGTCCAAAACTTGCCTACTGCGTTTGTCGTGGTCTGGAGGCTTCTTTGCACATTCTGCCGCCCATCCTTGAATTCTTCTGGCGTGAGCTACTTTCTATCAGTTGCTCAGCCAACACCACTTACTTGTGTTGGCTGTGCCTCTCCCCATCACCAGACAAAGAAAGCTATTTTGTTCGTTTGTTCGCCGTGGCACTCTTACCTGCTACGGTGTGGGTGCCCTCTCTCTCTCCATCCCTCATGGCATGCACCTAGTGATTCCAACTCATCCTTGCTTCTTTTGGGTGGTATGTCATCCCAGTAAGACATCTCCCCCAAAAGAGCCTGAGCAGGAACCTCAGAATAGGTTTTCCCCTCTCCCCACTGCCAGACCATGCCTTCTTACCTCTGACCCATGACCCACCACCTCCTGTATTGGCTGGGTACAAGTTGGTGAAGTCTGGGCCTTGCGCGTATTTAACTTCTGCGTGTGTCCAAAACTTGCCCACTGCGTTTGCAGTGGTCTGGAGGCTCTTTTGCACATTCTGCCGGCCATCCTTGAATTCTAATGGCGTGAGCTACTTTCTGATTCCTCATTCTTTATGGCCCACTCCCTTTAGGGGTTAGGCTTTGCTTGATTGTGGGTTTTTCTTCCTTCAACATACCCTTTCTCTCATTTCTACAGTTTTGCTACAATTTCTTGCCATTCTATTCTGCCATTCCTGTTGTGATGTTATTTAACCCCAGCCTGCTAGGCCTCTTCGGGCCTACTGCTTATTCTTCTGTCAATGACTCAATATGGTTATTTGGGCTTTGTATTACATTGCCTGTGGGCTCTTTTGTCCCATTTATTTCCTATTGGGCGTCCTTGGCCCACTTGCTTTCCTTGGACTTCCTTGGCCATTTTTCTAACTCTACGTTCCCATGGGTTTTTATTAACTCCTTTGGGCTTCCCTAACCCAATTACCTTGTCCTTCATCCTTGGGGCTCATGGGTTTGCCATCAACCCTTTACTTTCTTTATTTGCATTACTTTGAGCTTGCTGTGGCCTTTTCTCACTTTTTTACATCACATATTGCCCATGGATTTGCTACTTCTCTCTCTCCGGGCTCCTTTAGGCCCATTTATTTCCTCAAGACCCATTTATTTATTTCATGGACCTATGATTCATTATTCTTGGCGCTTGGGTTTAATGGTTTTTCTATCTACTTACTAACTCTTTTCTGCCCATGTTGCTAGGCTTCTTCTTTCTACTGGGCTTCCCAAAATGAGCATCAACAGACATAAAAATAAAAATTCCTACGAACTTTAGAGACTGAAACAATATTTACCACCACGCTCCGCCATGGGTAAAACTCACCATTGAGACACGAGCACCAGAACGACGCCTTGTCCTTCTTCAGAACTCACCATTGAAAATTAGCTTGCAAAAGGAGGATGTCCAAGAGCTTATATACACATGTTTAAACTTATACTTAAGCAATGCAGGACACTTGAATCATAATACTAGATGTAATTTTAAACAATCTTACACCACTAAATATTTTTCACTTAGATGCGAATTTTAACAAATGAATTATTGGGTTAGATTTTTCACTTTTACTCTCCATACTTGTAAATTATAAAGATGAGTTTAGATCAATAAATATCTCATCTATAAAAGAATTAAAATTTAAGTTTTTGTATTTAAAATTATGTATAAAAGATAAATTTATAACTTTATATATCAAATTAGAAACAATATTCAATTGAGATGAATTTTGGTAGGCCTGTTAACAACACATGGAACAAGTAATTCAATAGGCAACAGCAGTGAAAAGAGGTGTAACTTATAAATGTGGAGCCTCTCTTTAGTTAAGATTGGTGGCGCTTTCAGAACTCCAGTAAAACTGGTAAAGTGGAAAAGCTGCATCCAATCTGGCCATAGCCCACGATCACATTAATCAACACTTTGAATTAATTTAAAATAATTGAGGCCAAAAGCTCCCATTTTTTGAAAAACAAGAAAGTGTCAAACTAGCCGTTGCATTCAAAAAAAAGCCCAAAGCACCATACCCACGCTCTCTCTTCTTCTTTACTTCTGCAACTTCTACTCTCAGATCCTCTCCTCTCCTTTCAATCAAGCTTTGTTCATTTCCAAACCCTTTTTCTCAAACCAAAAAGCACACCAAGATGTTCACTGAAGGCCTGGATGAAAGCGCAATCAAGTGGGTCAAACAGGTACATTTTGTTTTGTAAAAATTATTCTCTTTTACAGAAATTTAAGTTCTTTATTCTTTGTTTTGTTCTCTTCTCCTTTTTCTTTCTATTTCAAATTATGGGTCTATCTCTAATCTGCTTTTTTCACTTTCATTTTGATTCTATGACTTTTTTTCATCTTTTGAGTTTTGGGTTTTCAGGGATCAGATTTAGAAGTGGAAGAACCCCCACTAGTTCGATCTCCTCTAACAGAGAAGATTGGATGCGACCCATTTCCAAAATCTCCTCTTTCACACAGATCTTTCAATGGTGAGACTTTCAGGTCTCCCCATGTATTGCCTCCTCTCAAGTTCCACTGTGGCCTGCTGGCACCACACAGTTTGGTCACTCCTTGCCTCGACGACGACGATGAATATGAGAGCGTAGCTTCGGCACCGGACGAGGAGGATACTAATTACTCGGATTCCGAGGAAGAAGTTGATTTCTTGGATAAGCCAATCTTACAGTGCTATAATGATGAAGAAATTTTTGGTTACACTTACAAATCTAGTACAAATTTCAGTAGAGCACATGGGTCTTCTTTGAATAAAGGAGGGTTGTCCAAGGAAAAGCTTAAGATTGAAGTACCTGAAAATTTCAGAAGATATACTACTGATGGTGAATTGGGTAATAGAAAATGTGCTCAGAAGGGTTCCACTACAGCCCCAAGTGGTGGTGGCACTGAACTTCATAAACGGGTTCTATTCAATCTACATGTAGGACTTGATGTACTATTATTAACATTTAAGACAGTTGAAAAGACTGTGTTAAATAAAGAATGTTTCTTTCTCATTGTGATTTATGTTGGTGATGATTTTAATATAGGGTCCTCCAACTCATGGAAGTGTGCAAGGTTTAGAGGACTTGGGAACTCCAAGTGCACCTCCCATAGTTGCTGATATCGGACGAGAAGAGAGAAGCTTTGAGGTCGAGGTTGACAGTCAACAGCGGAGAGCTTCTGAAGGTTTGTCAGAAATTGATCTACCTGATGAAGGGTTATGCCCAACAAGACTATCAGATAGATTTTTTGAATGTAAAGAAGGTTTAGCAGAATGGAAGTCAGAGTCCTTTGAAACCAATGAACTTGGGGACAGGTATTGTAGTTTTTAACCTCATTAGACCTTTCTTATGTGTGGCCTAACATGTGGAATTTTCATTTTTAAATTGGAGGTTGAGTGGAGACAAGGTTCGAACTTAGGACTACCTGCTTGATACCATGAATTATAATTTGTCACAAAAGCTTAAGCTGATAGGAATGGGTGAATTTAATCATTTTACCATTATTCTAACAACTTGAACATTTTGTTGCTCTTTATTTCTCCCTCAATCTTGTATTGCAGAGTAAACAAATCCATAAGTGGTGAAAAGGAAACAAAATTTTCTTATTTTCAAGCCAGCCAATTGGATCATTCACCTTATTATAACACCAGGTACAATCTATTTGAAATTCCATTTGATAATAGTCATTAGGAGATTGTTGTCTACTGCTATATCCACAAAAATTAATCCTTTTGTGTGTATCATCTCTTTATTTTATCAACTTCAACCAATTTTATTTCTATGTCAATATTGGATTCTAAAATTATTGTTTTTCAATTGAATCATTGCAGTGGTCAGTATGCCTGGCAAACACTGATTTCTTATGATGCTTGTATACGCTTATGTCTAAATGCATGGGCAAGAGGCTGCACCGAAGCACCTGAGTTTCTACGTGATGAGTGTATTGTTCTCAGAAGTGCCTTTGGGTAGGTTGTCTTTGGCTGATGCTGGTGAAAATTAATATAACTGTTTAGGTCATGGCTAGTTACAACTTTTATCGAGTATTTCTCCTTGTTCTCTGATTGTATAGTTTACACAATTTTTTGTTACAACCCCGAGCTGCACAACCAATGGAAGGCAGGACTACCAAGAGTGTTGAACAAATATGCGGTTCAAAGACAAAGAAGGTTGTTGGAAAAATAAGAGTGGAAGGTAAAATCTGATTGTTGTAATACAAAGTTTTATATTCAAATTAACTATGTGGAAAGATGTGTTTCGAGTTACATAACATCCCACTAGATATATAAGACCACAAGATTATAACTTGATTTAGATTGTCTTAATTGGTATACTTGCTTTGTCTATGGTTCTATTTCTTTGAAGGTCCTTATATACATTAAATACGTTCAAGTATTTCTTAAAGGATTCTATACTGATTATGAATTTGCTATTATCATTTTCCAAACAGAACATGTGGAGAAAGCAATTCTTCTTTAGATTTAGATCCTTTAAAATGTATTCTTAATTAGAACTAAAGTGAAGTTTTTGGATAATGTCAGTGAGGAAACTTCGAGTAATACCAAGGAGGAAGCTTAAGAGCACATATTCACAGAGAGGTGCAATCTACATGCAAGCGGGGTCAGAGTATGTTCGGCATGTTTCGTCACTGTTGAAAACTGGCATGAATTCTCTGAAGATTGCCTCATTCTCAGTGACATCAGAAGGTTTGTTCTAAGAAATATTTTGTAATATGTTTTACTTATAAATGTGACTATAAATACACTTGTTGAGCCTAAGATAATGAAACTTCCAGTAAATCTACCATCTATAGTAAATAATACCAGCAACTAGCTCCATTAATGTTACTCTAGATCTTATTAGAGTCAAAATCATACTCATTAAAATTTTGTAACAATTTATTGAGCTGGTCATTTTGTACCTTTCTCAATCATAATCATCAAATCTCCAGAGATCAAATGCTAAAAGAATTATACTCCTCAGGATGCTTTTAGTGGTTTTCACTTCATGTCAATCTTACATACCTTAACAATATTAAGGATTGTTTATACCTTTAAAACTTCACACTAAATTGTTTCAGTAGACATCTCATAATTATCTTTTCATGCTTGTAGAGCCACTATCATGCTTATTTCAATTGAAGAGTGCTACAGAAGATACTGAAGTAGAACCAGGTTCTGCTATTTTCTTGCACCCTGGAAGTGGTGACTGCCATGTCTTGTAAGTAGTTATTATTATCATGTCTTGTACGTACCATTGCTTGTGCCCTGGAAGTGGCCAGCTTTAATATTCTTTCAGTTTGGATAATAAACATGCTTGACAGGATCCAGATTTTAAACACCGAAACTTATTAGTCTGAAAATTCTTAACAATATGATGGTGTTGATGGAAAGAATTGTAAATTGGGTCATTGGCTTTTGATTTTATGTCGAAAAGTAGTAAAAATTGGACCCAATAGGTCTTGATGTTATATTGGCATTTGACTTAAAGCATGTCCTTTTTTATGCTTGTTTAGTGGTGATTTTTGAACAATGTACATACTTAAGGTTGTTATGTTATATTCTGAAGCATAGCTTACAACAACCAGATCATAGGTGAACCCCTTTAAAGGATGTCACTTGAATTTTTAGAGATAAATGTTATCCATGAGTAGTGAGGGAGATCTTACACATGTATGTAATTTCAGTTACCCAGAGAGCCAAGGGGATGCTCTTTTGGTGGAAGTCCAAGACGCAAAAAAATCAGTCCAAGGTCGAACTACAATTCCAGTTTCATCCCTTACTGACAACCCTGTACGTATCCTTCCTTCATCTTCAATATCTTATATAGGTATAGAGGTTATCTTACACAATCCTTATGGTATTTATTGTGGCTGTCTTACCATGCAGAGTGACAGAATTAGGTGGTGGCCCATATACCATGAAGATCAAGAATGTGTTGGAAAGATCCAGCTTTTTATTGGGAGTACAATCACAAACAATGAGACTAATCACATAAAGGTTTCATGTCCTTCAGCTCAACTGATCTGACTACCACAGATCTTCACTTTCCAGTATAGTAAAATAACATATTCATGGACGGTTGAATGATTTAAATATATATTCAGTTATGAAAGTGCAAACTACTAGTTTATACTTTTTACTTCATATGAAACTTGTTTAGAAAGGCTCAATAATGGATTTAAGTGATATTTTAAAGATTACGTCTTAAGTTTGTCATTGTTGTTGTGCTTTTTGTTTTTGCTTTTCCTGTAGTAACACGAATATTTATAAGGATGTGAATTGTTTCAGAAGCTGTATGTGTCAGATATCAGAATCTTATTACCAGAATTGAAAGAGATTATGGATTCAGTAATTTCATCCGTGTTAGGAGTTGGACTGGAAATAAATACTATTCATTTTATCAATATTCCAAGTTGGATCAGATAGTATGCGTGTGTTTGATCATTGCAGCTCTATAAGCGGAACAGTTTCTACCTTATTGTGTTTTATATTAGATTGTGCTCAGTTTCCATTAGTAGAATAACAAACTGCGGTACAAGTGATGATATGCGAGTGTGATTCAGGGAGCTGGTGTCTCTGCTTGCTTGTGTAAATCTAACTTCAATCTGTCTTTTCTTAACATGTTACAGAGTGCACCTGTTGTAGAAACTCTAGCCTATGATTTATTGCTGGAGGCAGCAATGCGTGCACAGCATTTTCATTCCCGGAACTTGCGGTTACAGGGACCTTGGAAGTGGTTGTTGACTGAATTTGCAGACTATTATGGTGTTTCTGATTCATATACTAAGCTGAGGTACTACACAAATGTAAATTTTGTCAAGTCAGTTCAAAGTTACTAATAATAGTTCACTTTGTTTTTAAAGAAGTAACTAATAAATTTTAAACTGAGCTCTAACCCTCTCAATGCTTTCACTTACCTTGGCTTTATTTGCAGATATCTTTCTCATGTCATGAATGTGGCGACTCCAACAAAAGACTGCTTAGAGCTCGTGAATGAATTGCTTGTACCCATAATAAAGGCTAGAAGTGAGAGAAGTCTGACAAGACAGGAGGTAAGCATCTTTAGAAGATCCACATTTTGTCCCTTACCATTTACTGATATTTTAAATCAAATTGTGTGCTTTTGATTTACTAATAAGTGATAGTGGCCAAGTAGATTTTTTTGATGATGATTGCTTTTTTTTTGGTAAAAACTTGAAGTGGTAAGTACCTGGTGGTTGACGCAACAAAATTAATCAATAGAGATCATTGCTGGGATTAATGGGAAAAAATTATCTACCTTTGTCCATTTGAGTAACAATGCACACCAAACAGGCAGAGCCTCTTGATGTTGCTAAGGAGTGAAATGATGATAAAATTTTCTTTTCTTTTCAGAGCTAGGGCTTCTTAGATTGTGGAAGAAACATATGGAGCCATGTTCTCTATGTTATCTTTCAATTTCCATTTGCATTCCTACTGCTTTGCTGTAGAATTTGGGCCAATTTGAGATTGATCTTTTTCTTTTTGTCATAAATTGGTCCAATTTATGCCTGTGAGAATTTCTATTTTGTTCATGAATTTCTATTTTGTTCATGTGTGACCCTGTGGAAAAGTATCTTAGTTAACATTTCTCTTGTCCTGATGTCTTGCAGAAAAATTTACTATTGGATTGTGAAACCCAGACAGAGAGTCTATTGGAAAATGTTTTTGAGAACTACAAATCATTAGATGAAGACTCTCCTACAGGGTTAGCAGACTTGTTTGGTCCAATGCAAGAATCTGCAGCACCAGCTCTAGCACCTGCTGTCCAAGTCTACACTCTCCTTCATGATATCCTATCTCTAGATTCCCAAAACACGTTGAGAAACTATTTGCAGGTAAGTTAAACTTGTCACTAATGATAACATACCATTATACACTACTTTCTCAAATAGGCTTGCAAATATAAATGCATATAGAAGATGAAATTTCTGGTTTAATGTTTGTTCAACTGATGTACCAGTCCAGACAATATAGGGCCTTCCATGCAATATTCTGCCTTTGGACATTTGTTCTTAAAAATTAGACTAGACTAGATAGCAGGAGAGAAAGAGAGAGACTCTCATGCAGCCTGATGCAACTGTTAGCTCCTACTGAAATCTTCCACACGTCACATGACAGTTTCCCAACATATTTATTAGTGGGATAATGGGGAATGGGACTGAAGGCATGGTATATAAGTGATTAGCCATATAATATCTCATTGTATGAACTAGCAGCAGGACTTGTCTGTCTCCTTTTGCACTTTTCTTTGTTAAATCAGGCAAAATGAAACTCTAAACCAAATGGAAGTTATTTGCAGACAGCAGCAAAAAGGAGATGTCGGAAGCACATGGTTGAGACTGATGAGTTTGTCTCCAACAACTCTGAAGGTTTCTTGATGGACTCCATTACCATCTCCACAGCATACTTAAAGATGAAGAATCTATGTATAAACATAAGTAAAGAAATTCAGGCAGACATCAAGATCCACAACCAGCATGTACTCCCCAGGTACTGGCAATTTTTCCTTAGAACACTTACTAAAGCCTTAAAAGGTTCAATAACTCATGTATGACACAGGAAAGGATCTTAAGTTTCTGAGCTCATAAGACTTGAATACTTGCTTCCTACACACCTCTACTTCCCAAGTGCCTCAACTGCCAAGACCACATACCAGAAGAGAAAAAAAATCCTTTTATTATTTTAATTTCTTTCTTTCTTTCTTTCTTTCTTTTTATTTTAGATGGTGAGTCAGCTTTAGCTACCAGATTTCTGTCAAATTTTGTTTTCTTTTTTTTCCATATTGAGTTTTGAAATCATTTTCTTTTTGTCAAATTTCAGTTTATTGATGGATTTACAGTTTTAGATATTTATAAATTTCTAAATGTTTTAATTTTGTATGCTTTTATTGTATCATATATCTTCTGACACATATGCTATTTCCAGCTCCATTGACTTGTCAAACATTGCTGCTGCCGTTTATAGCACTGAGTTGTGTAACAGGCTTAGAGGTTTCCTTGCTGCATGGCCTCCAGCTAGCCCACAGCCACATGTAAATGAACTGTTAATAGCAACTGCTGATTTTGAAAGGGATCTTGAATTATGGAATATCAGGTTTGTGAAAGAAAATCCAAGCTCCTTATTAGATATACTAGAAGAAGTTCTCATATGTTTGAATTACTGACAATGTAGCAAAAATGTGGTAGCAATACAACTTGCATCCTATTGTAGAAGTGGAAGCTTCTTTTCTGACATGCTATTTTCTGTTTCTTTAAGTCTGGTGCAAGGTGGTGTAGACTCCAGGAATTTGTTTCACAATTATATAATGGTGTGGGTGCAAGATATGCAACTTAATTTACTTGAGCTTTGCAAAGCGGAAAAGGTATATGCATTGATCTGAAACAAAGCAAATATATTAGTGTTAATGACGAAATTGATTAACTTATTCGGTCCAAGTTAATGATGCAGGTGCCATGGTCAGGTGTGATGACAAATCATTCCACTTCACCATTTGCTGAGGAAATGTACGACAAGATTAGAGACAGCCTTAATCAGTATGAAGTGGTAATCAATCGATGGCCTCAGTACTCATTGATTTTGGAAAATGTAAGTTATGATTTTCTTCCTACAGTTATCATCAAAGCACCTAGTATTCCCTCTCTTCCCCCCCTCCTCCCCAAAAAAGTCAGAGACATGTGTGTTACAGATCTTTAGTCCTATCTTTGTAAGCATTTGTGTGCTTCTGTATATGCATTTTTTCCCACAATTCTTGCATCTGCTAACACTTTGCAACTGGTTTATTGATTCCTGAAAGGCTTCTGCAAATGTGGAAAGAGCAATCATAAAAGCACTGGAGAGGCAATACAATGATATTTTGACACCTTTGAAAGATAGCATACAGAAGAAGCTTAATTTGCAGGTTCAGAAGCTCACAAGAAGGCAATCAGTGGCAATCTATTCTGTTCCTAATCAAGTGAGTGCTTTGCATGCAATTATTCCAGAGCATGGTATTAATATATGGTCAACAGGAATTTAAAAAGTTGCCTGAATTGAACCGAGTTCAAATTTAGTCAGTAACACACAGACAGACATATTGGTGTTTGCATGTGTATCTGTGGGACTTGCAGTTCTTTATATATTAATATATCTCACTGTTATTTTCTTTTCAACAGTTGGGAACTTTTCTAAATACCATGAAGAGAATTCTTGATGTCCTACACTGTAGAGTGGAGGAAATTTTAAAGTCATGGGCGGCATGTCTTCCTGTCATGGGTGATAAGAAGTCACTATTTGGAGAGCAGATGAATGGGATCACAGTTCTCTTAAGAACAAAATACAAGAATTACTTGCAGGCAATAGTAGGGAAGTTCATTAGCAATGTAAGCAATCCAACAACCTTTGAGTCCTACCCCACAGTCAAGTGCCTTTTTACTAATTTCTGTTCTATTTTACCACCATTCAATCTGCTTGTAAATGAATTTCAATGTATTGTTCTTTGTCATGTTGCTGATCTTTACTCCGGATGAGTGAAAAAATAATCAACATAAGTTATAATTTCTTTGAAAATGATTGTATCAGATGCAAGCTAATAGAAATACACGACTCAAAAGGATTTTAGAGGAAACAAGGGAAGAAGATGGAGAGGCTGAGGTCCGTGAAAGAATGCAAATGTTGAGTTCTCAACTCATTGATTCTATATCCAACTTGCATGAGGTCTTTACAAGTCACATATTCATTGCAACCTGTCGCGGATACTGGGATAGGATGGGACAGGTGAAGAGAGTGTCATATTTTATTACCTCATTTACTAAATTTCTTTTCAACTCTAATTCATTTCAAATTTTAAACTGTTTGAACTAGATTGTTCTGCATTTTCTTGAAGACAGAAAGGAAAATCGAGTATGGTATAATGGATCTTATTATGCTCTTGGGGTAAGTGAATTTAAGATCTATTCTCTTCTTTGAACTTTATTGGCATCATTAGTTGATTGTATATCAACAAGGATCATATCTGAAATACTCTGTGTGTCAATAGAAGTGGGAGTGCATTGTAGTTCATGATCATTATGCATTTTGTATCTGCTCAAGTTTATGATGGGTGCTGCACTAGTGTAGTTATTTCTCATGTTTCTTCACAAACTTACACCATTCATCTGATTTTATTTTAATTGGCAGATACTAGATGACACTTTTGCATCGCAAATGCAGCGATTGCAAGGAAATTCCCTCCAAGAGAAAGATCTTGAGCCCCCTCGTTCAGTAATTGAAGCTCGATCAATTCTTTGCTCAAGTTTATGCAAATGGTGCTGCACTCGACCTTTATTTCTCATGTTTCTTCACAAACTTACACCCATTCATCTGATTTTATTTTAATTGGCAGATACTAGATGACACTTTTGCATCGCAAATGCAGCGATTGCAAGGAAATTCCCTCCAAGAGAAAGATCTTGAGCCCCCTCGTTCAGTAATTGAAGCTCGATCAATTCTTTGCAGAGACACAGCAAATGCAACAGATTCATCGACCTTTTTCTATGTTTAGGATTTAACACTTCTCCAACACCAAATTCATGCATCAATATTGTCATATATTCCTACCTGAGGTGTATAGCACTACAATAATTTTTTTGTGCAGAATTCATTATATTCTTTTTGTGTATTTCTATGATATTTGGGTAATAAGGCCATGTAGGTAATCCCAACCCCCCCCCCCCCCCCCCCAAAAAAAAAAAAAAAAGGCTATGTTTAGATTGCATATAATTTTTTGCTTATTATCAAGAAATTAATTTCAAAGCAGATGTTCTCATTTCTATGTCTTTTTGTCAAATTTCTTTCTTATTCTTCCTGTCCTCATGTAGAATCTCAGGAATACTCTTACAATGGTAAACATTTGCTGGTCCAGGGCTGCATGTAACTGTTAAAAACTTACTGCCGTACCCCTGCAGCTAAGGAATCATTTTCATCCTTTAATCAGTGCATTACCATTTATTAAAATTTAGATTTTCAACAATGTAACATAGAGCTCATCTCAGCCTGTTTGGTAGAGGAGTTTGAGTAATGTTTGTATTTTTTTGAAATACGTGTAGATGAAAAAGTATGTGGAAATGCGTGTAATGTTGTTTAAAAACTGAAAACATGTTGCTAAAATGCTCTACCAAATGGACCTTTAAATCTTTGCATGCTTCTTGTGTCACGGTCACTTATACCAATTCATTTGAGCTCAAGGGATAACGAGAGATAAAAATCCATATTTTAGGTAAATGATCATGACATACAAGGAGCACACTAAGATCTCGATATTAGGGACCTCTTTTCAAGTTGAAATTAATATGGACCCCTATTCTAGAGAAGGAGCGTAAATTATCTAGATGGAAGAGACTTTACTTGTGGAGCTTTCCTAATTATTATTTATCCTTATTTACCATCCCAGCTAATGTGGCAAAAAGGATTGAGGGATTATACTTCTTGTGGGTGTGAGGGAGGTGCGTTCTCCAACATTTGGTGGGATGGGTATGGTTTGTATGCTTGTTGTTCACGGAAGCTTGGATATTTGGAAGCTTGCAATTTTTAACCAAACTTTGCTGGGTAAGTGGCTTTGGTGCTTTGGAGTGGAGAAAACACGTGTATGAAGGCGTGTATTGCATTTAAGTATGGCGTAGAGTGGGATAAAATTTTACAGTACACCCATTTGGATGTAGGCATTGGTAGTCTGATTTGGTGTTGGCATGACCATTGGTGTGGAGATCAACCTTTGACAATGAGTCATCATCTTCTCTTGTATAATTTTCAACAAATAGAAACAAGTTAGTGGAGTCTTTGTGGAGTCTTTGGTGTGGATGAGATGAGATGTAAGATTTCGTCGGGATTTTAATGATTGGGAGTTAGAGTTGGTAGCCCTGTTTCCTAGTCTTATTTACTCTAATATACCTCTTAGAGAGGGCCGTGATAGAATGAAATAGATGTTGAAGAGGAGTGGGGTTATACATGGTGGCTTTACTTTGTTATTTGGACTGCGGCTTGGGGAAACATCCTTATTTACGAGAACCTCATTATGCAGGGTTATACATTAGTAAGTCGGTGTTGTATGTGTCAATGTTGTGGGGAGACAATAGATCATCTGTAAAGCTTTGAGTTGTAAAGCTTTGTTTTTCAATCCTTTGGGATTTAGTTTGTTACTGAAAAAAGGTCATTGATTTGCTATTTGGATGGAGAAATTGACTTGCTAAGCGTTCACTGGAGATTTGGAACCCCTCATCAAGGGTGAAAAGAAAGCACAGAGATAAAGGCGCAAAATAAATCGGATCTGTTGGCTGTTAGTGTTATTTCTTTCTTTACAACCCCACCATAGTTTAAAGGCCCTTCAGCCCCAAAGCTAAATAAGAAGTCAACTTCCCATAGTAAAGTTGTGGATCAGCCCATATCTTCATAAACAATGGGGTTCCCCAGTAAAAATAGTGACTGCATGTTATTTAAACCAATTACAGTACCCCTATCATAACAAGAAAGAATGCAAAAAAAAAAAATGATGTTCACATCATGATGCAACTAAGCAGGAAAGGACACTGGCAGCTTCAATTTCTTTCAAAAATAGTGGCCATAAAAACTAGCTGGTCAGTTAAGTCAGAATGAAACTTAAAACAAGTAGCATGATCATAAAAATAAAATAAAAAATATCAATCAAGATACAGCCAGTCAGCAGCTGACTAGAAACCCCAGAACCTATTTGCAATTTATACATAATTGTAAATACCAAGATCCTTTGCAAAATATATAGACTGTAGCCTTCCCCTAAAAAGTAATTTCCATTTCCTGCACAGATGGTCAACTTCCTTTTCCTTGTTGGATTTGCTGAAGAAGAGCAGCTGCCAACTGTAATGTTGCCTGCAGTCGTTTCTGTGGATCTGCTTCTGCTTCTGCTTCTTCCTGCGCAGTATTATTTTGCAGAAGTTGATTTCCCTGAGCTGCTGTCTGAAGTTCTCTTTGAACCATGTGAGGCACTACAGGCGCATTTGATGTCCGCTGTTGTGGCTGCTGAAACTGTTGAACTTGACTAAAATGCGATGTTGAAAGCTCAGAATTAACTTGATTATTCTGTGGAACATATCTCTGGGATGTTCTTAATGGGTTGTCAGACTCGTTCATTGTGTTTATCTGCCTAAAATCATCACCCATAGATAGATTTGGAGTACTCCCAGACTGTCTCTGCTGCCCAAGAAGAGATGATGCCAACTGTGCAAGTTGATCTGGTTGCAGGGCTCCAATAGGCATAGACATAGAAGCTGAAGTTTGGGTTCCCTGAATAGATGACTTGCTATTTCCAGATAATGGAATACCAGAAATTCCACCTTTATAATGACTTTCTTGCATTCTGTTTGGCAGGACTGAATGATGCTCCTGAACAACAGGAACAGCACTATTGGATGCCCGTGATGGTACATTTCTGGTACCAGAAATTGAATTATGCGGATTGTGAGAAGAGAAATTTTGTCCCAACATAGGGTTTCCCTGACGTGGTGGATAGTCATGCCTGTTCCCATTGTAGGAGTCGGATATACCACTGACTGCATGAGCAGAACCTGAAAATGATGCAGGTGGAGCTGATGTAACCACATTCCCTGAAAAAGATACATTGGGAACTCCTGCTAATTGAGGAATAGCTCGCATAGGTGTTGATGGCTTTGTGTATGATGAATCCCTGTTAATGGGCACTACATTTGTATTATTTCTCTCATTTTGATGGTGAAGAGACCCAAAATTGGAACCAGGGTGCTCTAACCTCAAAACAACACCAGAGATACTCAGTTTCCCAGGTACTTTAAGTACTTTCTGTGAAAAGTCTGATGGGGGTACAAGAAACAAGGTGGTCTTTTCATCCAACTTAGCAACTGCTGCTCGCTGTTTCTCTCCAAGATAATGCATGAATTCATTATAGAATCCCATGTCAGCATCAGTTTCTGGTACAAAGAAGACAACCCAGGCATTAGCTGCTTGATAGTAATGCTTTGAGAGCATGTCTAGACCAGTTCTTGCTGTGCAATCTAAGAATTCAGGCCTGCAGCACAATATTAGAGTTGTTAAAAATGAGTTAGAGTGGAAGTGGGAGTTCAACAGCTAGGTGGTAAAAAGAAAAAAGAAAAAGAGCATTTGTATCCTCTACTCTGAGTTCTATAGTCTCAGCAACTACATAACTGCATTTGAATTTCCCACAGAATTAAAACATACTACTATATCAACAAAATATTTCAGAACAAATTATCATATATAGAAACCCTTATATGCATTGAACACTGGGATTCTTTGGAGAGCAGAACGGATATTTTTTCCATTTCCATGGGGCACCTAAATGCATCTTCAATGAACATATGTACTTACAGATAAAAGAATAACATGATAGAAATTAATGCATTTACTTGTATAAAACTAAGTCAAAGCCATTTAGCAACTATAGAAGAAGACAGGCACAAAAAGAAAACAAACGGGCAACTGGAGGCCCTTTTCACATCCACACTCCTGTTTAAAACATATCATGACAACTATCCAGAAATCTCCAATTAAGAATGTTTTTACTACTTACAACATCATGTCCAGGACTTTTCCCACAGGAAAGCAGCGAGCTCGACAGACGGGAGTTCCTCCCTTTGCTATAGTCCCTTCCCATTTCCATTCGGTCATAGAAGACTGATCAGATTCAGGTGTAAATCCTTTTTTCTCAATAGGATTTGATGGCAGAGAACCAGAACCCATCTGGAAATTTTCATAAGATTCTTTCCAGTGATCACTCCTTTCTCCATGAGGTACAACTAAATTCATTGTGCGATGAGGGATCGGTTTATACCCAACAGGTACAGCCTCAAAGCTCCTATCAAAGGCCTCAGGTTGGGGAAAATCAGAGAATACCTTAGGGAACATATGTTTCTCTTGCTCAAAATCAGAAAAAGGATGCTCTGGAAGGTCTTTTTCAGGTGGAAAGGAGTCAGTCTTCAATTTCTTGGCTCCATGAAAGAATTGGGCATCTTCTGGTAAGTCCCATGGCTCATCATAGAATGGACTTGTTTGACGAAATCTCTGAGGATAATCATGTGAATGTCTCTCTCTAGTAGGACTACTGTGATGTTCATAGATGTCCTGTGATAGTCCTAGAGAATCCACTTCTCCAAACCTTCTCTGCTCAGATGTATCATTTCCACCAGCCCATAAAGTGCGCTTCCTATTAAAACTATAGGTATCAGAATCTCTAGGATCCATATCTGATACAAATTGAGGAGATCTTACGCCAAGATCTCCAGATAAGCTCCCAAAATTCCTATCCTGCCGAAAGTTCTCAGATGATCCTGAGCGAACATTTGACTTGAAATGTGGTGACAGTGAGGAGTTCATTGAGCTCCTTCCACTGTTGGATGAGCCAGCTTCATTCTTTGCAAAACAAATATGTACACGGGGATTGCCAAATAATTTTCCCTGGAGAGTTTCTTTTGCCCTGCAAGCTGACATTACACTCCTGAATCGAACAAAGGCATAACTACGACCAGGAAATGCAGTAATCTTCTCAATCTCACCAAATGGTGAAAAAGCCTTCCCCAAGATCATTTCATCAACCTTCAATAATGATGGAAACCCTATCCACAAAACTGGACTAGGCTCTAAATTTTTGTCATTCAAATTGGATTTGTCAGGATAAAAAGGATCAGGACTAATTTGGCGTGCTCTGAACTCCCTTTGAGAGAAAGGAGATCCTCTCGACACTGAGCGCTGTTCATCTCGACGTTGAGAGTAATCTTCATCACGTGATGCTGTTGATGCCTTGTCCTGTGATTAAAAATCTCATTAGGTTCAAGTGCAAAATCTACCTGTATTCAAAGCAGTCAAATTATTAAATACAAGTTGGACTTATGCTTCAGAACGCATTTCAGAAGAAACTAAAAAAATTGCAACTAAGCTTCGACCTAATAGAACTGATGGTCTCACAATAAAGGAATTGGTACTAGGCTTCAAATATATGATGCATGGAAGATGGGAGAAATAGAATTAAATTTGTATCGAAGTGTGTGTGACTAACAACTCTGTTCCAGAAACTATTAGGAGGATATATGGGATGATTAGGGGCAAGGCAATCTTCATAATTTATTTACTTAACAAATAAAGATGGACAACTGTCTCCTGCTGGTTTTACAAATTCGAGATGAATCCACCGTTAGTTTTTCTTCTATTAAGTTTCTCTCATGCCAGAATCTTTCCATATGGCAGGAATGCATCCACTACAAAGCACCCAAAAATACTAAGTGAAATTGTGCATATACATGACACACCAAATCATCATGTTTATTAGGTAGGTCAGGCGATCCTGATGCAACCTTACAACATAAAGCACAAGCACAATATAAGACTAATCAAATACAGGCCACGTGAATTTGAAAACTTAATCAGCACAAAAGACATTTTCTAACCATTATCTGATCAAGACAACAACTACAACAACAAACAAACCTTATTTCCAAAATTCTGGGTCGGCTATGGATCTTCAACAAAACTAGTTAAGGTCAGTCACATGTATTCTTTTCCAACATTCTATTCTATCCAAAGTACTCTTTGTTACTTTTTTAATTGACATGTCATTTTTTACTACTTCCGTTAATGTTACTTTTGGTCTTCATCTACCTTTTTTTGCTCCCTCACTTGAATCAACTCAGTCTTTCTCACTTGTGCATTGATCGTCTTCCTCTAAACATGACTAAACCATCACAAGACCAAGTTCAAAATCTAGCCCACTTAAACCACTAATGAATAGGGAAACCAAGATTCAGAGAAGACAACTAGTATGTATTTGGAAGCACCCTAATCATGCTCTTATAGAAAATAAATAGGTGATGAGGAGAACAATTAAAAACCTCTTTTGCATTGTCAACAAAAGCCCACCCTCATTTCATGAAGGAACCATTTTCAGGACAATGATTTTCCTGTCAGGAGTTGAGAGAGAATACTTTGACATCTATGTCAAATACTTGAGCCACTCAGGAAGAGCAAAGTAGGAGTGAAACAAGAAAACTTGTCAAATGTTTGAACAGTATGTCAGCAACAATACCTTCATAAAGAAATTTAGAAGGGCTGAAGTCATTTTGGCTGCTTTCAAACAAGCTTGGCCCTCAATTGATGAGTGAACCGTGTTCAAGACAATGGTTTGCTTTAATTTCCCAATAAAAGGGAAGAACAAAAAAAATCTTCTCATTAGTTGGCATTACCAAAAAAACTACCACTGCAAAACAATAAAAGTCCTACAAGGAGCATACATTGATACAAAGCTCATGCAATAACAATGCTCGGTTTGCTCAGTTCCCTAGTTAAACTATCACTCTCTCTGTCTGCTTCCTCTTCAGTGGAGACAGATTTGAACTTCTATAATAAGTGGAAACCTTCTAATGAATGAATAAGCCTGGTCAGGAAAAAATATGCTCAAGCATGAACAACTCAACTAATTAACCCCACATTAGTATTTTTAATCTCATACTGTTTTTCATACAGGCACCAAATATAATTGAAAGGTATGCAAAGAATCCCAATAATTGCTTCAAGAACCAATAAAGGTATCCCAACAATATTTTCAACCAGCTCACTCAATACAAGCCCTAATTTTTAACCACCTATGAAATATGAAAACAAAAGCAGAGGAGACAGAAGCAGAAGATATTAACATATACTTTAAACAAACTAAAGATGAATCAATTAGACATGACATGGCAATGCAATGCCACCAAAGAATTGATGCAGAAAAAACCAATACCATGCTTATATAGACAACTAGGAATAAACCGTAATTCTAACTGACACAGGAAAACCCTAATTCTAATTCCAAATTACTAATGAAACTTAATTCTAAATGACTTGGGAAATCCCAATTATTGAATTACACACAATACCTTTGACTCTAGGAAATTAAATAAAAAATACTAATAAACCTAATAAACTACTAATACCTAAAATAAAATACAAGTGACTCCATAACTAAGTAAAACTAAATTAAAATAAATATTTTTTGTGCTTCCCCCATAAGGAATGTTCCATCAGCTCCAATTAATGGGAAAATATTTCAACTTAGTGTGCGTTTGGGTTAGGATTAAAAATTAAAATTATTTCACTATTCAACTTATTTTTGTTACTATTCATAGATCTCACTGCATTTTTTGACACTATTCATAAACCCCACTGTACTATTTCAACTAATTTTTACCTTTATCTACAGTACTTTCAGTAATAATTTTTCAGTTTTAGTAAAATAAGCGGTATCCAAACACACCCTTAATCGAGTCAAACCACAATTTTTTTTCAACGAGCAACTGTCTATCTGTGCAAACTTGCAATTCCAAAAGGAGTCGCACAAAGAATTATATTATGTAGAGAAGGCAAAAGGCACAACTTCAGAAAGGGGCATTCTCAAACTAAAAAGATTTTATGAATAATATTTGGCTTAATCTTGTAATTGATATAGGGAAAGAAATTAGAGATGGAGAGGGGTGATAAATCTCTACCTGCATGAATGCTATTAAATATTCCTTGGAAAAAAGGCCAATGAGTAGCAAGATCTCACATTTGCTTAAAACGGAATCATACCACAGACCATGTCATTAAAGGATCTAGTTCTTAACAACCCAAATTACAACAACATTAAAAATAATTTGTCTACAGTAATAGAAAGGGTGATCTCCCACCATTGGAAATGCAATTAGATTTAATTGACCAGTGATTGCAAGATCTTATTAAACAGTGCTGCTTTTAAACCCACGATACTTTGCAATTCCACACTCACTTCTAAGTATCTATCAATTAAAGCAACAATTGCAGTCTATGTCTACAATTCTGTAATCTCATCAATGGGAATGAGATTTATGAACTGGATCATATGTCCTTTCACAACTCCATGAAACTTGGAGATATGATTATATATACAACATTAGTGATTCTGTTACCTGATTTTATATTTCTTTCACTAACAATTGAAACCATATAGAAATATATGATATTTAGCAATCTCTCTCATATGCCTCTTCACTTCCACAAACCGTGAAGCTTATTGCACATTTCTCAATAAATAATGTTTTTTAAAAGCACATGATCATACAAGTATTATAAAAAGGACAAAACTTAAGTACAGTACCTTAAGTGTTGTTCCTTAGATTCCCCTTTTAAGATTTAGTCATGTGACTATTTAACTAAAAAATACATTTCCATCTCTCATGAGAAAAAATCCACATGACAGAATCTTAAAAAGGGAACCTAAAGAACAGCACCTAAGTACTGTACTTAAGTCTTGCTTTTATAAAAAAACTTTGCTCTGCTCAATAAAGACATAGTTCACCCACTAATTTGACATTAAATAATGTACCTGATCCTTAGTGACTACTTCCTATTCTCAGAAATTATAACTATATAACTACCTTTGTGCAACAATATGAGCTCCCACAGATTACCATAAATATGGTCTGTGGAGTGTGGCAAGAGAAGTGATTTACATGAAGTATGTCAAACTAAAGGATAAGAAACAAAAGTCAACTTCAGATTTCATATACAATTAAACAACATGGGAAAATGTATAAAAGAAATTCATGTATTTATTTTTGTTCACTTAGTCATAGTAGAATAAAAGAAACCAATCAGTGGTTGCGGCCAATACATTACAGCATATGCAGAAACTCTCTTTTTTGCTCAGGCATAGGAAACTTCATGTAATTCCTGATTTAAATACTTCAAAAGCCCTGTTTTTACAATTTCCACAGTTGCAAAAAATATTACATTGCATGTTATATTGTGTTTATGTACAGGACGCACATGGTACATACACATGAAAGAGATTAAGAGGAAGACTCAGGACCCAAAAAAAAAGACCAAAAATTAAGATCACTGGGATGTTAAGGCAAACCCAAAATAAGTAGGTGTTGTTTGGTAGAGTATACTTGACCAGAATTTGCACCCTCTAAGCTGCTGCTTTTGTGCTACACTAAATACTCAAACATTGAAGAACTGCTTAGAGTGCATCATCATTCAAATTATACTTGCAAATTTGTATTCCACAAAACACCGCATTGAATAAATCCAAGCGCTACCACTGCAGATCAAATAATATATATTTCTATCACCTCGCATTTTTAACCTTCTTTAGAAACAAAACCTTGCTTGAAAGTCCCATTAAAAAAGACTTGGTTGTTCAACAGCAACTCAGAGACCACTACAGAAGGAATAAACCAATTATTCCAACCTCTTCCCTCCACATCACAATTGAGTTTCTATCGAACAAAGCAATCAATTATCAATTAATAGAATTACTGTGTAGGCTAAATATGACATGTAGCCCAGCAGGAAGCCTGTTAAGAAGTATTTGATATGCTATGACATTGAGGTAAAATTTAGCTGCTGCAGTAACATTATCAGATGCACTAGGCCATCACACTTGCACACATTTCATTCCTTCCTCACCATTCCCAACTATAATACCATATATTCAGAAGCACTAGTTAGCAGAAAGTGAAACAACAGTACTTTTGTTCTGTAAATTGCATTCCATGGATATGTAATCCTTTTTTTATCACCTCATATAAAAATGAATAGAATTATTTCAAAATGATGAGAATTCACACAAAGATAATTCCTACACAAAAGCAGCTATGAAAGGTTTTGAAAGAAGGAGAGATGAATCATGGATATCTGATGAATGTGAAGCATCAATTTTATAAAAGCATTAGTACCTGCAGGATAACATCACTTTTAGAGTGTAATTTATTGGTGATTGTTTAGCAGAAAGCAAACAGGACTTCCCAGAATATGGGTTTCCCAAGGATAATATTTAAGACCTTGGTAGACAAGTTACAAGGTGCTTTTTGTGTCAAGAAGATGAGTAAAGTACTCAGAGGATCAAATATGAAAAGATAATAACAATCTGCTCTGGCTATGATGTTCTGCTGAATGGAGTATGCCCCTTTTCTCAACTGATATGAGCCCAATTAGATACACTTTCAGAATATGTCAAAATTACTGCTCTGAGGCTATCCAGCAAGTTGCATTGTACTTAATTTTGTGATTAAAATTAAGAACAGATATTATTGGTGGACAGTTATCTAATGCATGAAGCATCCTCTTTTTAATAAAATCTTAAAGTACTTATTAAGAATGTTCCCTAAATCATAAGGCACCAAGTTAGTTATATCTTTATCATAACTGATTTGCATTGCCTCTTTAAATTCATTTTTCCCCTCATTATTTGATAAAAATAAGAAATCTCCAGAAATTTTAGAATTCATTCAAGTGAGTATTTTCATCAAGCGGCCACTGAGCAGGCGGAGTCCCATCATAACCAGGAAACGTGATGAAACCTCTACCACAATTGACACAGATATGTCAGTTACACTCAGATTTTCTGTAATAGGTTGCAGTGCATTTGAATCAGCCATATGGATGCTTTGAGGAAATTGACCATAATGAACTATATAATCATGATTCATATGGCACCTCATGATCTTAAAAATTGTGTTCTGGACATGTTTATGTGCATACAGTTTAGTAATCCAAGAAGCAACTCAGTGACTATGGAACCATAGAATATGGATTATTAAAACACACAAGATACTGTGCATATTCCAAGAGACTTTACTTCCTCTTGTGACTCAAGCTTTTGAAGGACAAAGGATGTTTCAGATATATGTCACTCTGGAAAACATGTGCAAATCTGAGATTAAGGAAAGAAACAGCAATTGAACATACATTGGACCTGTGGTGGTCCATACGGAGGACTTATCAAATGCACTAAGATATTGGAAACCAGATTTTATTTGACATTCATGATAATCAGTAACTCATATTTCATCAATTCCTCCCCTGTCTAGCCAAATGAAAATAAAACTTCTTGTATTCCTCTCATGAATCAAGTTGTATTGGCATTGAATGAATTTGGAGAGATGAACCCTAAATAACTCATGCAATGTGGACTCTTCACCTTCTCAGTTTTTGGAGTACAATGGCTAATGCCCAAGAGTGTATTTGAACTACTTTCTGAATGGAGGAACTAGTTTAGGAACCATTCTTCATTTGCAAGGAAAGGAACTCTTTTATTCCTTTTTGTGGACTTTGTGGAAGGAAAAGAACCGATGTACTTTTGAGGGTGTAAATGCCTCAATTACTAAGCTAAAATTGTCTTCCCTAAGAACTTTCTTTTTTAATGGTCTCATGTTTTGGGACACAGTGATATAAATTCCATTGCAGATTTCATTGAACCTCTTTCATTTAGATTGTAATGTTACCTTTTGCATCTCTTCCAGACTACTTTGTGTACTCGTGTATGTGAGACGTTCTTTTTTAATAAAATATCATTGTTTATCAAAACTCTTTTTAGGATTTCAGTCAAATTGCTAGCATAATGATAAAGCAACATATAGTGGTTCTTGCTCTACTAATGACCTATATCTCAACTATTACCATATAGCCGCCTTTTAATGAAAAGCAATTCCAAACTTTCCACAAGTAGTGTCTATTCTTATAAATATCGCTTCACTTCTCTAGCAATTTCTAATGATTTTTAATACCTAGCTGAGAATGTAAGGAGAACACCATCTTTGGTCATTCACTAAAGACTATAACCCGCTACAATACATCAATCAACTTTTAAGGTGTTTGTCCAGATGGATACTCAAGAACTCAGCCAAATACAAACATGTTGCTCCCATTTACAACAATTGGGAGAATAAGTAAATTGAATTTCTCCAACCTGTCATCACAACATAAAATGTACAACCGGAAATAAAAAAAATTTTCACTTCAAATATTCAGGAAGAATTACTTTTTAGAAGATAGATTTTTCTGTGCAAATTTGATGATCTACATCAGTTTTATGAGAAGCTCCTTCCCCATCAAGTGTGAGAAGCTGATTTTTTTTTTTTTTTTTTTCCTTCTGACAATGTCAAGTTTTTTTGCTGCTGCAATTTATTTTCTCCAACTTGCATTTGGTTTCAAAGTATTAAAATTAAGGAATGTCTTGATGTGGAAAATTTTCCTGCAAATTGACCATACTTCCCAAATAACTATGCAGCTACCAAAACAATTCACACACTCATTACAATTAAATCTTTGTCACCTATGCATTGGGAAGATACACTGCTTTGCTTTTTTTTTCTCTTTCTTTTCGTTTCCTGATAAATACTTTGCTCGTGGTTCTTACTGTTAATTTTGAGACTATTGGGAATCTGATACCAGATTATATATGGAATTCCTGAGGAAGAGCACAAAGGAAAGGAAGTGGAAAGCCAAATAAATTGCATGCCTCTCCAATTTGTGATATAGAAGGCAGATTCAAGCCTTATTAGTGGGAACACTAAAGACCTAAGATTTCTAATATTAATGAACATATGGATATTGGAGTGTGGAGTGTGGAACCTGTCAACCTGATGAATATGCTTTGCAGGTTTTTTCTTTTTTGATAAGTATAATGCTTTGCAGTTTTTGATTGAATATTTAATTGAATGGAGAGTGGGGTGGCACTGTTGTTAACTGCGATATTGTGCGTATCCTGGAATGCTTTCATTGGTTTGGTAAGTGAGTTAAGATGAGTCACATTTCTCTTGCTATTGTTATTGCTTGAAAACAATGAAAGGAAGCTGCTATTATGGCATTGACAAAACGAATTGTAATTTAAACCAACAGTACATATTATACATAGATCCATACATAGACATATATACACAATAAACTTAACCGAGAAAAGAAAAGCATTGCGAAGAATGTAACAGGCAAGACAAGAAGTGTGGGGGGCAGGACTAACCGCCTTGGTAAACTCAATTCTAAGTGGGTTGCCAGCAACAGGGAAACCTTGAAGCGCGTTAATGGCGGCGAAAGCATCATCATCCCTCTTGAAATTGAGGAACGCATAGCTGCGCCCGGGCTGGAAAGCCACACTCTCGAGCTCTCCAAACTGCAAGAAGTGATTGGTGAGCTCGTGCTCTAGTATGCTGTGGGAAAGGTTCCCAACCCAAAGATGCCTCGAGGGCAGATGGCCACTGTTATTACTATTGTTATTGGAATTGGAATTAAGATTACGCCCAGAACCCGAATGGCTACTCATCTTGTCTTCGAATCTCGATGGGTAGTCCCTTCGAAACCGGTCCCGCCCTCCTCCTCCTCGGCCCGACTATAATGCCAACACAAACACAAATTGCTACTCAAAATACTTAATTAAAAAAAAAAAAAAATCCTACAATTAAGTGTTGTAGTACATAAGATGATAAGAATGTGAATATTGTGAAGTGGGTTTTGGTTAGTTAATTGATGAATTGAATCATAGTAACCATTAGAGCACAAATTAAAATAGGCTATGGGTATGGCTAAGACTAAGCGATTTTGTGATGATTTGAATGAAATCTTAATCTGGGGTAGTACTAGAATTGCTAAAACAAGTGATAATAGTTTGATTGATTGAGAGAGTGAGTGCAAAGAAAGAAAGTGAAATATGTACAGCTTACCATTTGAAATATGAATTGAATTGAATTGAATTGAATTGGAGCAAAAGCAAAAAAGCAATAACGTAACGAACCAAACAATATATTGGGTTACTGCCTCCTCTGATAATAGTCGTTTTTTCTAGTCTCGCCACTCTGAGAAAAGTTTTGTTGTTTTTTCTTTTTGGCTTTTTAGGGTTTGGAATTGTGCTGTGGAAGAGAGATTATATCATGTGAATGTGATTTTTAGTTTTATCTCTCACACACTCTCTCTCTTCTTTATTTTTTAATAAATAAATAAATAAAATTGTAAGGTTTTTAGGAGATGACGTCATGTAATACGTGGCAAGTGCGCAGTGAGTTGACTTTCTGACTGCTTGCGTGTGTGCGAGAGTTTTGAGTTTCACAAAATCAAATTCAACGGGCCCAATATTTTCAGAACAGAGCAATTTGATTTGTAAACCTATCTTAGTTCACCTAAACGGTTACTCATTTTTTTTTTCCTACTTTTACGGTGATTAGGGATTAAGTTTGTAAGTTTTGAAATTTCTTTGATTTAAACATTCTCAAAAAAAAAAAAAAAATTTCTTTGAGATTAGCCCAAACCTCAAGGGTATTGTTATATTTAACCCTAATATATATCTATAATTTAGATTATTATCATTCCGTTTGTTTTGATGAAAAATCTTGTGTAAAGATAATTTTTCAATGTTTGGTAGCATAAAAAAAATAAGTCAAAGGAAACTATATTTAGTCAACATAAATATTATAACTTATTTTTAAAGATTATTTTCCATTAAAGTTTTTTGAAAAACAACTCAATTTTAAAGCAAGCTAAATAACAGAAGTTAAGAGATTATTTTTCAACTCATATAAGGCTACTACTAAACATAGGAAAAATATGATTATTTTATAAAAAATACTTTTTGAAAAATGACTCATTTTTTAGAAAATATTATTACTGGAACAAACAAACCATAATAATATTTAAGCAACTTTCGAGTTCACTTCTATTCAATGGACTAGTGTCTATTTGGCTTGAGCTTATTTGTTAAGCTTTACAACTTTTTAAAAATTTATTTTTTTATTTTATTTTTTCTAAGTACAAATATAAATTAGCACTTTTTCAACAAAAAAACAAAATAAAGTTGATGCCAAACCCACAATAACTCCACGTTTTTAGCAGTTTATAATCTCCTCATCTCTAATAATTTTTCAAATTGAAACAAACTCATGTTGATATTGTATTTTGTCTAATTTTGAATTTCGATAGAAGTTTTAGCCCTAACATAAAGGATTTCATGATTTTAATAGATGTACCCCATTTTTTTGTTGTTGATTTTCATCAATTTCTATGTGGTTGGCTAAATTTGGTTGAGCTTTAATTGAAATATAACCATGTAATTAGATTAAATTTGGTGTTTTATATAAGATCATGAAATTTCCTTTAATTCAACCACATATGGACAAAAATCAGCCTTTAATTGAATGAGATAGAACTTAATTAATAAAATTACCAAATTTGCTCTTATATTGTGGAAAAAGTATGTAATTTTCTATGGAATGCAAGCTAATATTCTAGCCTAATTCCCATGGAAATTGGGTACTAAATATACCATTTAGGTCTCTCTTTCATTGAGCATGTCATTAAGATTTGAGCATTGAATCGATTAAGGAATTTAATTGATTTTCTTCAATTATGTACCAATATTTGATCCCTTTATTTTTATTAGGTCATACATGTGATTTATATGGAGATCAAGTTAATTTATTTTAATTGATGGGCATGTCAAGTTTTATCGTGAATTATCAAAAGTTGATTTAAAGTCCACACAGTTCCTTAATTGCACTGCAGTCCGGGTTTTAATCCTTGCACTAGTGAATTAAGGAAGTCCATTGGTATAATTTGTGTCCCAACTGATAGAATATGCTAGCGACATTTTTCATTTTTATCCACAATCCCTAAAACCCTACCCATATATAAACCCTCACTTTTCCCTGTTCACCAAGAATCATCAGCCCCATTTGGAAGCCCCAAAATCCCAAAAATATTCTCTCATACTCAAGGCTCCTCAACCCTTCTCCCTTGGGTATTCATCCTCCAACATCCCTAACCTCTATTCTACCCAAGAACCCCATACATTAGTCATCTTCAACCCATTTAAAAGCTCCAAAAAACAAAAACCCAAGAATAAGTAGAAAAATCCCACTTTCTTTATCTACTCGAAAATTCTAAAAACAAACCAAAAAAAAAAAAAAAACCTTCCACTATAATCCAGACCAACCTCTACCTAAAAAAAAAAAAAAAAAAAAAAGGAAACCCTCTCCTACATAACTAGAAAACCACCTGGGAAAATCATTCCTTTTTCCCTTTCTCACCAACAAAAGGGTGTGGTTTGTGTCCCGTGGAAGTTTCTACTGGACACGTTAGATGATGGATACGTGTCCACCATCCAACGTGTCTAGCGGAGATTTTCACTGGACATAAGCTGTGTCCCCAACACAAAACAGCAGCTACTTCAACCTTTTAGAAATCTAGCCCAGTTTTCCTAAGCCCACAAACCCAACACAAAACTCACCTCAAGGCCTTTCCCTTCACCAAGCCCATCATATCCCTCTCTCAACGTTTGGCCCAACCTGATAACTTCAAGCCTATTCGCATAAAACTCCACCAGCCTATTCGGACAAAGCACACAAACTTCAGCCCACTCGAAGAGTAAAATGATCAAGAGATTCAAGACCAATTCAACTTAAAACTCAACTCTTCCAAGCCCATGCCTCAGTCAAGCCCAACCTGAAAATCAAACTAAATTCAGCCCAACCCGTGGCCCATCAGCAAATAAATTCACAAAATTACACCTTGACTCCCAAAACTATCCAATTTACACTTGTTTATTTGGAAACAATTTATCTAACTTTTTGTTGATTTTTTTTTTTTTTTGAAAGTAGGTTAAAATATATGTCTATTTTGAAAAAAGTGAAGTTTTAAAAAATTGTATATAAAAGTTAAAAACTAAGCTTATAAGCTCATGCCAAACGAACATTGAACAATTTCCAAAATTATACTTGGGCTCCACAATTACTTGAATCACTTTCAACCCTAAAATTTTTCAAAATTATGCATCAACCCCAAAATTTGTAAAGATTGCATTTCAACCTTAAACTTTCACAAGATTATGTTTTTAACCCCAAAACTTTCCATAATCACAAAAATGACCTCCAAAACTTTTTAAAATTGCACAAAAGACCTTGGGTCATAAAAATGCATTTTTAATTGTTTTGTGCCCAAATAAAATATTTTCCTTAAAAATAATAAAATTAATGATATTATTATCAAACTTTAGAGTAATTAAACATTTGTGTCCCTTTGCAAGAGATAAAATACTTTGTAAAAGGGAATTGCAAAATTAGATTTCTTAGGCTATGCTTTGGAGTGATGTTAGTTATATTTAATTCAATAATGCAATTTACCTTTTAATAAATGTCATCCAATCACTTGCTTAATTATGCTATTTTGATCTTGCTTTCCAAAGGATAAATTACACATGTCATTTGTTTACATATCATCTTAGGATAGACTACACATCATTCATCTACATGTCATCTGAGAATAGATCATACATGTCATACATCCACATGCTATCTTAGGATAGGCTTGCTTTGTTTTATTGCACATACACATGCATAATATTATTTCTTTTTAAAACCAAATGTCAAATATTTTAGTTGTCGTTTAAATGGTGAAATTTAAGATTAAATTCAAAATGAGGTGCTATCATTTTGGATAAGTATCGTGGGGTGCCTAACACCTTCCTCACATGTATAAGTTATAAGTTTTCTAAGGTGATTCATTAACAAATACTCTAAAAGTGTCCATTAATCAGACCCATTTTTATTTTTGAAAAAATAAATATTTTTAATTAGAAGATATAAACAAGCAAGTCCTTATAAAAGTGATTTTATAAATTTTGGTATTCTTTATCATGTGTGTTTATTTTTATTTAGTTCAAAATTTCAACCGACTTCTGATTTTCCTTTAGAGATTCAAGAGATTAGTAATATCAATACTATTTTCTTAGTCTAGTATTGATTTTGCAATCCCAAACTCTCTAGTTTCTCTAAAGAAAATCCCCTCTTGTACGTTCTTTTATGCAGGTATATATTATTCTAATCTTGTTTTGTTTATTTTGTTATTAACATGCTCTAATTCTACTTTATTATTTGTTCACGTGATGATTATTTTGATCATCTGTTTATTTTATCGTTTTTTAAAATAAAATCAAAACTAATTTCTTAGATTTATTCTCTTTCAAAATAAATTCCAGATTTGTTTTTCTAAATAAATTCTAGATCTTGTTTCTACCTAGCTTTTTTGGATTTTCGTTCTTACCTTGTTCACACTGAATTTTGGGCTGAGAAACCCTCCTACGGCATCCAACTCTCCAATATGCCTCCCTTCCTCCCACTTTTATTTATAAAATCTTAGTAGACTAGACTAGGCAGTTAGTTGCATCTAAATTTATTATTAATTGGTAATATGCCCGTGCGATGTACGACTTAATTAAAAATTATATATATTGAAACTATATTAATAATTTGTAAGCCACACGATAAAAACTAATTAATTTTGAAAGATGTAATACATACATGTATTGAGTCACTTTTTTCTATGGTTTATAAGCTAAATAAATATTGAATTTATTTTAAATTACTTGAAACATTTGGTAATAAAATTTTAAGTGAAGTATAATTTAAAAATTTTTAGAACTTAGAAAATATAGTTTTATTCATAGTAAATTATTAGTAATAGAGTTTAATCTTCGATAACAAACTTAATAATAAATGAAAGTATAAATTATACATTTTACTCACATTATCAAAATTATCTTAATGATTATTGAAGCACTTGAAAGTTGAAAGTTTAATAGAGTTTCACCTAGAATAAATCAAATGGAAATTACTTTAATACTCTTGTAATATATGACCATTTTGAGGAGATAAAACATAACATTTTAGCACTATTCCAACTTTCTTGATGTATCACCGTGCACCCTTAGCGCGATGATTACTTCACAAGTATTGAGTGCTTGTGGGATGTGGGAGGCAAGGGCTTGGGGTTTAGGTCTTTAGAAAAGAGTTTCACACATATATACACTTAGATTAGGTTAGAGTAGAATTTCTATCTTATATTAAAAAAAAAAAAAAAAAAATTCTTGATGTATAATGTAAACAAAGAAGGATAAGTATTAACCTTATGCATTGAGTAAGCTTACTTGAGATGATTAAATATGAGATCTTTACATGCCTCCTTAGTTTATGTCAACCTCTTTGCTAATCTAACAAAACTTCATGTTTAATAAAAAGTTATCTACATATTCCTCATCTTGTATTATGAACATTTTCTATCTTTCACACTTTACAATCCTATCAACGTTTATAATTCTAAGAATTTATTGTCATGCCGATTCGGTCTCAACAATGTTTTTGACAAATAAGTAAAACCCACCAAAAATTTGGGAGAAAAAAAAAACACCTAGCATTTTATGCTCCACATGTTTGGTTTCATAAAATTAACCCTTATTTATGGACCTCAATAAATCAAGTGATGAACAAAATGGAAAAAAAGAAAAGAAAAAAAAGGAAACAGAATTTTAGTTGAAATAGAATTTTTTATTTTTTAAAACTTAGCTAATAGGGTTTATTCTTTCTTTAACGTACAACTATTTTTTTTTTTTTTAATCTAAAAGAAATGTTCTCTTGGATTTATCCAAAAAACCCTCTTAGTTACTGGGCTTGAGTCTATCCAAAAATATCTCTTAGTTGTAGGACTTAAATTTCTTTGTTTTTGTTTTTTTGGATAAAAATTGTGTATTAAAAAAAAAAGGAAAATTTGTAGATTATTTATAACGTGAAGAAAAAAAAAAAAAAACTGATATCAACACTAGGTTTTTTGTGTCTATCCAAAGATAAATAGAGGAAAGTTGATAAGAAAATTAAAGTTTTTGTGTCTATACAAAGATTATTAGAGGAAAGATTGATAAGAACAATTAAGATGCTTTTGTGTCTATCCAAAGAGAAATAGAGGAAAAATTGATAATAAGAACAATTAAGAATTTGTGTCTATCTTAAAAATAATTTTAGGGTAAATTGCAAATTACATTTCTAAAGTTTGAGAGTGACTGAATTTTACACCCTGAAGTTTCAGGATTTGAATTTTACCCCCTGAAATTTGGGGTGTTTGGATTTTACACCCTGACGTTTTAGAATTTGGATTTTACCCACAAAAATTTAGGGTTGTTTGGATTTTATATCCCTAAATTCTAAAACTTTAGGGTGTAAAATCCAAACATCCCAAAATTTTAGGGAGTAAAATCCAAACTCTCCAAAAATATAGGGGATAAAATCTAAATTTTGAAATGTTAGGGTGCAAAATCCAAATATCACCAAACTTCAGGGGGTAAAATCCAAATTCTAAAACTTTAGGGTGTAAAATCCAATCACCCCCAAGTTTTAGGGGTGTAATTTGCAATTTACCCTTGATTTTAAATTGCTACAATTTGGTGTAGTCACTTGGTACAATCACAGTTTTTAAGCCCAATTTTTATTATATAATATATATGATAATATGATTTATTTTATTTTATTTTTTTGATTTAGGCGGAAGCTTAGGGCTTATAGCCCACTAACATATTTCCTTCTAGGTCTTAACTCTTCCTCATTCTTATAAAAAGAAAAAAAAGAAAAAAAATGATCTTAACTCTTCCTTAAGCCTTAAAACCTTCAAGTAGGCCCAAAGACATAATACCTAAGCTTATCTTATAAACTATTTAATTTTTTTTTAATAAATAAGATAAATTTTCAATTTACGCCCCTCTATGATATTTGTTCTTTATCATCAAGCTAATATATCAATTGGTTTTGAGCATTTGGTGAAGGCAGGGTTCGAACCCTTAATGTCTTATTTGACGATAAGAGATTTTACCAGTTGAGATAACTTGATCCCATAACTAATCAAATAATTCTTATACAAATTCTTGGATGATTAAGAATTTGTTTAATGAAAACACTGAGTATACAATGCTACATACAAACCAAAAGACAAGCTCAAAACACAGACACAGAATCCACAAGCAGTATGAGCTGCAAACAACCCAGCATACAACATATTTATAAGGCCTTTCAACCTCAACTAAAACTGTACCACAGATTAAACATGTAGTATGGAGGATCAGCATATGACAGGCTTATACAAGAGGTATGCATTGAATATTAATGACACAAGGGTTGAAGACAGTGCTGTTCTCAACCACCACAGCCACCACCACAATCACCACCACCATCTCCACCTCCGCAGCCACCACCATCACCACTGTGTTTGCCTTTGTTAGTAGGATCTTCACCATTTGGACCATCAACACATGCGAAAATTATCATTGATATGATTGAAATCACTAGAATAACTTTGCTAAGTAGCAGAAAGCAATCAGAGAGATTACCAACAATCTCATCCCCCACGTTTTCCAAGGGTCGCTCCATCTATGTGAGCTGTGAGCTGAGATTTACAATTTCACAATCCTAGTTATGAAATTCTTACTATTATACTCTTCCAATTATAGAGGAGGCCCTCTCCTGAGTAATTAAAGTTCTAAACACGACAAAGTTCCTTGTATATTCCAACAGCATACTACACTGCTATCCTCTTTTTCATTTCTTTCCAGGAAGTTTCCTTGTGATAAAAACAAGGATTGAGAACTTTCTTTATTCTTTCCTTTCATGACAGGAATCCGAAACAGAACCAAAAAGAAAGATCAAAGTACAATTCAATTTTTGTCCTACTTGATAGGAGGGGGGAAAAACAAGAACAAAATAAAAAAAACACAAAATTGAAGCCTAGACTAGGAACAATTCTGATAGAAGGCTGAATGGCAATCCATTTAACAATGTTAAAATAGTAAACAACTTTCTCAATATGTATATAATATGTACTAACAAGACCTCTCCATAGTATACACTAGCCTTGATTAAATGGAGAAGTAAGAGACAATACATATAGATGAAAAAATAAGTCCACTTTGTATCAGCAGTTACTAGTTAGTAACCAAAAAAAAGAAGAGTATCCTTGAGACTTCTCACATTTTGACTTCAACTATTCCTACCCTGTGAAATTCAATGTAAAACCTAGATCCTATATTCAAACAATTTTTCTTTAGTTGTCCGTGAGGGACAAGAAAGTATCCATTGCCCACCACATCAAAGAAGTGCACCAAAGAACACCTTAAACTTGGACCGTGGAATGGTTCAATGTCGGAAGCTATGCACTGACAAGATAAACCTTGAGCTTCCAAATATCAACCTTGTTAAAGTTTACCCATGAATTGACAATGTTTTAGGGAGTTTCTGCAAAAACACTTAATCACTGCACAAAGTGGAGCTTGATCTTTAGCAGATTCACTTTATAATACAATGTCCTCAATGACTTGGTTTAGGGGGCTTATCCGCTGCAAAACCATATTCCCAGTGTATTTTAGTTAAAGCATATACAAAAAATTTAGAACACACAGATGTCTTTTAAGTGTGTGTGTGTGTGTGTGTGAGAGAGAGAGAAAAACTGGCTATCCAACAATTAAGAAATTATTCCTCTTTGTTTTCCAAGAACAAACTGATCCTCCAAAATGTGGAACTACTAAAAAATTATAATTTTTCTTGTTGCAAAAGATATTGAAAGCATAATATTTAAGAAATAAAGTAACTCTGTGGGCATAAATAGTAATGAGTGGACGCAATCCAAAATTTCTAATAGTTATGTATAATGTAAAATAGGTGATAACTAACCAATTGAAGAAGGGTCTATATGTACAAAGAAACTTGCAGCAACTATTAGGTAGCAAAGAACGAGCATTAGTCCTTTTAAGTAATTAGAAGTTCCATCCTGCATGGTCAAAATAGTAGTTATGTAAAGAACAATCCATAGAAGGTAAAAATTTTCAGACAAAAGGCACTACAATTTTTAATGTTTGTGTGTCTATCACATTTTGTGTGGTAATACACTATTAGAACATTATAATCAGAAAATGTCTTCTCATTGCTAAATATTAATGTAGATTGATCTTTTCCAAGAATAACAGTCATCTAACTCAATGAAGGCTCAACTGCCTACCTGCACCATGAAGGCTACCACCAGAACAGTTATAAAAAGTGTAGCTGTCTCAAAAAGTTGAAAATTTAAGTCCATGGGACGCCCCATGACCCAACCAGCGACCACACAAAAGGGAATCTGCAGTCATAGCAACCATTTTATATGAGTCAGTGGATACTTAACACAAAGAGGGCAAGAAAAAGTGTTACATATAACAATGGACTACCCCATAGTACTGAGAAGGTTTGTAAGTAACCATGGTGCTAAAGCATTTTAAGCAGATCCAACACTCCTTAGGACTGTTACAAAACTATAATAAGCTTTTTTTTTTTTTTTTTTTTTGAGAGAGTTTCAACCGAATTGGCCAGACAACGCAAGAATATTTCCGATCCTCATTCCAAAATAACCATTCCAAGTTCTGCCACAATCAACAAAGAGAAAAAGAAGCACCTTTCAACACATTTTCAGCAATTCACAAGAAAGATGAAAAATGTACTTCAGTTCACAAAGACCACATCTTATATTAAAAGAGACCCAAATAAATTCTTCCTATGTATATATATATATATATATTATTTTTTTTGTTCTTTTTATTACTTTTACAAAGAATATAACTAGGATCATTTCCTCCAATTTGGAAAAATGTATACATCAAAGCAAGAATAAAATGGTTTTTTTTGGTAAGGGGCATAAATAAAATATGCTATGGTTGCACTCAAAAAGAAAATGGCATTAAGAAGAAATAAATGATCACTATATAATGTTTGAAACTCACCCCAAACATAGCTATCTGTGTTGATGAGCCTATTGCCACTCCCAAAGATATATCCTACATAAGATATTGAGTAAATTAAAACTTCAGTACATTAAAAAAGTACGATTGGTCATGCATAGTTGTAGAATTCCACTAGCAGTATAAGCACTTACAAGCTTGTCTTTCATGGCAAACATAACGGCACCTGCATGCTCTGCTGCATTCCCAACAATTGGGAGCAAAATAACACTGATAAATGCTACTGGGATTTTTAGTGAAGCAGATGCCCCCTGAACGCATAATGATTAATGATTTCTATTGTAAGAACATCCCAGAACTACATAAAAGATACAAACCAATTCCCTCCACTATACAAAAAACTAGAAAAGATATTTATTATATAAGAAGACATTTGTTTAAAAAGAAATGCAAATTATGTATAAATTAGAGGAAGATGAAGGGTTCTTTTTGTTGAAAAAACTACTGGACATCTGATGAACAAAATCCATCAAAGATCAATAATAATTTAGTTAAAACAGTTTTAAAATAAAGAAATAGACACACCATTTCCACCAAGGGGTAAAAAATGAGTTTTCATCTTCAGAAGTTACCTCTATCAATATCCATCAATATCCCAATAGAAGATATATTAAAGACGTGCAAAGAATAGGACAGATTCACAACATATAATTACCTCTATGGCATTAACTAAATATTCTGAGAGGAATGAAACCCATGCAGTCAAAATAGATAGCCATATTATTGATTCCCACATAGAGATTTCAGGAGCTTCTTCATCATCCGAACCTTCTTCAGTCTGATTCTCTCCCTGAATTTATTCCATTTATCAGACAAACCATTAATAACAGATAAAAGTAGAAACTTGAACAAGCTTTCAAGAGCTTATATAAGAACTGAATGAATATTCTATTACAACCTAGTCTATCCATACCATTCTACTGTTTGCTTAAGCTTACACATTGTATGTTTCTTATTTGATCATGGACCGGATCTTCTTATTAATCTCACACATATCATAAGAAATATACAAACTAATCTAATACATGTTGATCTAATGCAATTATAAGAAACTTACTATGGGTAGAAATAGCTAGAAAAGCAATATAAAAAATTTAGTACTAATTCTAAGCATAATTTTGAAGCTAAAGGAATTCTTCATGTGTTTACAAAACAATAAATTGGTAACAGATCCACATTACAAATTATGATAATACAATGATTTAAACTTTTACTAGTACCCTATAGAAGATTGACGGTGTAAAATTAGTAAACATTGTGTAATGTGTTCAATGTCAAACATCAAAAGCAAAGATCCAAAGAGAATGTATGTAAGAATTTGATATCAAAGTACCCACCCCATCAACTGGAATGTATTGATTCTTCTGCCTCTTCAGTTGATAAGCAAGATAGGAAGCATATGCCACAAGCATAATACAACTACTAAACCTTGAAAGAGCTAACTCTGACTTCCCAAAATGTAACTCTGTGTGTGTAGAATGAAGGACAGCAGGAAATAGTAGGCCCATGACTGCCATTAACAGCAAACCAGAGTCCACTGAAGCAGTTGCCTGAGAAGAATAGAATAATTTGAACATTATTTTTAACCAAGATTTGAATGAATCAAGAGAGAAAGTGTAGTCAACCAAATATAGTTCTTTTGTTTCAAATGCTAAATAGTAAATATGCTCCTCCAGTGATGAAAAACATACCTTATCGAACACTTGTTCCTTCTCATAAAACACAATTCCACCACTGAAAAATGCGCATCCAAGCACCAACAACATGTTAGACAAAATTGAGCCCAGTAATGACTGTTGAACAACACGTATCATGCCACTCTTCAATGCATAAATTGATATTATCAATTCTGTAATATTTCCGAAAGTAGCATTTAGAAGACCTCCAACTGCAAAGCTCAAATGAAGGGATAACAAGTTATCCAAAATAGAAAATTATCAGTCACAGTGACACATACACACACAAAACCCATGTAACTTGTATAAGTGGAGATTGTGGGAATAAGGTTTTAATTCAGCCTCCATTAGTAAGCAATTAAGCATGGCTCAAGGAATCCATTCAAAAATGCATAGCCTAATACATCCTAATTGGCCTGATCTAATCCAAATTTATTGTCAATAGACATGATGGATTTCTCTAGATTATTGGAAGAAAGGATAAAATATTATCAAGTGAGCCATCAAGACTAACATAAATTAACACAAAACATTTAGCGACAGAAGAGATAACACAAACCGACTTATCTCTCTCCTCAAATAAAAAAAATATTAATTGTTTGTCAGCTTTAAAAAAAAAAGATACACACACATACCAAACGCACAATTATGTTTTTTCACACACTAAAACATGTTATTTGAAACATGTTTTCACAACACTTTTTAAACCATAGTTCTCATATCATTTTACACAACAATACTAGAAATCTCCTTCTAAACGGGCCCTAGAGGAAAATGAAAAGAATCTTTTGCATGAAATGGAAATTATTATTCTCTCTTGCAATATCATGTAATAAACTTCATGCTAATGGTGCATACTTTCATGATATTTAGATTCAAGGTATTATAAGCAATTTTCAGTGCAACATTAGCATTTAAGACGAATACAACAACATATGAAAACTAACATGTAATGATGTGCCTTACCCAATTCATTAGTTCAATGTATGTGTTTATGCCTATTTTAAAACTATGCTATCATTATTTTATCAGTCAATACTCTGTTAATGTTAATGTTAATGAAACAAAGCTTAAAATCACACAAAAGGACAGAATTTGTGTTGAAATCTTGCATAACAGATCAACATAAACTAAAACTTCATGTTACACTCACTAAAAAAAAAATTAATGTTTTATGAATATTAAAGATTTACAAGTGGAGACATTTAGCAATAAAATTACCTATTGGTCCAGTAAAGCAAGCCAGCTGCCTGCATCAAAGCAAGCCCAAGCATTGTAAAATACTTCATTTGTCAATCCAAATAAATGCAAAGTTAGAATTGCACTAAAAACGAAAAAGTACTTGGCTAACATTATAGATAAGATGTGAGATAGCTTACTCTGTAGCATAACCTAGACGTTCAGCCAAAGGTATAATACCCAATAAGCTTAAAAAGAAGACCCAACCCTGAAATGCAATTGAAGAAACAAATCATCAAAACAGAACACAATATATCGTCCATATAAAAATGATATAGAAGAAGATACTAATTAATGTGCATAAACAAAGTTTGCTCACATGACTGCCAGACATTTTATCAACCAAGATTGCTAGAGGGCCAAGTGGCATGAGTATGTTGATTTTGGCTGAGAAAATTACGATCTTGATGCTATCGATCACACTATTCCTCATGTGTTGTTTATAATTTTTTGCTGAAGTAGCAGCAGATATATGTGTAATCTCATGAAAAGAACTTTTGTTTGTAGAAATTGATGCAGCAGCCGGACTAACTAGGCTCTCATCCTCAAATTCAATCACTGCTCTTTCATCTAAGGACCCCATCTGTCATTAACAAGGAAAAAAAAGTTGGCAAATGCCACACATATATATAGTTTTTAAGAACAAATTAAGAAGAAGAGTTAAGAAAAATGAACCTCCAAATTGTAATGGATCGGAACAATTGGCGTTGTATCGTCGTTATAGTTATCCATGAGGTACAGCTAGGCCAAAATAACGAAGAAGGGTTCCATTTCTATATTCAAGCATCACGTTCTTTGCTGATTAAATCACATAAAAGAAACAGACTTTGTAACAGACAGTTAAAACAAATGTATGTACAAAAGCCAATTTCTTTCTTTCTGGTAAAATAGAGATCAGCATAATCATCTAGAAGAAAGAGAAAAAAGATAATGGAATTCTTGAAGTGGGTTTGTATTATTTTTCTTGTTTATGTGTATCATTCAGAATGAAATTGTGGTTGCGACTTGGGACCCAGTAGGTTGGAGAAGCTATAATTGGCAATGGCTTTAAATGGTCTGATTGTTTAGAAAATTTTAAAAATTAAAAGAGGAACGCGGAGAATTAGGTGACATAAACAAACATATTCTTTCATATTTTAGAATTAGGAACGCGGAAAGGTCGGCTTTCATATTCTATTTTAAGACAGACATGGACATTCTTTCTTTTGTTTCATTTTCTTTCTGTTTAAACAAACAAAACTTTATAACAAATTAAAAAAATAAAAAACCAAAAACCAAACAAAAACTAACTTGTGAACAATATGAACGTTGTTGTTTGTTTCTTTCTCTTTCTCCGTTTCAGTCAGAGGAAACGTTGGATGTCAATCCCGTGGTCGCATTTACAACCTCTCTCTCTCTCTCTCTCTCTCTCTCTGCATTTTTATTATGTATACACGTGAAGTAATGTCAAACGGCTTACGTATCATAGAAGTTGTATATGGCCATGGCAAAAAGTAATGCTACAACTACAACTTATTCGTATGATAAGGTGTGCGTGGTCAAGTTATAAATCCATATGGACTCTTTATTTTTTCTTTATCATTTACAACTTGTCACGTAAGTAAATTGTGACATAAGTTGTAGTCCTAACATTTTTCCTATGACAAAACAATCCAAACAACAAAAAGTTCATATGTACACACTATTATACAAACTTTGTCACAATTAAATAAGATTCATGGGCTTTTGTGTAAGAGTTGGTCCTAAGTGGTAGATTATGTATATATTCATAATAAATTCTAAGTAAAAGATTGTTATTGATTGTTACTAATAAAAAAAAATTTAGTGGTATATTCAAATTAGAATCAATAATAACTTATTATTTAGAATTTATTGTAAAAATATTATGAACTACTTCTAAAAATTATTGGGCATCCAATAATGCATTTGTGACATTGTCTTTCGTGACGAATTACATGAAGAAAAAAATGGTGAATCTATGCGTTAATCACATCATTGTTTGCCGCATAAAGCATTTGTGAGTTGCAGTTGCGACAAAGGGAGAAAGCGTGTGTAATAGCATTGTTATCGCCCCAATTTGTGTCATTTCCGTGTGTCTCTCTAGATCTATGCCCTTTCTCAATTTTACACATTCTTTTTAACTTTGACTTTTACCATTTTAGTTTTGACTTTTAGCATTAGCTTAGTCGGTGCTTTTTGCACTATTTAGCTTACCCGTGCCCTCCTTTACGATTTTGTATATCCTGTACCCGGCATATATGCCGGGTACCTCTCAAAGAGGTGGCCCCCACACACCTCCTTTCCAGTCTCATATTAGCATTTGGCTCTCTTCAAAATCTATCTTTGGCTTACCAAATACCCTTTTCAAAGGGGTATGAAACTTTGAATAAGAATGGCATTGACAGCTAGTGTTTTTGGGTTGTGCTAACGGGCACAGTTAATACCCAGCTTTTTTGCAATCTTTTACACAGCTTTATGTGTTTTTTATCAGATGTGGGTCAGCTTTATAGGAAAAGAGAAAAATGAATAAAAAGTCCAAAATACCTTTTTCACGTCTCTCACCAACTCAAGCCTAGTCAAGCACTCAATCGTCTCACATAGGAAAATTTGAAAACTCATGCGTCTTTCACAGGAAAACAACACCAAACATCTTACAGAAAAGAAAAAACTGAAATCACAATCCTCTCACAGGAAACAACCAACATATATATATATAAAACTAAAATCACAATCCTCAGGAAACAACCAGCATCAGTAGATCCAAAAAAAAAAAAAAAAAAAATCACAATCATCTCCGTTTTAGTCAGAGGAAACGTTGGATGTCAATCCCGTGGTCGCCATTTACAATCTCTCCCTCTCTCTCTCCCTTTGCATTTTTATTATGTTTACACGTGAAGTAATGTCAAACGGCTTATATATCATAGAAGTTGTATATGGCTATGAGTCTATGACAAAGAGTAATGTTATAACTACAACTTATTCATATGATAAGTTGTGAGTGGTCAAGTTATAAACCCATATGGACTTCCTATTTTTTCTCCACTACTTACAACTTGTCATGTAAGCAAATTGTGACACAAGTTGTAATCATAACATATTTCCTATAACAAAACAATCCAAACAACAAAAAAGTCCATTTGTACATGCTATTCTACAAACTTTGTCACAATTAAATAAGATTTATCGGCTTTTGTGTAAGAGTTGGCCCTAAGTGGTAGGTTATGCATATATTCATAATAAATTCTAAGTAAAAGATTGTTATTGGTTGTTATTGATGGAAAAAAAAATTAGTGGTATATTCAAATTAGAACCAATAATAACTTATCATTTAAAATTTATTGTGAAAATATTGTGGACTACTTCTAAAAATTATTGGGCACCCAATAATGCACTTGTGACATTTTAATTACAATGGTCTTTCGCAGCAAATTACTTAGACAAAAAAATGGTGAATCTATGTGATAGTCACATCATTATTTGCCGCATAAAACATTTGTGCGTTGCGACAAAGAGAGAGCGTGTGTAATAGCATTATTATCGCCCCAATTTGTGTCATTTCCGTGTCTCTCTAGATCTATGCCCTTTCGCAATTTTACACATTATTTTTAACTTTGACTTTTAGCATTTTAGTTTTGACTTTTAGCATTAGCTTACTCGGTGCTTTTTACACTAATCACTTTCTTTTCCAACCAAATATTATAAGTCTTCTCTTTAGCTTACCCGTGCCCTCCTTTCCAGTCTCATATTACTATTTGGCTCTCTTCAAAATCTATCTTTGGCTTACCAAATAAGTGGTATGAAACTTTGAATAAGAATGGCATTGACAGCTAGTGTTTTTCTTTGAAGGTACAAAATTCTTCTTTAGTTCTTCTCCTTTTTCTCTCTCTCTCTCTCTCTCTCTCTCTCTCTCTCTATATATATATATATATATTTTAATTTCTACTCCCAATGGGCCCACATGATACACGAATAATTAGGGGTGTCAATTTGGGTTAGCGTGTTGGGTTTGTGTCGTGTTAAGGCAGGGATATTCGACTAAATGGCTCAACCCTAACCCGACCAATTTAATAATCATGTCATGATTATTCAACCCTAACTGGACCTGTTAATAAGGTGGGTTGACCTGACTTAACCCATTTGACACGCTTAATAAACGAGTTGTGTTGGGTTGACACGAATGTAACACAACCCATTTCAACCTGCATAATATTTAATGTAACATCCATCTAGAAATAATTTTTTTTTTTTTTTTTTACATCCCAAAAGCAGTGCATACACTTCAAGTTTTCAGTTCACATTCAAAATAATATAGTTCAGCAAAAATATAACATTCATCTAGAAATAAATTCTTTACACTCCAAAAGAAATGCATACACTTCAACCCAAATTCAAAATAACATAGTTTAACAAAAATAACATAATTTAACAAAAATATAATATTCTTGGAACTCGCCAAATGCTAAGTATCAATATTGAAAGAATTGGAGCAAATAGTAGACTAATCCTGACTATGACTACAATTATCATCCATAGAGAGAGAGAGAGAGAGAGAGAGAGAGAGAGAGAGAGAGAGAGAGAGCAATAACTGATTTGAGATTTTGAGTTTGAGAATTGGGCATGAGACTATAAGATAGAGCAATAACTGATTTGAGATTTTGAGTTTGAGAATTGGGCATGAGACTATAAGATAGTAGAGTGAGTAGTGCGCCTGAAATTAAAAAATAAAATAAAATTAGATATTTATAAGAAGGTTTAAAGATTTAGGGTTTGTAGGGTTTAGAGATTTAGGATTTGTAAAGTTTCAATTTCCAATTATATCCCTTGTAAGTTTTTGTAATTACTCACTTTTCTTTTTAAATTTAAAATATATGTTGAATATAAAAGGTGTGGGGCCCAAATAATTTATGGGCCGGGCCCATTTACCCGTGAGGAGGCCAGAGGCCCAAGCCGAGGAAGGCTATGGCCTAAACTCGGCAGGATAGCCCTGGGATTCAGTCGAGGACAGTTCAGTCCTCGGCAGACCCAAAGTCCCACCAGATAGAGGGGTAAAAACGGTCTAGGACTAAAACTAGGAAGAAAAATCTAAAATATCCAGGGAACGCTGCCCTTACTGCCATTTAATACTCTGAACCTGACAGAGCCGTAGTCTTTGGCTTTTACAACCACCCCCAACGACTTTGGGTATGGGCTGATGGGACAAGTATCAGTCTTGGAAAGGTTGACCCTATACGTGGACGAAGGACAATGAACGCAGGCAGATATAGGTATGGGCTGATGGGACAAGTATCAGTCTTGGAAAGGTTGACCCTATACGTGGACGAAGGAAAATGAACGCAGGCAGATATAAAAGGAAAAAGGAGTAATCTAGAACAGGGGCTGGGAAAAATGGCCAAAAACCAGAGCCTCTCAGCCCACCTCCAGGAGAAAGATTCCAGGGGTGAAGAAAGCTTAACCACGCATGACCACCACGAAAAACCCACCACCTGGTGACTAAGGCCTAGCCTTTCAAACCCACGCTCTCCAAATAATATTGTTTGGGCCTTTTTACGTGCGAACCCAACACCGCTATGGTTCGTTACGAATCGTGTCCTTACAATTGGCGCCGTCTGTGGGGAGGCTTGTGTGTTGGCATAGGCGGTGGGTCGAGAGAGTTCCCTTGTCATTTCTGACAACTGGTTATAGAGTTTTAGAGTAAAGTTCTGCTAGGGGCTATGCTTCTTGACTAGGGGCTACGCTTGGTAGCGTTAATCGCACGGATAATTCTAGGGGCTTGGCCGAGGAGCTAACTCCCCTAAAGCCAAGGTCCAACGCCAAAGGAAAACTAGGTTTTGGACAGAACCAAGGCATTGCATGGTCCTCGGACTCAAGCCTATGGGGAAACCAACTACTTGGATGAGGAAAACTAGGTTTTGGACAGAACCAAGGCATTGCATGGTCCTTGGACTCAAGCCTATGGGGAAACCAACTACTTGGATGAGGAAAACTAGGTTTTGGGCAGAACCAAGGCATTGCATGGTCCTTGGACTCAAGCCTATGGGGAAACCAACTACTTGGATGAGGAAAACTAGGTTTTGGACAGAACCAAGGCATTGACTCAAGCCTATGGGGAAACCAACTACTTGGGCAACCAATTTCTTGGATGAGAAGAAGATTGAGTTTTTGTAAGGTTGGCTACTTAATAACAATTCTAAGTTGCTCAGTTCTTGGCTCAAAAACTGTAAAAGGTTAATGCCAATAGGAGTGTTAAGAAAATGTTGAAACGCGTCACTATTTAGTAGCCTAGGGGGGCTGTTCATTTTGCGGGTGATATGTCCTCGGATGGTTACTTCCTACACTGCATCGTGCATTGAGTTATCATCTCGGCCAATTTTGGGGTAAGTATTGTTTTTTATAGGTCGGCATTGTTGTGCCAAACAACTCTATTAAGGTTGTGGTGATATCTTTTTCTTAGCAAGCATTTTGGCCCTAAGTATCATTGATTCAAATGCTATATTACTATGCCGAACAGCACTTATCAATATATAATAGCGCCTTTCTCTTGGATAAGGGATTATGGCCCCAAGTATTGTACTCTAAGGTCGGCGGTATGGTGCCAGACCGACTCAGTAGACCCATCATAATGTCCTTTTTTTTCCTGCCTAATGGGAGTTTCAGCCCTAAGTATCTTTTGTTTGATTCGATATTATTAAGCCGGATTGTTTTTATAAGCGCAGAGCAAGATCTTTCTATTAACTGGGACTTTGTTCCTAGACGTCGGCCACAGTTTAAAAAAAAAATCTTTTCATTCACAAGGTTGTATGTCTATTCATTGCTTTATCGTTCCGGAAATATAGAGATAGAGTATGTGAAATAAAGTGATAACAATTTTCATTAATACAAAGATGTATTACAACGTACAAAGAGGGGCTTAAACAAGCTTATACAAAAGATAGATTGCCAAAACAATAAAAAAAAAAAAAAAAAAAAAAAAAAAAAAAAAAAAAAAAAACAATACATTAAGTAAACGGTCAGGTCTCTTTTTAAACTCGTCTCCGAAGTCCTTCCAAACTTTGCCTCAGTAGCGCCCATATCGAGAGAAGGACCTTCTTCAGAAGAAGATGGAGGAGATGAATGAAGAAGATGGAGGAGATGAATGAAAAGAAGGAGGAGAAGAAAAGAGAAGAGATGAAAAGAAAGAAAAAGGAGCAAAAGAGGGAGAAAGAAGAGTATCAGGATGAATCTGGTGGTGGAAAGAAGAAGAAAGAGAGGTAGAAGGAGACACCAGTGAATGAAAAGAGGAAGAAGCAGGGGCACTTGGTCCCTGCCTCAGTCCTGACTCCTAGCACACTGGTGCCATGTTAGGTATGCTCATGAGAGAGCGGTTGGTACTGATAATGGGTGTCCTCGACTCAGTCACGTTGGAAGTTTGACGTGATGAGTCCCTGCTTCGGATTTTGGCTGAAAGAAAGGTGAGGTTGATTATGAGTCTTCGCCATCCCTACCTTGACTGAGCCATTACGAGCTTTATTGGTACGTGGCGTTTACGGGAGGGGTATGGCTCCTTCATTACCCGTTGTTATGGTAAAGCGTATCACGATTTAGTGTATAAACTAGTGGGTAAAATAAACTCTAGGGGAGGCCAAGTATTTCAAATCTCAGAAGGATGAGAAGGGACTCTTTACAAAAAAAACAATAACCTCCTACCTTCCCTCTTATACGGAGGGTGGAGCGGGAGGCATTTAATAGGTTCAGATCTCCAAAGGAATCTGCAAACACAAATATGACGGTTCCACTTCTCCACCTCATCAAAACCAACCGTCGAATTAAAGTAGTCTCGTAAATAGAGGTCATTAAAAGCGCGTTTTGGATAACCAAACGGCAAGAACGCATCAGGAGTAAAATTAAAAAACTGTCTCGTAGACCGGTGCGTTTCCTGGGCAGATGGAGAACCGCCAGCATTAGTGAAAGGCCGAATTGAATGAGCCATAATAAAAGCTCGGTATTACCAAAACCCCCCTTTCCAACTAAGAAGTTGGATAGCAGGATTTTGAGGGGCTATTGTGGGGCCCAAATAATTTATGGGCCGGGCCCATTTACCCGTGAGGAGGCCAGAGGCCCAAGCCGAGGAAGGCTATGGCCTAAGCTCGGCAGGATAGCCCTGGGATTCAGCCGAGGACAGTTCAGTCCTCGGCAGACCCAAAGTCCCACCAGATAGAGGGGTAAAAACGGTCTAGGACTAAAACTAGGAAGAAAAATCTAAAATATCTAGGGAACGCTGCCCTTACTGCCATTTAATACTCTGAACCTGACAGAGCCGTAGTCTTTGGCTTTTACAACCACCCCCAATGACTTTGGATATGGGCTGATGGGACAAGTATCAGTCTTGGAAAGGTTGACCCTATACGTGGACGAAGGACAATGAACGCAGGCAGATATAAAAGGAAAAAGGAGTAATCTAGAACAGGGGCTGGGAAAAATGGCCAAAAACCAAAGCCTCCCAGCCCACCTCCAGGAGAAAGATTCCAGGGGTGAAGAAAGCTTAACCACGCATGACCACCACGAAAAACCCACCACCTGGTGACTAAGGCCTAGCCTTTCAAACCCACGCTCTCCAAATGATATTTTTTGGGCCTTTTTACATGCGAACCCAACACCGCTACGGTTTGTTACGAATCGTGTCCTTACAAAAGGTATTTGAAAAATATAAAATAAAATGAATATTATTTGTTATACGAGTTAAACAAGTTATTTTAAGTGAGTCATTTTGGGTTGACACAAATAAATTGGCGTGTCAAACGTGTCTATTGTGGGTTATGCAGGTTGACCCACTTAAGATACATTTCTTATCGTGTCGCTTTCGGATCGATCCGTTTATGACCCAAACCCATTAAGGCACAACCCTAACCCACAAAAACTCATATCGGGTTCATGTCGTGTTCGCAGGTTGGGTCGAACATTGACACCCTTATGAATAATGCTGTAAGCTATTAAGTAAAAAGGTTATATATAGAATGTTTAAAATATTTTAAAGTGATAACATGAAGTAATGTTGCCATAACATGAAGAAATTTTTTTTGTTAACTTAATGATGTATTACAAAATTAAGGGAAACAAGAATTTAGACTATAGAGTAAATGTCAGAAAATTAGAAATTAGTTATTAAGTGATGCAATAAGTTAATTATTTGTTTAATCACTTTTTTTTTTCTTCAATGCATTGGAGTTAGCATAAATGTTTTTATAATATAATGTTAATGTTTAGTTGGCTTATGGAAGCTAGGATGTGACCTGTACAATGCACATGATTTGTTATATGTTATTAATACTATTTTTCTAAAAAGAAAAAAAAAAGGGATGAAGTGTGTCGAATTGAAATAGTTTAGCTTGCATTTTTTTTTTCTTTAAAACAATTTGAGTCGTGTTTTGGATTTATTTTGGGGACTATTTCTTATTCTATTAGCAATAATAATGCACTATGATTTAAAAGTACAAATTTAGTATTTTAGAGACCTCTAGCACTTGAAAGAGTTAAGAGAGGGAGACTATTAAATAAAAAAAATCACTTTAGAGAGAGAGAGAGAGAGAGAGAGAGAGCAAAGTTTTGAACCCAATAACTCATTTGACAAAAAAAAAAAAAATAAAAGATGGACATGTGATACGAAATTGAGAATTTAATTGGATTCTATGTTTATTTATTTTCTCATATTACTTTTAATTATTCAAATGATTTGTTTGAATGTTGTATATTTATATTATTCTTTTTACTTCATATAGTAATGAGAATTTATTGATTATTTTAATTGTTTTACTTGTTTGGAATATATATATATATATATATATATATATTTTTTATGAAGTAGTTTAAGGCTTTTAGCATAACAATGATTATAATAACTATAATACCATACTTGAACAAATAAATCGGAGCGAAGCATGGAAAAAAGAAGAAGTATATCTTACATATACATTATATTTTCTATGTTAGTCAAATATTTTGTTTAATAAATTAACTATTTTTTATTATATTAATAAATATTTTAAAATAAAATTTATTTTCAATATTTTATCTTAATCTTGCCATCCTTAACTAAAATTTTAGTTTTGTCATTGGCAACAAGCACCTTTTGGTATCTCCAACAAAAATGTTTATACTTTATAGTTTAAATCTCTTTCCAATTATCACAAAAGTTTTCAGTGGTAGGTTATACACTTGTGAGAGCATCTGTAGTAGCCGTTGCAAAAATTATGCCATTTTGCCACACCAAAAGCCTACTTTATTATTTTACCACATCATTTTACAATATTCCATTTATTAGATGTTCTATATTTTTACCACTTCATTTAAATATTATTTCTTAATTCTTATTTTATTCTTTCTTTATTATTTGTATCTAACGGTAATATTTGTTCCTACAACAGTCATATTTTCAAATCTCATCAATTCTAACGGTAACATTTTCAAACAATCCTCTTAATTCAACTGTCATATTTTTAAAAATTAATATTTTCTTAAGCATTTTTTAAAAAAAAAATAAAAATAAAAATAAAAAAACATAGAACCTGTCACCTTCAAAAAAAAAAAAAAAAACTTAGAACTTGGGGACTTAAAAAAAAAAAACCTTACCTGTTGAACCTGTCACTGAGTGAGAGCAAATGGGCAAAAGAAGCTGTCTCCTGTATCAAAGAACTTAAACTGATCAAAACAAGACCTATCCAGAAACCAAGAACTCAAAAAGATACTCAGTCTGAACAAACCACAAGGCTAGATAACAAAACTCAAGTACAAATAGGTTCTGAGCACAACCGGGCTATATAGAACAGCAAGTAACGCATGCACCCAGATAACACCAAATACCAAGGCTCATATCAAAAGCCAAAAACATATGCAATCTAAAAGCCAACCTGTTAAGTTGAAGTTGCTTCAACTGAACTAAACTACCAATGTTGTCCATAGAAAACTTACACAAATAACTCATATCCAATAACATTAACTCACACAGAACCCATTGAATTAAACATAGTTGAGCTTGCCACTTCTTTGATGACAAATGGTACTTAAATTTAACACAACAAAACAATTGCCTAATACTAAACTTAACACAACAAAACAACATAGCCAATGAGTTTTAATGGTAGCTTCATAAAAACAAAATGAAACAAATAAATCAAATCAAAAGTTTTAATGGCAACTCCATAAAGAAGAGGAGACAAATAAACAAAACCAAAAGTTTTCATGACTCTCCTTGTAATTGCCATAAATGTTCAATGAGATTCATTTGGAGTTGAGAATGAACTTCTCGATCCCTAATGCATTGATGAACTTGAATGAACTCCGTAAATTCATTTGTTGGCTCACGTGACATTGGTGTACATGAAATCTCATCAATTTGTTCATAATCTAAGTCCACTGCTTTAGCTTCATCTCGCTCATCTTCAATAATCATGTTATGAAGAATTATGCATGCTTTCATAATGTCTTGTAGTGTTTCATGATAGAAAAACCGTGCAGGTCCACGTACAATTGCAAATCGTGCTTGAAGCACTCCAAATGCATGCTCTACATCCTTCCTATATGGCTCCTGAGTTTTTGCAAATAATTTTCTTTTTGCTCCTAGTGGCCTTGGGATTGTCTTCACAAATGTTGACCATTGTGGATATATGCCATCGGCAAGATAGTATCCTATTGTGTAATCATGATCATTGATTGAGTAATTAACTGCAGGAGCACGTCTTTGTGCAAGCTCAGAAAATACATGAGACCGCTCAAACACGTTAATATCATTATTTGACCCAGGTAACCCAAAAAATAAGTGCCATATCCAAAGATCATATGAAGCCACTGCTTCCAAATTAATACTTGGCTCACAAATATGACCACAATACATCCCTTTCCATGCAGTTGGACAATTTTTCCATTTCCAATGCATGCAATCAATACTTCCCAACATGTCTGGAAATCCACGGTTTTGGCCATGGGCTAACAATCTAGCGATGTTTTCATTATTTGGTGACCTCAAGTATTCCTTTGAAAAAATAGCAACCACTGTTGCAATAAATTTTTTCAAATTGGTTATTGCAGTGGTTTTTGCTATTCTCACATATTCATCCATAAAATCAGCTGCTACTCCATAAGCAAGCATTCTAAGTGCAGTGGTCATCTTTTGAAGGGGAGATAGACCAAGCTTTTTGGCAGCATTTCTTTTTTAGGTAAAGTAAGGTTCATGAGCTTCTACCTTAGATAGGATTCGGAGAAAAAGAGAACTTCTCATTTGAAATCTCCTTTGAAATAAGTTGGGAGGATATACAGGTTCTTCGATAAAGTAGTCATCATAAAGCCTTCTATGGCCTGCCAAATGATTACGGTCGATATACCGACAATGCTTACGTTGTGATGTCGAACCCGTGAGAAGTTTTATAATTATCTCATCTTCATCTGAGTCATCATCAAGCAATTCACGTACGAAAAAAAGAACGACCCATGGAGATAAACTATAAGAAAACATTAGAAAGCAATTATCAATATAGATGCCATTATCATAATATGAAATGAAATCAATAACTTTAAAAGAAGGTTTGATTGCAATATCTTAAAAAAGAAGGATAAGCACATATCATATAAAATCTATAATCTATAATGTGAGTCTAGCCAAACGGCAATATAGGCCTATTTAAATTTGGGCCTTCTTCTCTAAGATATCAAATTTGCAAGTTTATACATCATTGAGCTCTCCAGCTACATAATACTCATATTTAACTATTTATTTTAGATTACAAGAAATAACTGCCACATAAATAAATCATCTAAATCTTCACAAATAATTTTTTAGTAATAGCAACACAAGTATATGATAATGAGTGGATTCTCAAGTATTAAAAAACAAATAAAGTTATTGATATATGACCGTCAAATGGAATACAAGAAACCACATTTTTTTGTACTAGGTGAATCAAGAAGCTGTCACCACACCAATTACATGGGATAGAAAATTGGGGTGCTGATGTCAAATTCAGCATAGTAATTTAGCAATCATGAGTTAAGGAAATTCATCAGTTAAGAACCAAAAGCACATTAAAAGGTTAAAAAAAAGAAGAAAAGAACAAGAATTTGAGCATACAAAAGAGACATTTCTATCAGTCATCTTCAATCAATCAAAATGGATGTCACAGTGTGGCAAAATTGAAATATATATTTGCAGTCTCTCTATGATTGGACTTTGGAGTCTCTTGCAGTTTCAGTCGTGGGACTCTTATAATTTCTGGATTCCTTGAAGCATCCACTAGTTATGTTTTTATTTTTATGCTTTCTATTATGTCTCCTTTTCAGATATAGTTCCTTCTTTTTCTGTTTTCATGCTTTACTCTATGTATACAGCCTGTGCTTTTTTTATTTTCATGCTTTACTCTATGTATACAGCCTGTGTTTTTGGGTAGTGCCCTTTTTTCATTTTAATGAATTTTTTAGTTTAAAAAAAAAAATCAAAATTAATGTGAATCTTGTAATGGACTGATTGAGAAGGTGCCACATTATTGATGAAGTAAACCAAACCCCCTATCATACCATGTTCAGGAGAGGCATATATGCAGCCATTCTTACAGTTCAAAAACTAGTAAAACAGAAAATAGTAATATGTCTCGGATGATCCGCAAAAGTACCAATGGTTCATCCACTAGAGTTCTCAAAAATCACATTATTACTTAGTAACACTTGAATAAAATAAATTGTCTATAGATACAACTAAAACCAATCAAATTCATATGGTGTTTCTCACATTGATATGATTCTTGTCAAAGCAGAACAAAGATTCAAATATTGCACAAAATAACCTTTTTTTTTTACAAAAGAATGCACCCACATGTAGATTCCAATAAAGAAAATTTCTTAGTACCACTGAAATTTTCACAGCTTAAAACCTAATATATATTACTTAGCTAAACTAAAATTTCACAAGAAACCATCTCAATGACACTATTCTTGAAAGTGGCATAGTCAGAATATTGTTAACCAATAAATTTCAATGGAATCGATCAAGCTAAAAGCCAAAGCAGCCAAATTTAACAGCAATAAAGCTAGAACTAGAGTTGCCCAGAACAAGAATCCAAAAAATAAGAATGACCCAAAACTTAAATTCACAAAAAAAAAAAGAATAACTGAGATTACCATGAAAATAAATACAAGAAACCACATAACAAGAAGGGGAAATGGCAAAAACTTCCCCAAGTAAAATTGTGATTGATCTTACAAAATGTAACAAAAGGGCATGCATATTTGAAAGAACAAAGAAACAAAATAAGGTTGATCCACTTAATGGACTAGTAATAGGAAATCATTCATATTTCATAAATTATACTTAATAGATTATTGAGTCCATCCATTTTGAAACATGGAAATAACATCACATATAGCAGACATAACTTTGAACACTACCATCGCATTTCATTTATTTATTTATTTTTGTTGATAATCAAGTGAATTTTATTAAGCAACAAGCTGGAAAACCAGCTACAGCTGCAATAGAGCAAACAACTCCCAACAACCAAATAACAGTATCTAACTACACAACCAAGATTGACTACCCATATACGCAGGTCAGGGACAAATTCCCAACAACAAACAAACCAAAATACAAGATAATGCAAAGCTAAACAACCACATATCCACTTGGCAAATAGCAGGAAGAAAAATCTGCAAAAGCTGGAGAGTTGTACACAGATCAAACTTTAGGCTGAAACACAACATTTGAGATACCTCATTTGGTACAGGGTTTTTTGTTCATACTAGAGTTGGGATGTACACCTTTACTTTCAATTTTAATCTTCACTTGATTCTTTATGACCCCTAAAGTTTGGTCCTCTGTTCTCACAGTCCCCTGGTGCTTAATAAAATCTCTTTGAGCCCAGACATGGTATATACTAGCTTTGAAGCCTAACCTACAACAATTTGCCCTTAAGCCTTTGAGCTGGCAGCATATATCATACACTATTCTATCTATACAAGTAGCCAATTTACAACAAGTGTGACATAATATGATATTGCAATCAAACCTTCTTTTAAAGTTATTGATTTCATTTCAGGGCACTTACACACTAGCCTCTCAGCCCAATCAGCAGTGTCAATAGCACAATGTGTAAGTGCCCTGAAATGAAAAACGTAACTGTGAATTTCTTTAAACAATTCCCTTGCTTTCTCAATCTAAAAAAAATTAAATAAATATAACATAATTAGTTTCTTCAAACAATTCATTTGTGTTGTAAACCTAAAAAAATTAAAGATCATTGCAAAATTTATACCTTGTCATGAGCTGTGGTTCCACTTTCATTCTTTGCTTCAATTTTAGCTAAGGACCCACAAAATTTAACTGTTTCCCTATTAATCGTTCCCCATCAAGTTGTTAGGGATGCAACACTACGTGTAGAATCAGTCTTGTGATCCGTAAAGTATTTTGCAACTTTGCAATAAAATGTTGTTTTATGTTGCTCATTACCATACACAGGATCGACATTGGTATTGAGCCATGCTGCTACAAGCAGCTTGTCTTCCTCAGCACTGAAGTTGACACCACGTGCTGGTTTTTTCTTAGAAGTGGCAACTTCATCATTCAGTGGAGAATCTTTGACTAACAGGGGACTACTTTCAGATACACCGAAAAGTTCATCCTCAAGATTAATATTCCCTCGTACAAGATCAGTGAATGATGAATAATTTCTTGAGTCCATGCTCTAAATAGATATGTAGATAAAAATAATTTAGGTAGTCCAAGAGAGCCCCCCAAAAATAATAAATCAAATGCATATCTGAATGCACAAAAACAGGAATTATTGCAAACGATTTATTAATATATATATATATATATATGGCTTCTTGAAATTGTGACTGATAGGTTTACCTTTAACACACACACACACACACACACTTGTGAATCCACACCTCACTTATCATTCTAAATTCTAAATGCTGGAATTAGGTCTTTGGTACATATGGTTTTAGCCTAAATGCTAGAATTAATGAAACAAATACATAACATAGCACATATGAACTAAGAAGATAGAGAGAATAGAAGTAGACACTGAAATACCAAGAGAATCACAGAGAAGACGGAGAACTTACTTGTACGCAGTAGATGTAGAACAAATCGATGAAACCTTCAGAGAAACGGTGAATCGATGAAACCTTCAGAGAAACGGTGAATCGATGAAACCTTCAGAGATAGAACAGCAAATCGACGACTCTGAGAACAACGAACAGCAAATTAGCGACTTAAGATAGAACAGAGAGGAGAGACCCACAACCTAGAGACCTACGCCGATCACAATCTGAAGTCACAAACCGACAACCCAGAGACCTACGCCCACGCTGATCACAATTGGAAATCACAAACTCACAACCAGACCCACGCCGATAGGCGACTTTGAGATAGAACAGAGAGGAGAGAGCGAACAAAAGGGGAAAAAAAATCGGTGAAGGAGATTTTATAGATCAGTGATGGTAGAGAGGAAATTAGTGGTGGCTCATATTCATGAATGGGAAGAGAATAGAGCAAAAGGGAAGAGGGAAGAAGAAAGAGTATGGGAGAGTGGAGATGGAGGCGGTGAATACTGAATAGCTGAAGGAGAAGATGAAAGAGATATGAGAGAGAAAGAGGAATAAAAAATTAATAAATCCATATGCCACAGCTTACCGTACCGTGGCAAATTTATGACTCTACTGTAGCATGTTGCAAAAAATATGGTATTTAGAACATCTGATAAATGGGGTCAAATGGTGTTTGGTGTGGGATATGTGCCAAATATTTAGCATTTGGCACATATCCCACATTTGTTATGGGTGCTCTGAGAACATCTCACATGGGGTGGGTTTTGCTTTTGTGGAGTTCACCCTATGTTATAGAAATCTATAGTCAATAATTTACAATATACTATATAAAATCAAAGATATTTAATGTTTGAGACAAAATCTCCTCCAATCTATTACATAGCGATTGAGAAAATCGTCCATGTACATTATTTAAACAAGTCACATAACTCATAAATAAAATAGGTTATGTGACTAAAAGTACATATAGGTATATGCCTTTTTTTTAACCACCACATAGTAATTTGGATGAAAATTTTTCCAAATAGGTTTGGAGGTAAACTTTTTCCTAACTTTTGGTCGACCTCATTATATTTTGCAACATAAACTTTGAAGGTCTTACAATTTTACATATTTATATTATAATACATAGTTTTTATACTAATTTAAATCATATTTTATATTTAAATCTTCCATTTGATTCTTGCCACAAAAATAAGAAACTATTAATAATATTATTACCATATTTTAAAATTTCATTCTTAGACAATAAAAATAAAAGAGTATTAATGACAACTATAATTATTTAATTTCATATATAGAAAATAAAAATGAAAGACTATTAATACTATCATAATTATCAAGATTCATATTTAGACAAAAAATCTAAAATTAAAATTTTTACTATACATTGTACAGGTCAATGACTAGTGTTTATATATATATATATATATATATATATATAACAAAGTTTAGTTACATAATTGGTTGTAGCCTTATACTACAATTTTACTCAATAAAATAAATATTACTACATATTTTGAAAATTTGATTGTAGAATTGCATATTCTTGACACTCTTAATACACATGTCAAATTTTGTGTTAATCAGATATTATTTATTATATTATCTATAAATTTATATTTTATGCATAATTTTAAACTACAAAAACTTGCAATTTAAACAATTTATTGATGACATAGCTATTGATCTTTAACTTTCTAGAAAATTTGCAAGCATGGAGGATATAAAAGAAGATGTAATCCAATGATGGATCAAAATTCACATCCAATAAAAAGATATTAAGTAAGGTTATAACTTAAGGCTACAACCATCTCTCTCTCTCTCTCTCTCTCTCTCTATATATATATATATATTTATATATATTGGGGCTCTTTCAAGTTGGTCATCGTGTTTTCTTAGCAGTCAAATTGGTCCTCATATTTTTGAGCTTCAAATCAACTTAGTCACTGCTATCATCTGAGTGATGAAAAATGCCTATGTAGCTAAATAATTGTATGTTCTTCACGCTCTTAATACACATGCCCAATTTTGTATTAATCAGATATTATTTACTATATGATTTATAAGCTTATATTTTATGCATAATTTTAAATTACAAAAACTTGCAATTTAAACAATTTATTGATGACATAACTATTGATCTTTAATTTTCTAGAAAATTTGCAAGTATGGAGGATATAAAAGGAAGATGTAATTCAATAACGAATCAAAATTCACCTCCAATAAAAAGATATTGAGTGAGGTTATAACTTAAGGCTACAACCAATCTCTCTCTCTCTCTCTCTCTCTCTCTCTCTCTCTCTCTCTCTCTCTCTCTCTCTATATATATATATATATATATATATATTATATTGGGGCTCTTTCAAGTTGGTCATCGTGTTTTCTTAGTAGTCAAATTGGTCCTCATATTTTTGAGCTTCAAATCAACTTAGTCACCACTGTCATCTGAGTGACGAAAAATGCCTATGTAGCTAACTAATTGCACAATTGGCATACTTCAACTTTGCGTGGCTAATAAAATGAATATAAAAAAGTTTAATTGTTATTTAAAAAATCCACACCATAAAATTAATATATATATATATATATATATATAGAAATATTAATTCCTAATTTTAAAGATAAATAAAAATGAATTAAAAAAAAATATCTCAGCCTACAATATTATTTTCTTTCAATTTCTTGACTACCAAATACATTTAGTACCACGATTTTCTTCCAAAACCCACAATCTAACATCACAACCCAATCTCGGAAACCAATTGAGATTTTTTCAATGTTTATGCTGCGTTTGGTTGCAAAGAAAAGAAAAAGAAAATTTGACCTTAGAGTTTTATTATTTATTAATTTCACTTTATTTATGTTTTCTTTTAAGGAAAAAAAATCATAATTTCAGATTATTATTATTATAATTTTATGATTCAATTTTTTTTTTTTTTTTTTTTATATAAATGGTGACATGAAATTTTTTAATGTAAATTAAAATTTATTATTGTTATTATTTTATTAATCACGTAAGTTTTAAGTTTGCCAAATGTGCAATCCTTTAGTCATGTAGTCATTATTCATCATTGAGATGACGATAGCGACTAAATTGGCTAGATGTTCAAAAATAAGAGGACTAACTTGACCACCGAAAAAACACGAGGTTCAACTTGAAAGCACTCCCAAAACATAGGGACGAAAGATGTATTTCTGCCGATCTATTACAAAAAATAAATAGATCTTTAAACACAATATCATTTGTTATAACTTCAACTACAACTTATGTGATCAACCGTGACACTTTTAGACAGACCTACCCTTTTTTTCTGTGACTCTCAGTCAAATATGTGAAATTTGCACTAAAAATGATGGCACAAAAGCTGTGAGCCTATACTTTTTCAAGTAAAAATTCATGTGAGAGATGTTACATTACATATATGAACGGTTATTTGTAATTCCACCAGGGAGACAAGGGATCGAGATGACCTATTCGTGACTCCTCAAAAATTGCTTTGGCCCCATAGGGTCCATACCTTATTCAAGTCTCCTTAAAAATTGGCTGTGCAATTGTTGTAGCTTCTTTGCAAGTCTGCCTTAAAAATCGTTTGCCTTCAAAGTTGCCACCACATTTTTGGTGGTGTGTCAATTTTTTCTTTATGAGAATATTTGGTGGCAACTTTAAGGCAATCGTGTTACAGTGCAAAATAGGTTGTAAATAAAAACTTGGGGGGTGAGTTTCTTATAGAGTTATGGTCATAGAAACGGAAAACAAGATCTCAACTCTTTAAATTGCTCTTGAAAATTCATTATAAAACGAGTTTGTAAATTCAATGAAAGACCTTTTATAATGAGCCGTGTGTTAGAATCAAATCCTTTTACTCCATATTTCTCACTTTGTTTAATTGTGAAATGTATCTTCCCACACGACAAAGATAATAAATTACTACTAGCTTATCCCATAAATTCGAACTCAACACTACTTAGTCTTATAGCCTGATAAATTATTATTTGTCCTAAAAGTTTACATTGTATGATTGAGGTGAAACATGAGTGGACAAAGAATTAAAGGATTAAAGTGGAGGGAGAATATACATTTTCCATTGTTTGGTAACAATAAAAAATGAAGGAAAAAACCGGTGGTCTTGGGTGTTTTCCACATAGGCCCCACCAAAAGCAAATCTCTTGAATTACGGGAGAAAATGAGGTGAGAAATGGGGCATGAGAGGGAAAAGAATCTTCATTTGTTTCGATGAAAAAACTTTTATGAATATAGTTTTCTACGTTTTATTGTGTTTGATAGCAATAGAAAAAAAAAATGTAATTATCTTTGGTCAATGACAAATTTTATTGAAAATAAGAAGTGCTACGTCTATAATATTTCCAAAATACTTTCATAACAAATCTTAGATGGAAAATTGTTATTGGTTTTAATTTGAACTCATCACTAAAATTACATTTTTACTCATTAATAATAGTCAAAAACAATTTGCCAATAAATATTTGTTGTAAAAATGTAAAATGTTATGGACACAATATTTTTCATTAAGAATATAACTTGCTTTTTAGAGATTGCTTTCTGCTAAAAAAAAAAAAATCTATCTCATGCCATGCTAGATAAAGGAAGTTAAATAAATAAAGTTAAGAGGCAATATGGAAATTGTTGAAAACAACTCTATATTATTTTTGAGGATCCTACCAAATGTAGAAAAATGAGATAATTTTCCAAAAAATACTGTCAAACATAGGAAAATGAGATAACTTTCCAAAAAAATACTTTTTGAAAAAGGGTAAACTACTTATTTGCTCCATAACCTTTATACTGTGTATTAATTTGGTCATTGATCTTTTAAACATGTCAATTTGGTCTATAATCTTTTGGTATTGTATCAAAATTATATCTACCCTTAATAATAAAGTGAGAATTTTCCATCCATCAAAGACCAAATTGACATAATACCAACACGTTAGAGATCAAATTTACACACAAAATAAAGATTAGAGATCAAATAGGTAATTTACCCTTTGAAAAGTGACTTATTTTTTAGAAAACGTTAATGTTGAAATATATTGTACCTTTCTTTCCTTCTTTATGGTTTTGTTTTTGGCTAAATTTTTGTTGTTGAAGAAAATGATAAAAGCTTCATTTTGTCTTATGTCTTTATGCATGGTTAGGTTGCATTTGTCATTGGTTTAAAGAACCAGTTTTTTTTTACTATTTAGCTTATTTTTGTTATTATTCATAGCCCATTGCATTTTTTGATACTATTCATGAGTCAAACTATTTCAACTACTTTTTAGTTTTATCTACAGTACTTTCAACAAAAAATTTTCAGTTTCAGCTAAATAAACTGTTCCCAAATAGAAATGGACTCTTAGAGTGCAATTTCTTTCTCTCATATTACTAAGTTTTATAATTAATTTTTTAAAATTATTTTACTTAAATAATTGTGATATCATCATGTAAGGCTGGGTTTAAGTTACACCCAGTATAAATCTAAACAATATTACACTAACTAATAACTTGTTATTGAATTCATATTTTGAAAATTCTATAGTTGGATTGCATGTTCTATATGTTTTTAACATGCATGCCAACTTTCATGCTAATTGGATGTTAATTACCATTCGATCCAAAAACTCATCTTTTATATATTTTTTTAAATTACAAAATCTTGAATTTAAACAGTTGATTGATGACAAAGCTATTTATCTTTAATCACTTTGAAATTTTTCAAGCATGAAGAATATTTGAAAATAATATAATCCAACAGTGGATTTATCAAATTTGTATCCAACTAAAATTTTTTTAGTGATGTAATATTACTTATAGTTACACTAAGTGTAATATAGATATTTAATAAGTAACTTTTAAAACATCATTAGTCCATGATGAATTATGCATATCTATTATATTGTGTGTAGATATCTTATATACTACTAAAAAACATTATGAGTAACTTTTTCTTAAGAAAAAAATCTTATGTAATACAAACATAAAAGTAAATTCATATAAATTACACTTTCCATCCCTTCATTTTTTTTTTTTCAACTAAACAAAAGAAATTTATATTAGTGTTTTTATTATTATTTTTTTTTTATCATTTCACTTTTTCCATCCTTCTAACTAAGCATGTACAGTATGGTGGAAAACTAAAATCTTTTCTATTTTCATATTTTTCTATCATTCCAAAATTTTTTATTCTCTTATTTTTCCATCATCTTGACTAAACAAGGTGTTAAGTAGTTAAAAAATTATAAATTAATTATTTAACAATTATTCTAATGGAAGATTGCACGTGTGGAATCGCGCCAAACACCAATTGGGAGCGATGGTGGGCTACATGACGATGTGGCTTCTAGTTTAAATGATGAGATTGTTTTGCTAGACAAAAGGCCATTGCTTGAGCTCCCATGACGTTTCTAGTGAAGATAGTATGGAAATAGGTTAGTTAAAGAAATTAAGACTTGCTTAATATGTAGGTAAACGTGGACAGGTGGGTTTGTAGAGAAATTGGCTGCCCAATTGCTCTCCATAAGAAGTGTGCTAGTTGCGAACCTAAATTTAATGACTTCTACTGCCCCTATTGTTATTACAAACAAGCAGTAGTTACAGTCTTACAGATTCAACAATTGAGGGAAAAGGCTATGGTGGCAAAGAAAACTTTATTGAATGCTGTAGGTAAAAATGCAGAAAGATGGGCAAGCTAAAAGGAAAGAGCCCTTAAGAATTAGCAAGATGATGGTGGTGTCCATAAGGATTCTGTTCTAGTGGGGTCAAAACAAGGAAAGGGATGGTGTACAATTAACCACCCATGCCATTATAATTTATAAACATCAGTTAGTGGTTGATGATGAAGTGTAAGCAAATCCTTCTGCACCCATTACCAATGATATTATTCTTCATAGAGAAGAAAGATTTGCACTGGAGATTGAGCCACTCTGGAAATCTATAACAAAAGAAAATTCCAATGAGGAAAACATTTTCTATGCACATTAGTCTGAATTTGCAGAAGATGAAAAATTACAAGCGGAGGTATCATGACAAATAGATTACAGTCACCACGGGGAAATTGTTGAAAATGAAGAGCAGGCAGAGCCTTTGAGTACCAGCTATGTTGATAAAAAGACGATTGTAGTAGGTGCACTTTATGCATCAAAAGAAGGATCTCAGTATGGTCTAAAGGTAATTAGAGTAATGCTAGGGATGCAACATTTTGTACAACATTTATCACAATTGCTAACATAGCTTAAGGGCAACCAGTAATCACATTAGAGGTTGCAAAAATTTGCAAAATACAAAAAATGCTCAATTTTGCACATTTTAACCCAAAAAAAACTCACATCAATACTTGTAAAAATTTGCAAATATACAAAACTACTATAGTGACCGTGTATATATGCACGGTTACTGTTCATGTGCAAATGATTTTTTTATTCTTTTTTTCTCTCTCCCCTTCATCTTGCTCTCTCATCTGTCTTCTTCTCACAATAAAGAAAGAAAGAGGTGGGTGGGGCCATGTGGTTAGTGGTTTGTTTGATATAATAAAAAATTAAAGAAATATTATTATTTAAATAAAATAGATGATAGAATAGACAAACTGATGTGAGTGTTTTGTAAAAGTGGGTGTGTAAAATAGAAAAAGTATGTTTTTTCTTGCAAAATAAACAATAATTTTGCATGGACTGATGTGGTTGTTCTAATGTGATTAGAACAATATTACTTTCACTTGAGTCCACTGCTTATACTATTTTTATTATGCATCAAACATAATGGATTATGTCAACAATTGTGAAAAGAAGGTGCGTCTCTAAACTTATTGTTTGAAGAATGAGCAAGACTTAGGTATAGTACTTAAGTGCTATTTCTTAGGTTCTCTTCTTAAAATTCTGTCATGTGGATTTTTTATCATGAAATGGAAGTGTATTTTTTAGTTAGCCACATGGCTAAATCTTAAGAGGAGAACCTAAAAAACAGCACCTAAAGTACTGTACATAAATTTTATTCTTGAGAAAAACCATGGCAGTAGGAAGGTTGAAGAACAAATGTAGCCAGAAGCACTAAAGGTGGCTTATGTTGGGGTTTATGTCCTAAAATCCAATTTATTGGTATGTTATAAATAATTAAATTGTTTAATTATATGAGACTATCTATAAATGAACTAATGGGATATTATCTTAGTTCATGAGATGCATAGTATGTGATTTATATGAAAAGTCACAGAAGATATAAATCACAAGTTCTTTGTAAACTTAGAATTTTAGTTCATAGTCGGTGATGAAAATGGGCAATTAATCTGCGAAGACTATAATATTTCAACTAAGATGATTTGTTTTCATCATGGAAGTGGAGACTTCTTGTTGATATGTTGATATGTTTTAAGAGTTAAGACATATTGAACTGGACCGCTGTGAGATTTATTATTCTCCTAACGACTGTCAAATAAATAATAAATCTCACGACTTCTATTTACATCAACTCTATATCCTGAGAGAATAATGGACCTGATCATGAGATGTAGGTTGCTTTGATATATCAGGAATTAGATCTATAAGTCACGGTCAAAACCTCAGTATGTTGAGCAGCCGTATTTAATGTTGATGGAACATATATTCTCAAGATGGAATTCATAATCTATTAACATAGATATAAAATATTCCCTTAAGATAAGTTTAATGGTTTTGGTTATTCAGAGAGTTGGGCCCAACTACTTTAGTAAAGAGTTGCTAAAGTATATATTTATGAAATTGGATTTCATAAATATATGATGAATAACAAGAACGGATTGAACCGGGTACTCAAGGATTAAGATGTAGTATTCTTCAAAGTGGCAGTCAATATTCATAACTTTGTATTACTACGAATATTTAAATAAAGGTTGCATGTACAATAAAGTCTTAGGATATAATTCATAGATAAGGCCTAGAGTGCAACTATATTTATATAATGGTATTAAATATAGTTAATGGTTACTTTGGACTTGTTAAGAGTTGATAGAAAAGCCCAAGGCCCATTGAAGCTAGTGTCTTATTGGTCCCTTTTGGTCCCACTCTGAGCCACACACTTAAGCCCAATTGAAAAGGCCCAAAAGGCTAGCTCAATTAGATAATCAGTTAGATATAAAGAGAGAAACATACAGAATTTTGTAAGTAACATGATTGAGAGAAATCTTTATAAAATGGTTTGTATATGTGAGTGAAAGCCACTTTATTATTCTCTCTTGGAAACTGATTGAGAGACCACACTTCTTGGACGATAGTGGAATTGGAGTGAAGATTAAAAGTTTTCTTAAGAACTTCCGATCTTTGGTTTTGAATTTCACCACACCAAGGTATACTCTCTTGTTCTTATATTCTGAAATTTACATAGCATATGTTATCAATTGCGAATGAAGTAGATCCGTTAATTTTCAGCTGCGTATGTTTTGTATGCGATACAAACATGTATTTTTCCAACAGCTTGTGCTAGTGTTGGATTTGGAACTAATTGATTTAGATACAGATACACTCTTAACTTTTGGCTTCTTGGAAAAAATTGACATTTTTAATCTTCCAATATCTTCTGAATTAGAGGAAAATTTGTTCAAAATAATGGGTGTTAAGTTAGATTAGGCTAGTTCATGGTTAAAGCTTTAGACACTCATGTTAGAAGTTGGATCCTGATGAGGATAACTTTTGATTGATTGACACGGGGTGCAAAACCTTCCCAATACTATCATCGATCTCCTACCTAAACCGATCCTAAGGAAATGACTGACCCCATGGGTTGACGAGTTATGACGGTGGTGACGATGCACTCCCCAATCCCGACGAGCCATCACCCTAGGGTTTCTTATGGGACTCACGTGGGGCCCACTTATATGTTCCTACATGGAAATGACTTGCACACCATGACCAAAGGTCGTATCACACAATTAGATCTCCTATATATGGGATGGTGATCCCTAATATCTTGGGATCCTTTTCTATATAAGGAAATTCTCCCCGTATCAAGGGATTCGAGTAAGCTTTCCGCTACTATATAAACAACAAATACTAATCTTGTTGAGGTACGTGAATTCTCCTTAGCTCTGGTACTCTTAAGTTCTTGGAGATTCTTCTATCACTGACTTAACTTTCAGAGGGTCTTTGGCTGGCTCCCCACCGGTGCTCTCTATTTGGTTCTTCTCTTTTGTTCTTTATGTGCACCCATTAGCATGTGTGTAGACAATCAACTCATTGATGATTTTTGTGCATCATTAGATCCAATGATGGTTGTAGCTAAAGGATGCCAAGACAGAGGGGGATTGAGTCTCAGAGAAGTAGACACCGCATTCTACAACCTGCATTTAATTTAACCTCATAAGGAGGGTAAAATGGTAATTTCACATCCAGAGGTAACATCTTAATACTAGCTGTTGGATCCTTAATTTTTCCTTATCAAAATGACTGGTCATGGGCTTTTAATTTTTGGTGCTTTCCACCTGTAGTAGAGTTTTCATATATATATATATATATATATATATATATATATATATTTCATAGTCTTTCACCTTACTTTTTGCAGTGGTTAGATATTTGTTTCTTTCTTTTCTTTTCTTTTAGAATAGGTAATAAAAGAACCTTTCTTGAGTAGCTAATAATGTAGACACCCCATTTTTGCAAGTCCTATTTGACCTAACTTGTATTGCATTGTATATCATCACTATCTCATGTCTCCAAGGCAAGACTATAATTTTGGCAATTTGATCTCCAAATACATTTGATAAAACAAATTTTGAGATCATGACAATCAAGAGGATAGTTCATGAGCATTAATCAGACCATCAAATTAAAAGATATCAATGAAATAAGTTTTAATGGTTAAGTGCACTTGCATGAATCAGATTTCGACCATAGGTAATTATGATTGGCCTATTTTTAGTCCAATTTAAATTAAATGATGTGTCATAATCCTATTGACTGAGGGGTAGGATTTATGGTGAGATTGCATGCACCAAATTTAATCCAGCTCAAAGCATTTATTAATTTCCAATAGAATAGAAAAATATTGATTAATTATATAAATAAATAAATAATTAGACATTTTTTTTGGAATTAATTTGCTGACCTTAAGGAACAAAGAAAAAGGAATTCAAAATTCAGAGGAAATTAAGTTTATAATGAAAACGGAAATAGAAGAAACAAAATAGGAAAAGATCCAGAGGTTTTGAGATGAAGTTGGCACTTGGTTAGAACCTCCAGATTTTCTTCCCTTTTCTATTTGACTTGCGCCCCACACATGTTGATCTTAATTCTTACATTTTTTTTGCTCAAAAAGCCTAATTTTCCTAAGTCCCACATTACCTAGAGACATAACCCTAGCTCCCCCACTCCTAGTATAAATACCCCCTTTCACCAACACAAAAAGGAGGCCAAATCCCTCTGAAGCTCCAAAAATTTCAGATTTCTTCTCTCTTTTAAGGTGTTGTGCATGTATTTAAGTTTTCTAAACCTCCTCTTTAGCTTTATGTCTTAGTTATATAGATTCAAGCATGTTTAGTTTCTATGTTTTTTACATGTTTTTGTTTGATTAGCATTTTAGATCTAGGTTGCTTTTAGTCTTTGCATGATTACAATTATTCAATTCAATAACATGTTTACATGCTCTTAGAATTAGGGTGTTAGTAGATTAATAATGTTTTGGATGATATCAACTCTTGAATGATATGATATGATTAATCTACTCTTGAATGATTTGAAAGAGAATATTACAAGCTCTTAGATCAATGGTTAGTAGATTAGATTTATCCTTATAATCTTCTCTTTCTAGAATATTGTAACTAGAAATCAAAGCGATGTACTTTTGTTTTAGATTGTATCTAGGATCAAAGCCATGTAATTTTGTGTTTACTATCAAAGAGATGTACATTTTCAATTCATCAATAAGAATGATGCACTTTTCAATTTGGTTTTCTTATTTTTCCAATTAAATAAGTGGCGATACTATTATAAAACTCTTAACTTAGGAAAGATAATAACAACAATAGAATCTTAACACTATCTCTTGAGAGGCAACCAACATGACTCCACCCCATTTTCGCGGGACAAGTGGCCAAAACCACATTTGAAAAGGTTTGGGCCTAGGGGCATGGTCTCTCACAAATAACAACACAAGCTTGTAATTGATCAACATGCTGATCATTAATACTACAATAACAAGATTCAAACTGACACAATATCAATATAGGTTCAAATAGAGAGGAATTTATTACAAATACATAAAAAATATCTATGGTACCATTGTCACGAGCTTAACCAAAAAAAAAAAAAAAAATTGACCTACAGAATAAAAACAACCACCCAAACCAAGTCAATAATATAATCAAAGTTCCACTTTGTTTAATAAATACAACACTCAAACCACCAAAATTACTATGAGAAGTTAGTTTATTGATGGGATGCAATTGATGATCTTTAGGGAGTTGGAGATTGTTGATTCGAAGTAGCACCACCCTAAATAAAAATTATGATTAGTTTATAAATTCATATAAAAACCATATTGAATAACACAACAATACTAACTATAACAAAAAAAATGTAAACATCAAATATATTTATAAATAAAACATTAAAATTTAATACTGAACTAAATTATGAAGCATAATGATTTTGCATTTGTTGAAGCATACTATCCATCTGGGTCATTCGCTCCTCTCTTTGCTTAGAATGAGTAATTTTCTCTTTCAACGTAGCCACTCCATTCTTCAATTGAGTTATTTCAGTGTCCCTTTCTTAAGTTGATTGTATATGAATGTCCACAGTAGTATTCTGGCTACACTCATTACCCATCACTTTAGCAAAGTCTCCATTTGGTGCCCATGCTATATATATATATATATATATATATATATCACTCAAGTAAGCAAAATAATTATAAGCAAATAAAATTCTATATACATTTTTAAAATCTAACCTTTTTAGCTAGGTTTTCAATTTTTAATCTTATAAACTGTAAGGTTGAATTTATTCAGTCATGTGTTGGCCTTATTCCGTGCCACATTTGCTTGTAATTTAGCAATTAGATACCCTGTATTTAGGTGGGAATTATATAAGGGTAGTGTGTGAGAGAATGTGAAGAAATCTCAAGAAGTGTGCAATTCAAGGGAGTCTTGCGACAGGATCTCGCGACTGGTAAGTCGCTAGAATGGCACACGTGAGAAGCACGCAGAGGGAGCTGAAGGGTCACGACAGTTGGAGCACTACAAGACAAAATTTCCAGTTTGGCTAGGCAGTTAGCTTGCGACTCAAACTCGCAACTCGTTCTAGTCACGAGCTCGAGTCGCCAGAATGCTCTGTTTGTTGAAAACTGACCTTTCGCATTCCTCATACACCCTACTATAAATACCTTATACCCACGAAATGTAGAGAGCTTCTAGAGAGAATTTTGAGAGAGAAATCCTAGAGAAAAACAAGATTGACTCATCCACAATTTTCATCCTTTGATTCTCCAAATTCCTCTACTCTTACTCTCTCCATTGACATATCTTTGAGAGGTATATTTAGTCAAATCCTTATCTCACCATACCCATATTAGTGAGGAGGTATTTTGGTGCTTGGGAAGCAATTCAAAAGGGACCAATTCATTTTGGTTGATGCAATGGGCTATTATGGGATCCGGTAAGCTAGAGAAGACAAGGTTCAGCGTAATCCTGTTAGAGCAAGAAGCTTGGAGGGCTTAGGTGCATTGGGTAGATTAGGCTTGGAGGATCTTCTACTATTCATGTATCCCAACGTTATTCTCTAGTGGATTATTGACCACTTGGAGGGTAGCGGAGAGGTTTTTCACCGAGTACTTCAGTTTCCTCATCAATAACACATCGCCGTGTTATCTTTGTGTTTGCATCTCTCTTCCTTTACTCTTTATCATTTAATTGCTGCTGTGTTTGTGATTAATTATGGTTTAGAGTATTTTACCAATTTGGGTTTAGCTTATATTCATATTCCGTGCATATATTATTTCTTTATAAGCTTGAATTGGTAATTTTGATTTTGGGGGTCTAAACATTCATTGGTGTTTTTATACACTAATTGAACTTTCAATTGGTATCAGAGCGGATGCACTTGCTGCGATTTAATTACCTTAGTACGATCCTTGACCCCATTGAGATGGATCAGTCTCAATCACTCAATGCTCCACCATATTTTGATGGAAGCAACTATGCATTTTGGTTTGATAATGTATGGACTGCATTTTTAGTAGTACCAACTATGTGATGTGTATCATTGGGATCATTAGTAGCTCTCTGAGTGGCAATTTGGTCATACTGAGCTTCAAACTCAAAACAAGTGGTCTCTTGTGTGACATGCTCAGTTGGATTATCATAGTTAGCATCACCGTTGTTCATTGGCCGAGAAGGAACATGTTGGTCCTCAGTTGCAACATGGGTATATGGAGCATGATAGTCAACACCGCCAATGTTGATTGGGGAATGAGCCGCATCTTGAGAATAATGACCAGTATGAGTGGCATATGGATCATGGAAGTGCCTGCCATGTGAATAACTAAATGATGCACTTGGTCTTTCGTTGGCATATCGAATGGGAAAAACATCTCGATGGCTTCTTATAGGCTCTACACCCACGTATAACTCTGCACCTGCAAATTCATATTGGCGGTCTAACATATCGAATATTGCATTGACACTATTATCATCTTCTACCAAAACTTGCTAGTAAGTCACAGGATGTGGATGACATTGAAAAGGAAATCTATACCAAATAGTCAATTTTGAATCTTCTTTGTTTATATGAAGCGTGGATGCTACTCCATCACATAAATCTCAAACGTAACACCCTGGCTTAATGGAAGCATAGAAGGAGGTGACCTTTAGTAATAAGCCCTATTTTCTCCATGTTTAATTATTCCACCAGAATGGATGAGAAAAATGAACAATTTTTTTGCCATCTACACTAAAACATAATAATAGTATTAATAAATTAACACTACAGAACCATTACAATGCAATACAAGAAGGTAATCCATTAAAAATATTCACTGATAATAATAGTATTATATTATTTTTTATTAAGGTTTATGAACATATACTAACCTTTTTTTTTTTGGTTTTCTTATAGCATACATGTATATTATAAGCTAACAAACTAAGTATTTCTTTAAGGAAATATATGTCAATTTTGAAATCTAGGCAAGAATTCGTGGACAAATAATTTAAAACATACCATACAAATCAGTTCATGTTGCAAAACACATAATACAAAAACAAGATTTGCATGAACAAATAATTTAACAAAAACAAGATTTTCATGCTTAGCTATGCCCCTAAAACATATCAACATGAATATTATAAAAATAAAAGTAACTACTTAAGAAATATAACTCACCTTCTAAGAGATAACGAACGGATAGATATTTGCAAGTGTTGTTACTTATAGTTGTTTGTAGAATGTATGGCACTCATGATTTGAAAATGGTTGGTAAAATCATGAGGGGAATAAGAGTGGAGAAGAAGGTTGATGGAATTTATAGGAGAAAAAGAGTAGAAAATAAGAACCGTGGAAATTTCAGTGACATTAGTGCTGTTTAAATAGGATGCAAGTTTCATATTAGTTAAATTCTTAGATTTTATACTGTATAATAAGATACACAATTGACTAAATACAACACAACACAAATAGGACACTTCGGTACAAATAAATTACTTAACTATAAACGTATATTCACTACAAAGAATCTTTGCAAAAATCTCAATTTCTTTGTTCTTTTTGGTTTACAGCATGCACATCAATCATTTTTTTCTTCCGTATTGTAAGAATTTATGTACTTTCTTTGGATTTTTAGGTTTACAATGTGCACATCCATTATTTTTTTCTTTCCTATTGTAAGAATCTATATACTTCCTTTGTTTTTTTGTTTACAGCATGCATATTAATAATTTTTTTCTTCTATAAGAATCTATGTACTTTTTTTGTTTTTGTTTACAGTGTGTACTTTAGAATAAGAATCAATGTACTCATTGTACTTGAATCTATCCTTATAGGGTGCTTTTACCATAAAAGAACATGACAAACCAAACTGCTTCGGTCAAAAAAATACTGAAAGAATAAGAATATCCATACTTTTTTTTATATCTCTCTCCTCTATTTTGGCAATGCCATTGCCACAAACTAGATGAGATGAGGAGTTGAGGTGATTAATTGATTGACTCTTTGTGTTTTTTTTTTTTTTTTGGTTCACAGTGCGCATGTAAATATGTATTTTTTTTTTTTTTTTTTTTTTTTTTTTTTTTTGTTTATAGCGTGCACATCAATCAATTTTTTCTTTCGTATTGTAAGAATCTATGTACTTTCTTTGCTTTTTTGGGTTTACAGTGTGCATACTAATCTTTTTTTCTTTTCTAATGTAAGAATTTATATACTTTCTTTGTTTTGCTTGTTTACAGCGTGCACATCAATCAATTTTTTTTAATAAGAATCTATGTACTTTTTTTTGTTTACAGTGTGCACTTTAGAATAAGATTCAATGTACTCATTGTACTTGAATCTATCCTTATCTGTTTCGTAGGGTACTTTTACCATAAAAGAACATGACAAACCAAACTGTTTCGGTCAAAAAAATACTGAAAGAAAGAATAAGAATAAGAATAAGAATATGTGTATTTTTTTTTATATCTCTCTCCTCTATTTCAGCAATGCCATTACCACAAACCAATTGCCATTTTTTTTTCCTCTATTTCGGCAATGCCATTGCCACAAACCAATTGCAACCAATTTTTTTTCTCCTATTTCGACAATGCCATTGCCACAAATTCATTGCCACATTTTTTTCCCCTCTATTTCGGCAATGGCGTTGCCACAAACCAATTGGAACAATTTTTTTTCCCTCCTATTTCGGCAATGCCATTGCCACAAATCCATTCCACAAATTTTTTTTTTTGAGAAATGATAAGTGCACACAATTTTTACAACAAATTTTAAGTGGCAGGTTGTGATTATTGGATTAAAAAAGTAATCCCAGTGTTAAATTCAAATTTGAACTAATAATAACTAATCACCTGTGATTTGTTGTGAAAATGTTGTAAAAATATTGTGAACGTAATACCTTTTTTTTTTAATTCCTCCCCAGATTTTGGCAACCACTATTTTTTTTTTCCTTCCCATTTTCGACAATGGCATTGCCACAATTGCCAAAAAAAAAATTCACCTATTTCGGCAATCCTATTTCAGCAATCCCATTGCCACAATTCCATTCCATTTTTTTTCCTCCCATTTTCGGCAATGGCATTGCCACAATTGTCAAAAAAAAATTTCACCTATTTCGGCAATACCATTGCCACAATTCAATTCTTTTTTTTTTTTTTTTTTAAGAAATGATAAGTGCACACAATTTTTATAATATTTTTATAACAAATTTTAAGTGGCAGGTTGTTATTGTTAGATTAAAAAAGTAATCTCAGTGTTAAATTCAAATTTGAACTAATAATAACTAATCACCCGTGATTTGTTGTGAAAATGTTATAAAAATACTTTGAATGTAACACTTTTTTTTTTTTAAATTCCTCCCTAGATTTCGGCAACCACAATTTTTTTTTTCCTCCCATTTTCGGCAATGGCGTTGCCACAATTGCCAAAAAAAATTTCACCTATTTCGGCAATGCCATTGCCACAATTCCATTCCAATTTTTTTTCCCTCCCATTTTCGGTAATGGCATTGCCATAATTACCAAAAAAAAATTTCACCTATTTCGGCAATACCATTGCCACAATTCCCTTCCTTTTTTTTTCCTCACATTTTCGGCAATGGCATTGCCACAATTGCCAAAAATAATTTTCACCTATTTCGACAATGCCATTGCCACAATTCCATTCCAATTTTTTCCCCTCACAAAGTTTTTCTCCCATTTCGGCAATGCCATTGCCACAATTCCATTCCATTTTTTTTCCCCTCCCATTTTCGGCAATGGCATTGCCACAATTGCCCAAAAAAAAAAAAGTTTTGGCAATGCCATTGCCACAATTCCATTCCATTTTTTCCCCTCACATTTTCGGTAATGGCATTGCCACAATTGCAAAAAAAAAAAAAAAAAAAAAAAAAAAAAAAAAAAAAAAATTGCCATTGCCACAATTCCGTTCTTTATTTTTTTTTAAAAGAAATGATAAGTGCACAATTATTTTTTACAACAATTTTTAAGTGGCAGGTTGTTATTGTTGGATTAAAAAAGTAATCTCAGTATTAAATTCAAATTTGAACTAATAATAACTAATCACTTGTTATTTGTTGTGAAAATATTGTAAAAATATTATGAATGTAACACTTTTTTTTTAATTCCTCTCCAGATTTTGGCAACCACTATTTTTTTTCCCCTCCCATTTTCGGCAATGGCATTGCCACAATTGTCAAAAAAAATTTCACTTATTTCAGCAATGCCATTGCCACAATTCCATTCCATTTTTTTTTTAAAAGAAATGATAAGTGTACACAATTTTTACAATATTTTTACAACAATTTTTAAGTGGCAGGTTGTTATTGTTGGATTAAAAAAGTAATCTCAGTATTAAATTCAAATTTGAACTAATAATAACTAATCACTTGTTATTTGTTGTGAAAATATTGTAAAAATATTATGAATGTAACACTTTTTTTTTAATTCCTCTCCAGATTTTGGCAACCACTATTTTTTTTCCCCTCCCATTTTCGGCAATGGCATTGCCACAATTGTCAAAAAAAATTTCACTTATTTCAGCAATGCCATTGCCACAATTCCATTCCATTTTTTTTTTAAAAGAAATGATAAGTGTACACAATTTTTACAATATTTTTACAACAATTTTTAAGTGGCAGGTTGTTATTGTTGGATTAAAAAAGTAATCTCAGTATTAAATTCAAATTTGAACTAATAATAACTAATCACTTGTTATTTGTTGTGAAAATATTGTAAAAATATTGTGGACGTAACACTTTTTTTTTTTAATTCCTCCCCAGATTTCGGCCACCACTTTTTTTTTCCTTCCCATTTTCGACAATGGCATTGCCACAATTTTTTTTTTCCCTATTTCGACAATGGCATTGCCGCAATTGGTTTTTTCTTTTTTTGAGCACTTCGCACTTCGAGCACACTGGACACACTCGGGCAGGCAATTTGGGTAGCAGGAATTTCAGTAACACCATTTCTAAAATTCAAAATTTTCTCTCTCCCGCTTTTCCTCTTTCTCTCTCATACTTTTGTTGAATTTCGGCAACGGTGCCGAAATTCACTCTCTTTCCTTGTTTCTCTAAATAAGTTGGAACAGTACCTATAACGCAAATAAATTTCAAATTTAGCAATATTCAGCCAAAAGACTCGGGGAAAGATGTTTCCAATTCATTTTACTTTTTTTCAAATCTATTTTACACTTACTTGTATACGTCTATACAAATAAAGTTTGACTCCAAATATGTTTCAACCACCAATAAGAACATAATATGTGTTCTACAATGTGCAATGTATATAACTCACTTAATCCAACTAATTAATTGAGTTATGTGCATTGCACATGACGGGATACATGTCATGTTCTAATTGTGGTTGATAGTGATGGTTCTAGGATTTTTTTTTTAGGGAAATTAGCATTGGCGGAGTTAGGAATTTATTGTGGGTTGGGAAGTAAAAAATAAAATGACTAAATTTTTTTTTTCTTTGCATACCACTTCCATATAATTTAGTATACGATACAACTATATTTTACAATATTCTAAAAACTTATTAATAGTTTATACATTTGTAAGACAATAACAATTAAATGCATAAACAAATAAAATTAAATAACTAATTAGGCATTATTGTTAAATAACTAATCATACATTTAATAAAACACAAATGTAAAAAGCCCTCTCTTAGAGCATCTCCAGCAGACTCAGCAAATTTTTGTACTGTTTGGAGAATAAACAGTGACTTTTACCTTTATCTATCCACTTTTTTAAATACACTTTCTAACAGACTCTCTATCTCATTCTTTATTTCATTTAAATATTATTTCTTTATTCATTATTTATTATTTTTTTAACAACTATACATCTTCTAACATTTTTTTATTCAACACCTAATTATTATAATAGAAAAAAAGTTTTGAAGAATGAACAGTAGTTCATCAGACCTGATGAGCTAATGTTTATTAGCAAAAAAAAAAAATGAGGGATAGAGAGGCTGTTGGAGCCTCTTTTTTTGCTCTCACTCTCTATTATAGAGAGTTTTTTGCACCATTAGAGATGCTCTTAGTAACTTACTGCTGCTCACGTCAACGTTATCGCCACCATTTCTGCTCCATGTTGACAGTTATAAGTTATCATTCCCAGGTTTCGGCGAGCTCCTCCTCTCTCCTTTTTCTTTGTCTTCGCTCTCTCACCCAGATGCCTTCTGTTCTGTCTTCTATTTTAGTTCATTTTAACTTTTCTATTTCTTTTTTATTTTTCCTCCTTTTTTTTGGGCGTCTGTCATTCTATTGCCTTAACCCACGTGAACGTCAGTTTCAACTTCAAATTTCAACTATTGAGTCCCACATATCAATGCCATGATGTGCCATTGATCTAAAAGAAAATAGTTTATATTATTATTATTATTATTTTGATCAGTATTATTATAATTAGTATTTGGCTGAATCATTGTTGTTTTTGATTTGTTAGCTAAGCTTGAAGTTTATTATTGTTTTATATATATATATATATATATATATATATAAATTAGTGATAATTCCGAAACGGTACACCGATATTAATTGGTATTCAAACATTTTGTTTTCTTGACCAAACAGAAATTAGTGTAATTTTTTATCGATAAAAAAAAGTGTAACGAAAAACAACTTTATTCCGTTGTTAATGCTAAAGTAAGCCAATGTTCGAGAATTTTTTTTTTTTTTTTTAACAAACGAGTAAAAATTTAAAATATTTTTTTATTTCTTATAAAATTAAATATTTTAAGAGTAGTGCTATTGACACAACAGTTTCACAAAATTTTCACCAAATAGTTAAATATTGAAAAGCTACATAAGCATTTTAATAATAACAAAATCCATGTGAGACACAATTTCTGAAAAGATTAATTAAAAGAAAAAATAATAATTTTTTACTAAAAAAAAATCCTCACTTTCCTTTATTTTCTTTGAATTCTTACACTTTCTTATTTTCCAAACACAATAACTAACAACACCCAACACCCAGCAACACCACGATATGAAATCAAATCCCAATACCAAGTGTTTAGCAAAAAAAAATCCCAATACTAAGCACTTTCTTATTTTCCCTCACCTGTCCTTTTATCTCATTCTCTCTCAGAGTCACACACACACAAATCTCAATCTATAATTTCCAATAACCATGGTTGAGCGTGGTGGAGCAGGAGGAGATCTGCAGTGGCTTTGAGTGAGGCTTCGGTAAAGGACGTGCAACGGGAGACAGCGGATGAGGAGGACGCCGTCGTGGGCGACACGAGATCTACCTTCACTCGCTTCCAACCAATTGCAAATCTGCATCTTTGGTGCACTAACCCATTGGATTGATCCCATTGCCATTGCCATCTATCTCGTCTTGTGTTGACGAGTAATCAGCAATTGCAACCTCACCTTCACCTTCTTCTTCTTCTTCTTCTTCCCAGTTTTCAAAATCAGAATCCATATCTGCATCATACACATCCATATGAGACTTCTCTTTTTCGAGCCTTCTCTTTTTCACTGATTCTAGCAATGTTATTGTAGAGATTGGTGGATTTATTTACGATAAATCACAGCTAAAAATTTCGTTTCATTTTCCGTCAAAACCAGCGTTTTCAACCAAGTAGCTACGAGCTTTGAAATCTAAATGCGATTCTTTTGCATTTTTAAAAATCGCAATTTCTTACAAATTGTAAATCCAAACACTTCGTTTTTCACATTTTTCTTATAAAACACGATTCTTTTTCATTTTCAAAATAGTAATTTCTTACAAATCGCAAAGCCAAACAATTTGTTTTTTGCATTTTCATTATAAAATGCACATTCAGTGGCAACAGTTTTGTCTCGGGACTGTTTCAGTTGTTGAGCTTTGTAGTGGTTGGGATTTATTGACAGTCGATACGTGTGGGGGAGGGATTCAATGTTGTGCGGGATTTTATTTTTCAGAGGCCGGGATTGCAGTGGGATATATATATATACACGTACAAATTTCTAGTCACTCTATTTTACTCTCCTCTGTCCTTTTTCTGTTCAAATTTGCCATTAAGAACAAAACTTAAACATAACCATTACTTGGCGGTGGCTTCCAGAAGCATAGAAAATCCTATCACCCACGTTAGTAATATCAAAAACCATGTGAGCAAATTAATATGAGAAATGAGAATATATCTTTGGGGACTAGCTATTGGGAATCAAATCATTTGCTCTTGGATGGATGGATGGATGAAATCGGCCCATATCAATTCTTGTACTGTTCGGTTTAAGGTATTCCATTAGTTTGCATAGAGGTTTGGTTAAATTTTCAATTGAACTCCAAATATGTATGTCTCTTAAGTTAAAGTCTAAACCACATAACAGATTAACAGTTAACACTACACTAGTGTCTATAGCTAGAAATTGAATACATACATTTGTATAAAAAATGTAAAATATGTGATTAATTTTAAATGGTTTGAAATATAGTACCAAATTGTTGGATATAACTATGGCTTTTGAGTGGAGTTGTGATGTGCCTTTGTATTAGAACCATTTTCTCTCTCCTTTGTGTGTGTATGTTTGTTTCTCAAAAAAAAAAAAAAAAAAAAAAAAAAAATTGCTGGACAAAAAACCAGTTTGGGAAAACAGGTGGTTGAAAAAACTGTTAGTTTAATAAATAAAAACCAAGAATTGGACTTGTTTTTAGTTTTTTGATTGTTCCCATTTTTAAAACCATATAATTTTATACTAATCCTACGACCACAAGTACTACAACTTTTACTATATTGAATTTACAAATTAATATGTCAATAATTACAAAAAGGCAATTCAAAAAAATATTCATCTATAACCTAGTTGAACTTTACCAATCATATTCGTTGACACATAAGTTTATAAGTTTTATGTAGTAGCATTTTTTTAATTTATGATCCAACTACAAAAAAACATGTTCCAATTAATGAGAATATATTTCAGGCACAATTGTCTTGAGGGCCACGTTCACGTACTTTAAGAGTTAAATGAATACATCAACATAATTATTGCTAGGTATATTAGTGTCACATGGTCAAATTTTTCACTCAATTTTCTACCTGTGATGGCTCTAAGTCCTTGACTTAGTCTCGGCCAACACCACACACATATTGCAATAACATTTAGAATAGATTATATAGGGACGTATACACACATAGCACACACAATATTTATAGGGAACCCACCCCCAACCTTTATTACTTAATCTCAAATACAAAGGAAACCCTTTTACAAGCCTAGAGAATTACAAAAAAAATTTCCAAGCCCAAATACACTTCGCCGTTGACACCCCTAACAACCTTAGGATTAAATACACAGAATTAACTACTATGACAGTTACTACCTAGGTCTTGGACAATCTGCCACTTGTGTTCTGACTTAGGACACCTTCAACTGATGTTAACTTGGTCTACTCTCCACATTTCCAGCCCTTACACAGCAGGTCTGATCATCAGGAAAGTTAAGAACTACTTGGTAATTGCCATTGCACATGCACAGCCCATGTCTTAGCAGACCATGGATCCTCTACCCATCCTCCAGCAGCCCACACAACATGTTTTCACACATTTTGGGAGGCTTGGCCCATGCTCAAGGCCTCCCATCAGCACTACAGCCCACATAGCATGCCCACATGCAACACACAAAGTAACTGCCATCAGCCCACTAGCACTTGTCCATGTATTCATCCATCCCCCACTAGCCCAATGCTTTGCACACAACATTTGATCATCACAGTAGCCCAGCCCTACCTTGCACTCAAGCCACCAAGCCCATACACAAGAACCCAGCAACTAAGCCACCAATGTCATGCACTACTACATAAGGTCAGCACCACCTACTGCTGCCCGTCATCCAAAATCCATCTCTACCCACCATGGCCCTCTTCTGCTATGGCCTTGGGGCATCATGTGGAGCAAGGTGTCTCCACATGTTGTCCCCTCATCCTGCTCATCAAACCAACTTGAGTAAGGAGACTAGGTAGGTCCCCCTTAAAGAGCCCTTAGGAGCATCGCTAGTCTAGCATGAGGAGCCATGAGTATGTTGAGAAAACATGAAACCAAGTGATTGGCCCAATGCTGCCTAAGTACCCTTATTCCTCATGCCATCATCAGCAACAAGTAAAACTCTTAACAATTAGACTAGTATTAAAAACAGGAAAAGGGTTTATTCTCGTTGAATATCTCTACTTTCCTTCTGTTTTCATTAGCTAGTGTGGGATGCGAAAGCATCAAGATGCAGAACACATGAGGGTTCCTTGAATCCACAAGGAGAAGGGTCCGAAACCTACTTGAAAATAAAAAGACAAAAGTCTGAATTTTATTGATTGAATAATTGTTAAAAAAATGTGTACAGACTTAGGAGCCTATTTAAGGGCCCCATGAAACTTGAAAAACAAGAAAATATATTTTAAAATAACTCCTAATTAATACCTAACCATAATAGGAATCAAATTTAACCTAAAAAACAATAAAAACACCTAAAAACAAGGAAATAAATCATCTAAACCTAAAATAACCTTTTTTAAGTAAAAATATCAAAATTTAAATAATTATAAAAATTAAATTGTAGATTCTGTCCTACATTAGATCCCTCCACTTGAAACAAACTCGTCCTTGAGTTGATGGTTGAAATTTGAAATCTTCTGTGACAAGAGAACGAATACTTTGAATACTTCATCTTCCTTGTATTCTTACCAAACTTGAAAGTCATCAATTGGGTAACTTGAATTTCTTGTCCCTTGATCTTCATGCAATTGAAAATATTCATCAAATAAGAGTCAATGATCAAATCAAATTTTTCCACCCCAATAAAATCAATAAACTTTGTTTCGGCCTCTCCCACCAAAATAATAGGAGCTTCAACGTTGAATCATCTAACTTGATTTCATCAAGATCGTTGACAACTTCTTATATAATTCCTTCTTTAATGGTCTCTACGATCTCGACCTCAAGATCTTTCTCTATAATAGGGTCTTTATTAATCCCCTCCATAATCTTGATTTCAGGTTCTTCTTCTATAACAAAGCCTTCATTAATTTCCTCAAAAATCTCTGTATTTTCTTCTTTGACTTCTACATATTCTTCAAGAAAAGTATTTTCTTCAACATGTAATTCTTCTCTTAATGGTGGAATATATGGCTCTTTAAAATAATTCAAGTGTGAATTTCTTGGCCAATAATAATCATATATTGTATACGACAAGATTTCTTCACAATACAAAGGATAAAATTTGATAGCAAGCATCTTTTTCTTCCTTGGCCATGAGCAAATTTTGTCTTTACCTTGTCGGATTCTATCAGATTGTACTTGTTCCCACCAACGTAAAGCATACTCACTAAGTTTATACAAAGCAAGCCCAACTTTCTCTCATAATAAATATTCTCAAAGTCAAATAAATCATCTAGATCAAGTAACCAATCAAGAAAATCTTCTTTATAAAAATAACCATTAAAACTTGCAATTCTTTTATAAGGCCTATATGAAATTTGCTTACCAATAGGTTGCTTGTGAGTTTTGTTTCCATGACAGTTATTTCTATTGTTTCTATGCTCCAACGACAGCACCCTAACAAAGATATTTGTGAGTGCTAGCTGTACGTCACGTAATACTTGCTAAGTTTTCTGTCACCGAAATTGCTACCGTCTCATACGTCAACCACCAGACCAGAATAAGTCAAGGCTTTGATACATGGCCGGTGTTACTTTATGCTCAAGGGGTTCAATTGAACCCCCTAACTTGATTTTTTTTTTTTAAATTGCATATATAAATTTTTTTTACTAGTATAATTTACCCCTGAAGATATGTTTGTACACTCTGACTTAAATTTTGCACACCCTAACCACATATTAGCCCAACCCAAAATCAAACAACAACATAGATCACAGGTCTCTCTAAAAGTAAAAAGAGAATGTTTGTAAGTCGTAGGTGTCTCTCTTTATTATATATTTATATTATATATGTGTGAGTGTGTGTCTAATACTAATTGTGTGTGTTATTTTTTATTATGTTATTTGTGTGAATTGTGATGTATGTGAATGTGTGTTGTGTACTACAAATATAATATAATTTAATAGTTAGAAAACACGGAGGGTTTGTTACATGTGTCTATATTATTATCAAGTTATAATAACTTTTTGTTATAAAGTTAGTGATTCAAGAACCAAAAATAGTAAAATTAGTAATTGTTTAAGCATTTTATTAGTTATGTAGATACTTAATGTATTATTTATGTATGGATGAATGTGGACGTGTGCGCCAATTTAATATAGTGACAATGGGTTGAGTTTTGTCATTTAATTTAAAATATTTTTTTATAAAAAAAATGTTAAATAAATAATGACAACTTCATAAAAATTAAAAATGTTGTACAAACTTAATAAAATAAAATAGTCACACTTACTAACATTGACAATTGATAATAAACTATCTTGTAATAATTTTAAAATATGAAAACTCAAAAGAAAATTATAAAACTTCATATATTTGTATTTTTTTTTTCTTCGAGAATTCAATATATTCAAATTCTTTTTTTTTTATTATTAAATTTTGTTTAGTTTAAGTTTTTTAATGACCCCCTGGAACCAAAAAAAAAAAAAAAAAAGACTGAATATATTAGCTATGTTGTAAAGATATTACTAAAGATTAAAAATACATGTATTTCAAGATCTATCTAACAAATCAACAGAATCAGAGGTGACAAATGTTTATAGCCTTGTAAAGAATTAAAGTTAATGGTAATGTGCCATAGACTGCATCCCTGAGTTAATCCAATAAAGTTAATGGCTGATGTTGAAGCGTAGCAAAAATGTTGTCTACAGACACCAATCAATACAAAATTGGCAAATAGCCACCAATTTTTGTGGTCGCCAAGGAGATAGCTGTCATGATTGTGCTCATCCTATGCATTTTTGAAGTAGGTTTCATCACAACTGTCGCAAGGGTTGAGAGTTCTGAAATCAAGACCATTTCATACACTACTGAATCTAACGGCAGTAACTCTTGACTTGTCAACATGGTAAGGCAACATCTTTTAAAAAAATTTAAAAATAATTCACAACTTAAAATAACAAAGTTATACTAAAGTTCATTTATTATTATTGTGTGTTTATATATATATATATATTATAGGTGATGTTATATATTAAAAGAATTATTCATCTATTATATTTATGTCAATGTTTCAGCAAAAAAAAAAAATATTTATGTCAATGTAAGTGTTGTATGACTCTATCACTATAACATGACTGTCCACCTACCCCAACCACCACACTTCTTCCTTTTTCTTCTCACCCAGCGAACCCAGTCCCACGTTTTAGATATTATTGTTTCTGTTATTCTCTGAATTCACAATTCTTCTACTGTTTCCAAATACTGAGAGCTTATTTCTGTGAATATCCTGAGAGCTTGTTATCACAGAACCAAACCAAAGATGGCTGAGAATATCCTGAGTGTTGTTGCTGAGGAAATCGTAGGCAAGCTGATTTCACTTGCTACTGAGCAGATCGGCCTTGCATGGGGCTTCAAGGAGGATCTGAAAAGGCTTCGTGATTCGTTAACCACGATTCAAGCTGTGCTGGCTGATGCAGAGAGAAGGCAAGTAAGGGAAGAGCAAGTGAGGCTTTGGCTGCGGAGGCTTAAAGACGTTTCTTATGATGCTGATGATGTGCTGGATGACCTTGCTTATGAGATTCTCCGGAGAAAGGTAGAGATCCGAAACCAAATGAAGAGAAAGGTATGCTTCTTCTTTTCCGCTTCAAACCCCATTGCATTCCGTTTCAAGATGGCCAACAAAGTTAAGAATATTCATGAATCGCTAAGAACGATTATTGATGAGGCAAATAAATATGAATTTACTAGAGCAGGACCAATAAATGCAAATCTTGAGATGATCCCAAACCGAGAGCGAGAGACAGACTCCTCTCTTGATCCTTCAGAAGTTGTGGGAAGGGAACATGATGCCTCAGAAATAGTAAAGTTGTTGCTTAATGCAGTCAGTCAACAACTCTCGGTCATTCCAATTGTAGGAATGGCAGGTTTGGGAAAGACAACTTTAGCAAAACAAGTGTATAATAATGAGCTAGTACAGAAACATTTTGATGAAAAAATATGGGTATGTGTCTCTGATAATTTCAGTAATAAAAGGATCTTGAGCCAGATTCTTGAATCTCTTACCCATAGCTCATGTACATTAGAGAATAAGAATGCAATATATGAAAGCCTTAAAGAAAAGTTACAAGGTAAAAGATATCTTCTTGTACTTGATGATGTATGGAATGAGGATTCTCATGAATGGGATACTTTAAAGGAGAGTTTGTTAGGAATTAATCCAAATATTGGAAATAATATTATTGTAACAACCCGTAGTGACAAAGTAGCAGAAATCATGCGAACACTTCCCAAACATAACATGAAAAACTTATTAAACAAAGAATGTTGGGAAATAATCAAGAACAGAGTATCTACAAAAGAAAGAATTCCATTAACACAAGAATTGGAGGATATTGGAAGGGAGATAGCTAAAAGATGTCATGGGATTCCATTAGTTGCAAAGGTTATAGGAGGCTCGATGTCTTGGAAGATTGAGGAAAGTGAATGGTTGAAAATTCAAAAGAGTATGGTTTGGAATTCCCAAGATGAAAACGAATGTATCTTATCAATACTAAAATTAAGCTTCGATCATCTTCATCCACCATCTCTAAAGAAGTGTTTCACATATTGTGCAATTTTTCCTAAAGATTATGCCATGGGAAAGGAAGAACTAGTTCAACATTGGATGGCTGAAGGGTTCCTTCAACCGTCTCAAAGACATTTTTCAGTGGAGGATATTGGTTTTGAGTATTTCGATATTTTATTGGGGAATTCCTTATTCCAAGATATAGAAAGGGACAAATATGGTGATATTATAAGTTGCAAGATGCATGATCTTGTACACGATCTTGCCCTCTCAATTTCAAAATGGGAAACCTTGCATGTAGAGGGCATACTGGGGGGTGACATTGATATGTCTCATATTCGACGTTTATCTCTTATATACAATGGCCAAACAACACCAACAATCTCACTGTCTAACAATGACATGGGTAGATTGCGCACAATTTTTTCTATTCATGCTAATCTTGGCAACAATTTACTCGTTGTAAAATGTGTACGTGGTCTAACTTTATTTGGACGACATGTAGACGAGTTGCCCAAGTCAATTGGTGAGTTTAGACATTTGAGGCTTCTCTGCATCGAGCGAACCAACATCAAAGCATTACCTAATTCTGTTACCAAGCTCTACAACTTACAGACTCTAATAATCAAGTATTGTCATCTTCTTGAAGAGCTCCCAAATGATCTACAAAATTTGACTAACTTGAGACATATTAACATTAGCCATAAGTACATAAAACAATTGCCAATCAATATAGGCAATTTGACTTGCCTTCAAACATTGTCTTTCTTTGTCATTGGTCAAGATGAAGGTCATCGAATTAAAGAAGTGGGATGCTTAAGCCAACTCAGAGGAGGATTATGTATCTACAATCTGGAGCATGTGAGAGATAAAGAAGAAGCCAAAACTGCAAATTTAATGGGAAAGACAGGAGTGCACAAATTGGGATTCCATTGGAGTAGTGAAAGAGAAGGCAACAATAATGATGAGGATGTACTGGAAGGCCTTCGACCTCACCAGCATTTGAAAAGCTTAGATATAAAAAATTTTAGGGGTGAGAAGTTGCCTTCGTGGATATTGGCACGTGATAACTATAGTGATGGGTTTCTTTTGGACCACTTGTTGGAAATTCGTTTTAAAAACTGTGACAAGTGCAACAAGATTCCTACACTTGGGCATTTACTTCATCTCAAGGTTCTTGAAATAGAGGGAATGGATAATGTGACATGCATAGGAACAGAATTTTACATTAATTATAGTGGTGAGAGATCAAGTAATAGTGGAGGTGGTAGTTGTAGAAAAGTGGTGTTCCCAGCTTTGAAGACACTTGTTTTGGCGAAGTTGCCCAACCTAGTGGAATGGAAGGACGTGTTGGAGTTGACAACAATAGAAACGGTGTTTCCTTGCCTTGAGGAGTTGACCATTAAATCATGTGGCCAATTGACAAGTGCTCCATATCATTTTCCAACTCTTAAGGAGTTACGGATTTCTGGTATCAAAAGCACGGCATTTGAAAGGATTATTAGCAAGCTTTCCACACTCGCCTCCCTCGGAATTTCGTATATTTCAGAACTTGTTTGTTTGCGAGAGCAGTTATTCCAGAATAATAGGAGTCTCATGTCTATATACATAGATAATTGTTTTGATTTGGTGTCCATCTCGCCGCATGAGGATGCAACCTCTCTCCAATCAATCATAATAGGAGATGTAACCTTTCCTTCTCTTGAGACATTTGAAGTAAGTGATTGTCCTAATTTGAGATCCTTTCCAAGTCTACAAGGAGCAGGGTCCCGTCTCCGAAGTTTGACGATATCATGTGGTGATGAGGTTCTACCAATTGGGTTACAATCCTGCACGTCTCTTTCAAAATTGATTATAGAGTGTCCAAATCTGATATCAATTCCAGAACTAAGAGAATTGCATTCTCTTGTGGATTTACAAATTTTTGATTGTTCTAATCTGAAATCAATTCCAGATCTAAGAGAATTACATTCTCTCACCCATCTATGCATTGTCGGTTGCAAAAAGTTAACGTCTCTGCCAGATGAGTTAAAATGCGTCACCGGCTTAAAGTCTTTGATGATTGGTAGGTTTTGTGAAGAGTTGGATGCGTTCCCCAGTCTCAGTTCCATCCAACACTTGCACACGTCTCTTGATAGACTAATATTGGTTGGGTGGGAGAAACTTAACTCTCTCCCGGATGAAATACAATGCTTCACTTACCTTAAACATCTGTGCATTGGCAGCTTTGATGGACTGGAAGCTTTGCCTGAGTGGTTGTGCAACTTTTCTTCTCTTCAAATATTGAAACTTCGACTCTGCAAGAAGCTGATGTATCTGCCCACATCACAAGCCATGCAACACCTCACTAAATTAGAATCATTGTTGATTATTAAATGTCCCAAATTAAAGGAAAGATGTGCAAGAGGTAGCGGGGCAGAGTGGTCCAAAATTGCCCATATTCAAGATGTCAGATTTAGAGATTGAGCGGTAAGTTTACACATACCTCAAATCATCTTTCTTCAGTTTTCCCAATTTCTTAATTGCCCCTAATTTCTTCCTTTTTCTTTCTTCAGTTTTCCCCTATATTCTTAATTGCACTTAATTACGAGAAGAAGTAATTAATCTCATGGAATTATTTAATACCAAAAGGTAGCTGCGCAGATTTGTCCACAGCTTTAATGTTATTAAAGAGGAAGCAACTTGAGTTGTAAGTTTACTTATACCTTATATCATCTTTTCTTCTTTTCTATGATAATCTCATTTCTGCCCCAAATTCTTGCTATTTCTCGTTTTCATCCTTATTTTTACATCTCTATTGTGTATAGCTGGAGGCAAAATCAATCAACTAATCCATTCTCAACTGTCAGAGCTAACAGTAGTTCATAAGAGCCGGTAAGTTTTCTCAAGTTTTACTCAATAAAACAAAAAAGAAAAAAAAAAAAATTGTTAATCAATAGTTTTCTTATAAAATTAATTTGGTATGATTAGAGTTGGTACTAGGCTGTTACTCAATTGGGACAAGCCTTTATGAGATCTATAATGCAATACATTTAACAATCTAACTTGCCAAGTCACCACTAACCTCAAATTTTTTCCCTCTGTTTTTAGATAGCCATTCATTTATTAGCATACATATGGTGGAAACTGCAGATATTTTACTGTCGCCATTGAAGGTAAGGACGTGCCACGGGAAAAAGAGCTCGCTGGTCCAAGTTTGTCAATATTAAATGAAAATAGAATGTTAGATCATCCAACAACAGACTTCCACTTGTGAGTCTATCTCTCTTTTACTATTATTATTATTATTATTATTTATTTATTTGTTTTTTTTTTTTTTTGAGTTTCAAATACTCAATGATCAGCGACAGCTTGTCTTTCATGACATATCCACTTTCTTGAAGTTATTCGCAAAAATTGGGCATGATGTGTCTGTAGGGTTATTTGGTATTTGTTTTTCTACTGGGAGAATTGAGAGCTACCTGTGCACAAATAAGTTCAAATTCTTCAGCTACTTCTCAAAATTAAAAACCTAACAAAGTGTAGGAGAATCATGTTTTTCTTCTTAAAAAAAAAAAAAAAAAACAAAAAAAAAATTGTCAGTCAAGTGTCCTGGAAAAGAGCTGCTACTGTCAGCTAATGATCAGATTTTTGTCCTACTTTTTTGAACAATTGATCCAGTAATTGCTCAATTTTCTTGAAATCTAGCTTCTTAATTGTAGTTCAAAATAATAGCACTATGCTTATTGATGATGTTCAAAATTATCACCAATAGGTCACACCGTACTCGCGACTCAAAATTGAACCTGCACGACAGAAAAATGATCAAAGAAAACCTTTAGAGAGCACCGGTGTGGAGCCAGCCAAACACTCTCCGAAGGTCAAGTCAGAATTCGCCTTTTCAATCTGGAGCATTAAAGAGGGTTAATAAACCGTACCTCGATTTGCGGGAATGTTAGTCCTTTTATAGTGGTGGAGAGTTGGCTTTTCTTCTTGACCTCTAGATCTTTCCAATGTGGGACTATAGTGGTGGAGAGTTGACCTTTCTTCTTGACCTCCAGATCTTTCCAATGTGGGATTCTGATACAAATTCCCCCAAAGCGTGGTGAGCAAGGATTTTCCTTTTTAGGGCTTTTCTAGGTGATAGGGATTTCGGATCATGGGCCCTCATGTATCCCTCAGCGATGGGCCTTCAAAGCGTATAGGATCATCTCTACATAGGCCCAACAGTTCCTATCCGTCAGGCCCATTAAGGAAGGCCCGTTAGGATACATATTTCATCATCTTCAGTTGCCCCCTTCACCCCATGGGTCCGTCATTTTTTAGGTTGAAGGACCAATGGGGTGACGATCCAAACGTAATGGCGTGACGGATTTTTTATGACGGGTTGAGAACCATAAGATAAGGAGGAGGTTTTAAGTTTATAGCTGCAACGGGTTGACGGTTTCATGCAAGCAAGGATGACGGTGCGAACGAGAGATCCGTTGGTCAAGCTAGCTATAGACAGGCTGTACGAACGTCATTAATGATGATGGCACGTGTCGTAAACTGATTGGGTCTTATCCCGGATCGAGGCGACGCTTCGACTTTCGTGCATCCCACTTATAAATAAGGGAGTAATGCCTCTCATTTCTACACTTTCAGAGGAAATTAGCTTGTCAGAGCACATCCGTCACTCCTGTCAGAGCGCATCCGTCACGTCCAGCTGATCCGTTCAATTGCTTTAACCGTCAGTGCCATTCTTCGTCAATTCGTTGGTAAAATTGGTAAGTGTTCTTCTTTAAGCCAACATTGTTTTAATTTTCCTTACAATCGACGCTTGTTATAGACACATAGACCGTCAGAGTCTTAGGCTCTTGTCGTTTCATGTAGGAAATGTCTAGTGCGTCGAGTAATCGATCGGTTGCTCGTGACGGGTTGGATTACGAGGAAGTATATCCGTCCGGTCATCGAGAACAAGATAGTACAGAGGATAGGAGTCCGTCCTCCTCCTCCTCGTCCTCAACATATGAGGATCTGGAGGTGGTTGATCAAGACGAGGGACCTGATGACGGTGAGAAACAGATCGTTAGATCCGTCATTGGTGCTGATGGGCTCAGGGAGTTCGTCATGGTACCGGAGTGGACGGTGAATTTCTTCACGTCCGTCATAAAAGAAAATCATTTTAAGACACTTAGGGATAATTACCAAATTCCGGAAAATGTGACCATCCGCCTTCCCTACAAATCGGAGAAGTGTTATTATGACGGCGTGGAGGGAGTCGGGATATACGAGCAAATGTTGAAGGCCGGACTCAGGTTCCCATTGAGTTCGCTTCATCGTGAGCTCCTCTGTCAACTGGGGTTATCCGTGAATCAGATTTCCCCTAATGCTTGGAGAGTTTTTATAGCGATGGAGATATTGTACGGCGCTATGTCCGACGGGAAAAAGAGATTGACAGTTAGGGAATTCCTACACTGTTACCGTCCGGACGAAATTGATAAATCTAAGGGGATATATAGCTTCGTCCCCAGGAGTCCGTTGTTGAAAGTAATCTATGATACGCCGGACTCAAATAGGGACTGGAAGAGAAGGTACTTCTTCCTAGAGGGCGACGGTTGGATGGGTCGTCCAGGGGACACGGATTTCATGCCCGTCGACACTACTTGGGGGATATTACACCCGTCTAGTATGGATCGTCCTTAAAACTTCGACTTATTTTTGTTGAATATAATATAATCTAACCGTCCTCTATCTTCTTTTGTAGTTAGACGTCGCCCCCAAATTGATATAAAAGAATTTGCTTTCCTTGAGAAAATTTTCTCGAAGACTAAGCCGGAGGAAAGGACCTGGGCGAAGCTGGTGACACTTAAGACCATTCACTGGTATTGTGACGGACCAGAACCGACAGCAGCAGCCGTCAAGTACGAAGCAAAGACAAGGAGGCGTAAGCTCGTCGCCCTATATCTTAAAAACTGTGAATTTATTTTGTTTACTAACTCTCCCGTCCATGTTTCAGAGATGGACGACGCTAAGAGAAGGGCTCTGATTCGTTCAAAGGCAGCAAAGAAGACGGATGATGAAGCTGCCCCTGTGACGGGTCCAAGCAATCCGTCTGTTAAGCGGAAGACTCAGCCTAAAGTCGACCGTCAGGCCAAGAAGGCCAGAGTGTCCCTAGAACCCGTCGTGGGACTTATGGCGGAGCCTCCGAAGACGGCCACTCCAATCATGCACGGGGTTGGCAAGGGACTAATGAAGGGCCCGTCGAAGGATCAAGAGAAACCGCCCGTCCTTCTTCGAGAGGATTCTAAGCATGCCTTAGAACAGATTTCTTCCATCATGTCGGCGGAAGATTATGAAGACTTAGGCAATCACTCGACGGAGGCCATGGGTGAGACGGGCCTGTTTGCGGTTACACAGGTAAGACAGCCCGTCTGCTTTTTTAAATGCAAATTAAATCCTCTTTGCCCGTTGCTTGTTCCATAACTATCGTCATTATTTTCTAGGCAATGGTCATGATGAAGGGGCTGATGGGACGGTGCCTCAGCCATGAAACGGCTTTGGATCGTGTACGGGCCAAAGCGGAGCAGACGGAGGAAGAACTTCTTCAGTTTCGAAACTGGAAACCCAAGATAGAGAAGAAGCTTGAACTTTCGGAGAAGGCAAGGAAGAGCCTTGAAAAGGTGACGGAGGAGGCAAAGAAAGCTCTGGAGAGTAAGGATAAGGAGATAGAAGAGCTGAAGAACGAAGTCCGTCAGGCTAAGGATGCGGCAGTTCGTGAATACCGTGACTCCGACGCCTTAATTACCGAGCTGGGCGATTCTTTCCATCAGGGCTTCATGGATGCTCTCCGTCAGGTGAAACAAGCTTATCCAGACTTGGACACTTCGAAGTTCAAAGTTGAGGATCCAGTTCAAACATCCGTCGTTCCTGCTGACTCAGAGGATACAGACGACCTTTTTGCTGTCGATGATGCCCTTGGTGATGGGAAGTCGGCACCAGCAACAGTTGATCAAGCTAAGCCCGTCACAGAAACAGTTCCTCAGTCCGTCGATAATGCGGATAAAGCTTAGTAGATAGATTTATTTCTATTTATATATATATATATATATATTTTTTTTTTTTTTACTTTTGTGAACAATTCTCATCCGTTGTCGATGATACATGTAAACATTGCCTTTTAATGGCCTATTTTTTGTCAAATGCATCCGTGCACTTTATTTTATATGCTGAATGTTTGAATTTTCTAATTTTGCTTCGGAATTCTGTCATTGCTTGGCTTATTTGCATTTGTTCAGCTTGTTAATTACTTCCTGGATCCGGCATGTTTTTGATCCTTGGAATTTTATTCTTTGGGCACTGTAGAATGCTCCGTCCTCTTGTGGCTGTGTTTATGTTACATCCGTCCATTTCTTGGACTTCCAGTTGTCGTTATTCTAGGATGACCCGTCTACCTGATGGATTCTGTTTTAGCGTAAAATTGTCCGTCCATCTTGTGGACTTCATTGTGTTCGTCCATTTCGTGGACTTCATGTGGTCACCTTGTATGGTGATCCGTCCATCTTGTGGACTTTATTTTGTATCCGTCCATCTTGTGGACTTCATGTGATTACCTTGTATGGTGATCCGTCCATCTTGTGGACTTTATTTTGTATCCGTCCACTTCGTGACGGCTATACCGTCCACTTTATGAATTTGTAAAATTGTTCACCTTTTTGGGTGATCCATCCACTTTATGGACTTGTAAAACTCTTCCCCGTTTTGGGTGATCCGTCCACTTTGTGGCTGCTATACCGTCCACTTTATGGACTTGTAAAATTGTTCACCTTTTTGGGTGATCCGTCCACTTTGTGGCGGCTATACCGTGCACTTTATGGACTTGTAAAATTCTTCCCCGTTTTGGGGTGATCCGTCCACTTTGTGGCGGCTATACCGTCCACTTTATGGACTTGTAAGATTCTTCCCCGTTTTGGGGTGATCCGTCCACTTTGTGGCGGCTATATCGTCCACTTTATGGACTTGTAAGATTCTTCCCCGTTTTGGGGTGATCCGTCCACTTTGTGGACCTTATTTTGTATTCGTCCATCTTGTGGACTTTTAGTTAGCTTTCGTTAACTTTGTGGACAATTGTAATGACATCCGAGTAGAAGATCATAATAGTATTTAATTATAAAGATGCGTAAAGGAAAAGTGCCTGCCCCCTTGGGCTTAAAAAAGGCACGACAAGATTGTAGCAAATAGAAAAACAGTTAAAAGAAAAACTTGCGAAAAACTTAAAAAGCCAAAAAGGAAACTTGGTTGCCCTTCGCCGTGTTATTATTACTGGTAGTATTTTCTCAAATGCTCGGCATTCCATGGATGCGGTAGCTTCTGTCCATCTGTTGTCTCCAGGTGGTATGTTCCTTTCCTTTTCCACGCCGTGATTCTATAAGGTTCTTCCCAGTTGGGGCCGAGTTTTCCCTGTGTAGGATCTCTAGTTGCACCAATGACCCTCCTGAGTACGAGGTCTCCTACTTGGAAGTTTCTGTGTCGGACCCGGGAGTTGTAATGTCTGGCCATGCGATCCTGGTATCTAGCGATCCTTTGCTCTGCCACCGACCTTAGCTCATCTATCATATCCAGCTGTAGCCTTATAGATTCGTCGTTCCTGCTTTCGTCGTGGTTGTGAACCCTGTAACTTGTGAGCCCAACCTCTGCTGGGATGACCGCCTCGGTTCCGTATGTCAGTCGGAATGGCATCTCTCCCGTTGGAGTCCTCGCCGTTGTCCTGTATGCCCACAGTATGCTCGGTAATTCTTCGGGCCATATGCTTTTTGCCCCTTCAAGCCGAGTCTTGATGATCTTTAACAGGGATCGGTTCGTGACTTCAACTTGGCCATTAGCCTGAGGATGGGCAGGTGATGAGTAGTGGTTTTTTATTCCTAGTTGTGTGCAGAAGTCCCGGAAGTGGCCGTTGTCGAACTGCCTCCCGTTATCTGAGACAAGGACTCTAGGAATACCGAATCTGCATACAATGCACCGCCAGACAAAACTTCTAATGTTCTTTTCTGTAATGGTGGCCAAGGCTTCCGCTTCTACCCATTTTGTGAAGTAGTCAATACCCACTACTAAGAACTTTAGCTGCCTTACCGCCGTCGGGAAAGGTCCCATGATATCTAGACCCCACTGAGCGAATGGCCATGGGGCCGTTATAGGGGTCAGCTCCTCAGCTGGCTGTCCTATAAAATTGCTGAACCTCTGGCATTTGTCGCAGCTTTTAATGTACGACTCGGCATCCTTCTGCATGATTGGCCAGTAATACCCAACTCGTACCAATTTGTGCACCAACGACCGCGATCCAGAATGGTTCCCGCATATCCCCTCGTGTACTTCCCTCATTACGTAGTCTGCCTCTTCAACCCCGAGGCATCTTAGATAAAGGCGGGAGAAACCTCTCTTGTAAAGAATGTCTTTTATCAAGACGAACCTAGCCGCTCGGACTTTTAGCTTTCTTGCTGCCTCCTTCTCTTCTGGCAGTAACTCGTCCTTCAGGTATGAAGCTATCTGTGTAGTCCAGTTTCTTTCGGAGCGTATCTCCTGCATGTTGTCGGGGTCTATTAGTGGAAAGAGTTGAACAAAGGAAAGTACATTACCCAGTGTCGTCATATGTTCTGCAAAAGTGGTTTTGGCCAGTCGATCGGCGAGCTCATTTTCTCCTCTGGGGATTTGGACGACCATCGCTGTTAGCCCGTTGACTCTCGCCCTTATTTGATCAAGATATCTTTTCAACCTTTCCCCCTTGCATTCATAATCTCCGTTTACTTGATTAGTCACGACTTGAGAGTCGCAATAGACGACCACCCTTTCAGCTCCGGCGGCTTTGGCTAGGTCGAGCCCCGCCGCAACCGCTTCGTATTCTACTTTATTGTTGGTTATGGGGAAGTCGAGACGGACCATACATTCGATCTTGTCTCCTTCAGGCGATAGCAAGACTATGTCGGCCCCTCCAATTCGCCGATTGGATGATCCGTCGGTGTAGACGCTCCACTGGGGGGGTTCCTCTGCCCCCTTGTCCTCGTCAAGCGTAAACTCTACTATGAAGTCGGCTACAGCTTGTCCTTTAATGGCCACCCGTGGACGGTACTTGATATCAAATTCACTCAATTCTATTGCCCACAGCGTCAGTCGGCCTGCGGCTTCAGGATTACTCAGTGCCCTTCGTAAGGGCTTGTCGGTCATTACGTTCACGGTGTGGGCTTGAAAGTAGGGTTTGAGCTTGCGAGCACCCGTGACCAATGCAAAGGCGAGTTTCTTCATAGGTTGATATCTTTCTTCGGCACCGCGGAGCGCCCAGCTGGCGTAGTATACAGGCTTCTGTGCATTGTCCTCTTCTCTAATTAAGGCCGCGCTGACGGCGACAGAGGAGACAGCCAAGTAGAGGAAAAGTTCTTCTCCAGGTTGCGAGGGACTCAATAGGGGTGCTGAAGATAGGTATGCCTTTAATTCCCCGAAAGCTCGCTGACACTCGTCCGTCCACTCGAAGGATTTCTTTAATGTGCGAAAGAAGGGTAAGCACTTGTCCGTGGCTCTCGACACAAATCTACTTAATGCCGCTATCTTGCTGTTAAGGCTTTGTATTTCCTTCACATTTCGCGGGGGGGCCATCTCTATTATGGCTCGGATTTTATCCGGATTAACCTCAATCCCCCTCTGTGAAACCATGAACCCTAGGAATTTGCCTGCCGTTACGCCGAATGCCCACTTTCCCGGATTGAGTTTCATTTTATATGATCGAAGCGTACCGAATGTTTCCTTAAGATCTTCCAGGTGGTCTTCCTCCTTCCGGCTTTTCACCAGCATGTCGTCGACATAGACTTGGACATTTCTCCCGATTTGCTGCGCGAACATCTTGTTCATTAGCCTCTGGTATGTTGTCCCCGCATTCTTCAGGCCGAATGGCATTACTTCGTAACAGAATAGACCTTGGCTGGTTACGAACGAAGTCTTCTCCTGATCGGCCTCGTGCATGCGGATCTGGTTATAACCCGAGAAAGCGTCCATGAAGCTTAGTAGTTGGTGTTGAGCTGTCGAGTCTACTAGGACGTCGATCCTTGGGAGGGGATAGCTATCTTTGGGGCAAGCTTTGTTAAGATCGGTGAAATCCATGCACATCCGCCACTTGCCGCTTGCTTTCTTCACCATTACCACATTCGCCAGCCAATCGGGATAGTAGACTTCCCTGATGAAACTTGCCTCTTGGAGTTTGTGGACCTCTTCCGCTATTGCTTGGTCTCGTTCCGGCGCGAACGCTCTCTTCTTTTGTCGGACGGGTGGAAATGAGGGCAATACATTCAATTTGTGTACCATGATCGAGGGATCGATACCCGGCATGTCGTCATGGCTCCAGGCGAACACATCCTTATTGCTCCTCAAGAAAGCTACGAGCTCTTGACGGATTGCGGGTTTGGCAAGCGTTCCGATCTTGGTTGTTCTGTCCGAGTTGGCACTGTCAAGAGTTATCTCCTCCAACTTCTCTATGGGTTCTGCCATCGTTCGATGCTCTTCTATGTTCAAGGCCTGGATTTGGTCTTGCATGTCCATCATTGCTACGTAGCATTCTCGTGCGGCAACTTGACTTCCGCGTAGCTCTCCTACCCCATACTCCGTTGGGAACTTGACCATTAGGTGGTAAGTTGACGTTACCGCCTTCCACGAGTTGAGCGTAGGTCGTCCAAGAATAGCATTGTAGGCGGACGAGCAATCGACCACCAAGAATGTTACGTTCCTGGTGACTTGTTGGGGGTAATCTCCTACTGTCACCGGTAACGTTACCGCGTCCAAAGGGAATACCCTACTTCCTCCGAAACCAACGAGCGGGGCGTTCGTCGGTATTAGCTGTTCCCTGTCAATCCTCATTTGCTGGAATGCTGGATAATACAAGATATCGGCCGAGCTGCCGTTGTCGATCAACACTCGGTGCACGTTGTAATCTCCTGTCCGCATGCTGACGACGATGGCATCGTCGTGTGGATGGTGTAGGCGCTGCGCGTCCTCTTCCGTGAACCCAACAACGGGGCTTTCTCTGTTTGCTATTCTTGGCACTCTGCCCGTCAACTGGACATTCTGTACCATCCGAAGGTATGTTTTGCGAGCCTTTTTTGACGATCCGGCCGCAGCATTTCCTCCGATTATCATTCTTATGTCTCCTAATGGGGGTCTTGGTCGCGCGCCATTTCGGCGGGGGTGTTGTTCTTGTGGGGGTTGATCCGTTCTCCCCTTGTTGACGAACTTCTGCAGCTTCCCTTGTCGGATAATGGCTTCGATCTGCTGCTTCAAGTCGTAGCAATCGGCCGTGTCGTGGCCGTGGTCACGATGAAAACGGCAATATTTGTCTCTGGACCTTTTGCTGGGATCACTCTTCAGCTTTCCTGGGAACGTTAGGGACCCCTCGTCCTTAATCTACATTAGGACTTGGTCAATCGGCGCGGTTAGCGGGGTGAAACTTGTGAACCTTCCGCCCATGGGTTTTGGACGTCTGTCCTCCCTTCAGTCTCCCATCCTTCCTTTCTTCCGCCCCTGGTCCTGTCGGGGATCCTCTTGTCTGTCTCTTTTCTTGGGTCTATCTTCTCGCGATAATAGTGCGTCCTCAGCGTTCATATATTTGGTGGCCCTGTAAAGCACCTCCGACATGGTCTTGGGGTCGTTTTTGTATAGGGAGAACAAAAACTTACCCCTCTTCAGCCCATTCGTGAATGCTGCTACCAATATCTTGTCGTCGGCTTCGTCGATCGAGAGCGCTTCCTTATTGAAGCGTGATATGTAGGCCCGCAACGTCTCCTCCTCTCGCTACTTGATGTTCATTAAGCAAGCCGTGGATTTTCTATATCGATGTCCTCCGATGAAGTGCGTAGTAAATTGAGCACTTAGTTCCTTGAAGGTGCTGATGGAGTTGGGTGCTAGTCGGCTGAACCAAATCCTTGCTGCGCCCTTTAGGGTTGTAGGAAAGGCCCTGCACATAATCGCGTCTGCCACTCCCTGAAGATGCATCAGGGTCTTGAAGGTCTCTAGGTGATCTAGAGGATCCTTGACTCCGTCATAACTATCCATACTTGGCATGCGGAACTTATTCGGCAGGAGGAAGGAGTTGACGGTTGTCGTGAAGGGCGAGTCAGTCCGGTTGACAAGGTCGTCAAGATCACTTGACACTCGACCCTTGAGAGCGTTCATCATTACATCCATCTGTTCCTTAATCGCCTGCATTTCCACGATGATGGATTGTGGAGCCGTATCCGTCGGGGTTGGGATGTTAATGTCCCGTCGTACTGGTCTGCTCGGTGCGTTACTCTCCTGTTGTCCGTCCTGATCTCTCCTTTCAGCGCTGGTCCCTTCTTGATCCGCTCCTTGGTTATTGACCGCCGCATTCTTTTGGTTCAGCTGCTCTTCTAGGTCGTGGTTTTGTTTGGTTAGGCGCTCTACGGCTGTGGCAAGCGTCCTGACCTGTTTCTCAAGGGCAGTCGTAGGGGCTTCTTCTTGAACGTCATTCGTGGTTGCCATTGAGCGAGTGAGTACCATGTAACTCTTTTGTCTAGGAAGCGATGAAGCGCTACACGTTTCCCACAGACGGCGCCAACTGATGATGTTCAAAATTATCACCAATAGGTCACACCGTACTCGCGACTCAAAATTGAACCTGCACGACAGAAAAATGATCAAAGAAAACCTTTAGAGAGCACCGGTGTGGGGCCAGCCAAACACTCTCCGAAGGTCAAGTCAGAATTCGCCTTTTCAATCTGGAGCGTTAAAGAGGGTTAATAAACCGTACCTCGATTTGCGGGAATGTTAGTCCTTTTATAGTGGTGGAGAGTTGGCTTTTCTTCTTGACCTCTAGATCTTTCCAATGTGGGACTATAGTGGTGGAAAGTTGACCTTTCTTCTTGACCTCCAGATCTTTCCAATGTGGGATTCTGATACAAATTCCCCCAAAGCGTGGTGAGCAAGGATTTTCCTTTTTAGGGCTTTTCTAGGTGATAGGGATTTCGGATCATGGGCCCTCATGTATCCCTCAGCGATGGGCCTTCAAAGCGTATAGGATCATCTCTACATAGGCCCAACAGTTCCTATCCGTCAGGCCCATTAAGGTAGGCCCGTCAGGATACATATTTCATCATCTTCACTTATAATTGTCGGCTCTTTTCAAAGAAGTTAGCAAAATTAAAGCTAAAAGGAAAATGTAAATGGAAGATCACTAACGACCAAGCACTTATGTTCTTATTGGTGAATTAATTTGTCAATATAAATGCATCCTTCCATCACAATGAATATCTTTAAAAAGTCACTCACATTATCAATTCTTCCAAATCAACATTTAGCATATTCTGTATGAGTGTATAAGGAAAGGACTAGGAAAAGAAATCAGGTGCCCTTGCAAGTCAATAACATTTCATATTGAAAAGTAGACCCTTTACATCCAAAATGGCAAGGTAGTAAGGATAGGGACAATTTTGTTTTCTTTCCCCAATAATAACAGATTCCTTGACCTGTAAAATTTTAAGGTTAGTTTGTAAGCTTCGATATCATTGCATCTTTTCAATCTTCATACTCTAATATATGTAATTTATAAGTTGTGATATCATTTCATCATTAAAAAATATTTTTAAATTTGTAATCCACAAGTAGCACTTGGACATTCTTGTGAGCTAGCCACTTGTAGTTTTTGATTCAGTAGGCCTTTCTTTTCCAATGTCAAGGATACTTTACAGATCATCCGTTTTGGAGCCAAATCTTCTTTTGGTTACCAAAACTGTTATGCCAACAACGAAATCTCCCAGCAAAGCAATAGGCATGTAATCCCTTTCTACGGAAAGCTAATTTGAAGTTTTCTAGAGTGGTTGATTTATTTCAATTTATATCCATGCGAAGGCTAAGAATACAATCAAAGATGGATTTTTTACCATTCACTTTGGAAGAGATATGGAAGGAACAAGAGTGTCCTAGTACTAGAAGATTGGTTGTAGTCCAAATATCAAAAAAGATGGAAGCTTAAATTGATTGCAATGAAAGTTTTTCATTAAAATTTGTGAGTTAACACCATCTCCTCTTCTAATTTCTCTCTTCCAACAAAAATAGCCTATTAAGATGCCTTACTTTTCTTTTTCTTTTTTAATCTCACTACAATTTCGTATGCTATTTACTAAATTAGTTGTTTGTAATTTTATATACCATTTATTGATTCTGGTTATCCTTAATTCCCGATCAGAGGTGTACTTCAACATGCTAATTATCCACCATTTCCCAATTAAAGGTGCACTGAAGCATAAAATGGTACAAGATTGCCCTTGTTCCAAATATTCAAAAAGATGTTTGAATCATATGCTAAGCTTGAAATAATAAAAATTCAGTATTTTCTCTTAAATATTTCACATTTGGTGCATCATATCTTGTTGCATGGCATATGTAGATCTTCAAATATTACTAAACTAAGAAAAAATATGGGCTCGTTTGGTGCCTGTGTTTAAAAACTGAAAATTGTTTAAAAACTTTTGTGAAAATACGTATGGGTAAAAAAGTGTATGGAAATATGTGAAATGTTGTTTAAAAACTGAAAATTATTGTTTAGAAACACTCACCAAACACCGCCTATATTTTCTTGTTTGCACAATTACCTCTCTGAATTTATTTTCAATTAGGCTTATATATAAAATTCTAGTAAACTTGTTACTATATATAAATATTTAATTTATCAAGTTTGTAGTAATGGGTTTTTTTTACTTGGTCAAATAAAAAAAAGTATGTAGTAACTAGGTTTCTTTGTTAATAAAACTTTTTTTTTTAATAAAAAAGTAATTAGGGTTCTTTGTATCTATATTAATTTTGAAGGTTCACCCTTTGATATATTTGGAACTTATGGGAAGAAATGATGAATGTAAAACTACGAATTCTAAGTTTGTCATTAAGTGAACTTAGAATTCTAAACTCCAAAATAGTTATTTTCATATTGTGAATTAATCTGAAGTTATTTTTCTTGTAATAAGTAAGTTACTTAATTTAAAGTTAGTTTTCAAACTTAAAAAATAATCAATGACATACATTATTTATTTAGTTCAAATTAGAGTTGTTCATGAACTTAAAAGTTGTGATTACTGTACTCTATAGGGAAGAGCATCTTGAGATTCCAATCAAATTGAATGAGACCTTAATTGCATTATTATTTTTCTTTGTTGAGATCAAATATAATATTGAGTAAACCATATTACTAGTATTTAGGATTTCTTGAAGACGGCATTGAAACTATATTGATTTTATTCTATTTTGAGTTATCTATCTTTTCAATTTTTTCTTGGAAAATTCCATTTTTAGGTCAAGTACCATCTCTTATCAATGTATATGAATTCCTGACATATTTTTGCCTTTCAAATCAAATGTACTTTTGTTATGGTTTCCTAAACTTGAAGCCTCTATGCCAGTGACTTTAGCAGTTAACTCAAGTATGAGGTAAAAATCTAGAGTTGGCATTTTTATTTATTGATTTCATAAAAATCATTTACTAAAAATCACTTGTGCATATCTCTATTAATGCATTTAAGAAAACTACCTCCAATTAAGTTTTTCCATCTATAATAGGGTTTTCTTCTTGTGAAGCTTTAAATTATTGTCTTACCAAATAGGTGAACATAATACTAGATGCTTTTGATTATACAAACGTTCATAGGATAGATCCTAATCATTTGCATATAAGGTAATGGTCCTCTCTCTATAAACTAAAACGATTGGCTATTATTTGATATTTATAATACAATACGGTTTCATAACTCATGACTATGATCATTATTGACATAAGTAGTTTAAGCAACGATGGTGTTGATTGATTCTAATGACTTCTGTCATGATTTTGAAAAAGCCAAGAAGCACAGCTCATGGTCCAAGCATGGGTAAGTTCTGATTCTTGCCAATGATTTCTATGTCTTTGGTTATGGTGGATGCTAATAGAAATCATATCATAATGGTTCTACCTAGTGTCTTACTCATTGAAACATTGGATAGCCAATGAGCTATAGCTCAACTGGCACTTCCTCTCCTTATATAAGTTCTAAGGGGAGGGTGAGGTTGTGGGTTTGACACCCTCTTACTTTGTGTGATATTTTATATATGAAATTCTGATTACTTGTTACTCTCAAGGTTTTAAGTTATCAATTTGCGGTACTTAGGGTTCTTTGTATTTGTAAATTTTGAAGGTTCACCGTTAGGTATATCTCGAATCTATGAGAAGAAATTCCAAATGTATGACTGAATTCTAAGATTGTCGTTAGGTGAGTTGAGAATTTCAAACTCCATAATAGTTTGTTGATGTTGTGAATTAATTTGAAGTTGTTTTTTCTTTTAATAAATTAGTTAATTTGAGTTTTCAAACTTTAAAAATAATCAATGAAATTCATTATTTGTTTTGTCCTACAGTTTTACATGAGCTTAAAAGTCCTTGAAGTTAGTTTTCAAACTTGAAAAAATTCATCAATGATAGATAATATTTATTCTGTCGTTATTAGAGTTTACACGAAATTAAAAGTCTTGTTTATTGTATTCCATAAGGAAGGGCGTCTTGAGATTCAAATCAAATTGAATGAGACCCTGATTCCATATTTTATTTTTTGGGATCAAATTATGATATAGTATAAGCCATATTACCATTAATTAAGATTGCCTTGAAGATTACATTGAAACTACGTTGATTAATTTGATTCTCTTAGAGTTTTCTTTCTTTTTGATTTTTTTTTTCCATAGAAATATCTGTTTTTAGGTCATCTGGAGCCATATTGTATATGTATTTGCAAGTGTTGATCGCTACACTGTACTTGGAAACACTATCAGCAATGCATTAGGTGAGGCTTAGGTTTTTCCAACGCTTTCACGGACGTTGCTTCCATCTTCTATCTATGTATATGGTATTCCTAACAATTTCTCCACCTTTCATATCAAATGTTAATTTGTTAAGGTTTCTTAACTTAAAGCATCTATGTTGGTGACTTCAACACTTTACTAGATTATGAGGTAGACATCTATAGTTAGCCTTTTTACTTTTGAATTTCATCAAAAAATTTCATTAAAAATAGTTATAAAAAAATTTCACTAAAAACCGCTTGTACATATCACTAGCTATTAGAACATATAAAAATTCTGTCTCCAATTAAGTTTTGGCACTTATGATCAGTATTGACATAAATAGTTTGAACTACCTTAGGCTGCATTTGGTTGAATGTAAAATATTTTCCAAGTGTAAAATATTTTCAGGTGTAAAATATTTTCGGGAAAGGAAAATATTTTCAAGTGTTTGGCTGCATTATGAAAATTGTTCTAGAAAATGTTTTCATGTGTTTGGTTACATTTTGAAAATGCTATTTTTCTACTAGTTTCTCACATTTTCTCACCCATTTTCTCAACTACCAAACAAATTTTATAATAGGAAATTTCAATATATAAACTTAAAACAAACAAAAATCAAAACAAAACCAAACAAAAATCAGAACAAAACATTTCCACAATTCAAAAACTTGGTCAAACGGAGAGAAGGAGGAAGAAAGAGTGATCAACAAGTGAGGGAAAGGGAGAGGTAGATCGAGAAAGAGAGAGATCGGGCATGGGTGGGTCATGGGTGCGATCTCGTCGGTGTTGGGGTGCGATCTCGGTGGTGCTTCAGGCGGTGCGAGATCGGGTGGGTGTGGATCGGGCAAGGTGGGTGTGGGTTTGCCAAAATGGGGATTGGGTTATGTTTCTCTGGGTAGCTTGGATGTGGATCGGAGCTCATGGTGGTGTGCAATCTCGTCGGTGCGCCGGTGCTGGGGTACGACAAGCCGGTGCTGGTGTGCGATCTCATCAGTGCTGGGGTGCGACTCGCTGGTGCTGGTGTGCGATCTCGGTGGTGCTTTAGGTGGCGCGAGCTCGCCGGTGCTAGTGTGCGATCTCTCTTCCTTGCTGTTTCTCTCTCTTTTCTGTCTTCCTGGGGCGGAATTGATTTGAAGGTAAAATACAAATGGAAATGGTTTTACAGGGTTAGAGGGCATATTTTACGGTCAACGGAAATGATTTTCCGTTTGACCCAATTTTCTTTGCGCACCCAAACACCCTCAAGGGTGTAAAACATTTTCCTGATTTCCTTCACCATCAAAACAAACGCAACCTTAGTATCGATACTTGATAGACTTTGATGACTATTGTCTTGGTTTTGGAAAAAGCAAGATCCAGCACATGCTTCAAGCAAGTGATAGATGGCAACTTCTTTGTTTTGAGCATACCTTTAAATTTACCAATTACACATTATTGACTCCTAATCTCACCATTCAATTTTCCTGAGTCTTTTCCTTTTTCAGTATTTTTCTTATTCTATCATAAAAATTATTCTATTGTCATGTGTTGTAGGCACTTAAGGAAATTTATCTATTCTTTCTGGCTAGAGAAATAATATATTATAGTTGGGAGCTGATGAAAGTTGGTAAGTCCTCTCAAATCTTCTCCTCTTTTATTGTCTTTCTTATTCTTAACCATTATATTGTTTATGCAATTATTCTCCCATCAGCTCATCTTTTTCTGTAAGTTCTCTCGTCTTATGCAGTTATCATCTTTTTTACCCCTCGGTTTTGTCCTTCTAGTTTCCTGGAATGATTTTCATGTCTAAGGTTTAGAGACTATTAATCTATGGGTTTTCAGGATCAAGAACTTATGAATCTAATTTTTCTCATATTTCAACAATTGAGATAATTACTTATAAATAATACAATCCCAGTGCCTCTTTTTTTTTTTTTTAAATTTCTAAAATCAAAGAAAAATTTCCCCATTGAGATTGTTAATATTTCTTTTCCTTTTTTAATAAATAACGTAAGAACTTTTTATTAAAGCAATAGTCAACCCAAATGCACTGGAAATGTACTACAATAGCAGAAATTAAGAGCACAGATTACAATGATCAACTAGAACAAGGATGGACAAACAAGAAAATGAAGGTAAAACTAAGCTCCATTCAAGGAGAGTACGGAAGAAAAAAGACTTTATATCAAGGATAAACCATTCACAATCCTGAAATCATCTAGCATTGTGTTCCAGCCATAAATACTAAAACGAAAAATGTGACACAAAGCTCTAGAAATCTATATTTCTATATCTTCCAAACTTGCCTTGCCAAGAAGCCAACAACTCAATAAATTTATATGACATAACCCAATAGATACCATACAAACAAAATCCCATAGAAAAAGAGCTTCAAATTTGATATATAGCTAATAAAATCCATAATCAAGATTGTTTTTTAATAGTTCTTTCTCATTTTCATTTTTCAATATGCAGGAATAAACTTCTTGCTGGTTTCCTATAGATTTTCCTGAATATTGGATATTAATACATTGGCGTATTTGTTAGTTGCAATAATCTCTTCTAAATCCTTCCTATTTTTTAGTGGATCTTGTGTTTTACATTTATTCTAGTTAAGGCCTTCTATGTTAATTAAGTAGTGTTAAACATCTTTTTAGCTTTTTTAAAATTTAATAAGTTCTATATTTAACAAAAGGCCCTCATATTTTGTCCCAAATAGAGAAAAAGGAAAATTATCTTCAAGTGCTGCCCGAAATACTTAAGATTTCAAGAAGCTGATATGCTCCCTTACAATATGCTACTGATTTCTTATTTCCCTCATTTAAAAGAAGGATATGCCAAGGAAAATGGTCCCTAGTATAGTAGTATCCCTGGATTGCTCTTATTCAAGCGATAGAGATATCATAAAAAGCAAGTGATAAGTCCCTCCCAACTTGAAGTCTAAATCTTTTCTCTTTTCTTTAAATATCAAATACCAAATATATGTCTTTCTTTGAAGAAGAAGGAAAAAAAAAAAAAAAAAACCATATATATGCTGAAATATGCTATATTAACCCAAGCACAAATTAAATGAAAACTCAGGAAACAATACATCAACATTAAAAACATTACAAACAAACTTTTGTCACTAAATTAAGCCAACAATAAAACATGACTTCTCATATGCTATTCGTAACTCATAAGTGATCTTGGATTTCATTGCTAATATACTCATTTTTACTAAGTCGTTCATCACATCAGGGCATAATGTCTCTACAGGGCTATTGTTACATTTCAATTGGGAGAAGTGTTGAAATTCATTAGTGTGGGAAACATGTTCAGGTACTTCTTTTAGCTGAGCCTTTAAGTTTATTCTCTTCAACATGGTATAATGCATGAGAAACTCAGTTTTTTTTTAATAATTCATTTTCCTAAAAAACATTATAATACAAGCACGTGACTGGTATTTTACAAATCTTATATAGAAAATGTTCAATCAAACTTGGAATTTTTTTTGTCATTTTCAACAGATCTCCAAATAGTTTGTTATTTATCATAGATCTATCTTGAGATTTGTTGTCCATTGGGCGGAGCCATGTTATGCTTTGGGGGGCCATGGCCCCCCCAGAATTTTTTGAAACCTCTATAATAGTAGGAAAAAAATGGTCTCACAGTTTTTCATTTAAGAGCTGGCCCCCCTATGAGAAAAACTTGGCCCCTCCTCCAATACGTAGCCATAAAAATGCCCTACTCCAAATTCCTACTTTTTATCTTTTTGACTTTTCCTTTACTTCTCTAAGACATGTCAGCCATATACCACATTTTTTTTCTTGTGTGAGGCCATATCCCATAGCTATTCAAAGACATATGTTGTACTAGTGTAGGAATTATCATTAGAGAGTAGAGAAACTATGAGAGAGTAGAGAGACTATGAGGGTATAGTATTAGACTATTAGTAGGAATGGAATTGATTTTGAATTTAGTTGGGATGAATGAAATTGATTTTGAATTTATTTTTGACCATATAGTCTAATTTGGTTGAATTTAACTGCTATTTATTTTATGGTTGCTTATAGTGACTTTGTTATATTTAATTTCTATAAATATTATTTCTTGTAAATGTAGTCTAATTTTGGTTAGATATAATGTTTTTTTCTAAAACTAACACAAGAAGATATGTATATATGTATATATGTCATACTTTGTATTTTTCTTGAATTGCAAATCAATATGATAATATTACCTCGGCCCCCCCAACCAAAAATTTCTGGCTACGCCCCTGGGTCCTAGTATGTCGTACACTTAGAAAGTTGTTTATTGCTAAATTTTGTACATGTACAAATATATAAAAAGGTATTGGTGATTATCCAACTATTTGGTGATTGGAGCTTTGTCAATCGAAACACATCTTGAAACCTTTCACCACCCTTTAGTTTGTTACCAACAACACAATTAGAATCTCACATGGAAGAAAATCTTTGCTTCATCTTTTTCCACTCACTACACTAACATGTTTGAACATCATTGAATTGAATAAACAATCTTATATGGTAACTAGAAAACTTTCATTTCTACATGAGCTATACATTTGCAAGAAGCAACATAATCTACCCATGTTGGAAGTGGCACATTGGCTCACTAAATTACAAATGCTAATGTTATTTCAATTTCCCAATTTGATGTCATGTAGGATTGCACAAAATGGTCTAAGATTGCTCATGGAGTTTGTCTGCATTATATATTATCCTCCTTTTTTGCAATAGTATTTTCCTATGAAGCACGGATGCGTTTCCGGATTCGGGAGTGGGTGTGGGTATGGGACTCGGCAATTTTTGAAAAAGTAGGGTGCGAGTGCGGGTGCGGGTGCAGCGGAGTGCGACAATTAAAAAATTATTAAAAGTATTTTTATTTATATTTTTAATATATTGCTAAGCATACCTTTTCACATTATATAAACATATACCAAATAAAAAATCAATATTACTAGTTTTTTATTTTATTTTATTTTATTTATATACATATATTTCTTATATAATTTATTGAAAATATTAAAATTATAAGTCTATGTTTCAACTAGTATATCAATATTACGCCTAAATATCTAGCTAAATTATAATTATAATAATAAGTTAATAACAACGATCACTTTTTAGAATATTAAAAGTTTAAAACAGTAATATAGAATGTACCTAGATAATGAAAAAAAAAAAAGAAGAAGTACATTTATGTTTGGGGAAGGGTTAGACTTAATAAAAAAGTCGGAGAATTTCAAAGGTCAAACTCTCTTTGCTACTTTCCAATGCTTTGTCACGTGACTATTGACTAAGCTCACAAAAAGAAAGATAAAAGAGACAAAGCAGAGAAACTAAGAGGAGCAGATGAAAGTCAGAAGACTCAAAAATGAAGAACAAAAGGGTAAAGAGGAAACAGAGAAGAAGAAGCCTGATCTACAATTCTGCATTGTCTGCGATGAGCTGGGATTGTTCTTCAGGAAACCAGAACGAGGTGAGCTTGAGTGCGTTTGTGAGAGAGGGGAGACGAAGAGCAGAGAGTCGATAGGGGAGACAGAGCACAGAGAGTGAGAGAGAGCTGAAGATTGAAGTGAAGAATGTTGCTTAAGTGCGTTTTGATAATTGAGATAATTTTGGGTTTGTGATTAAGTTCAAACGGTCAAAATGCACTATCCTGAATCGGCCGTTTCGGCCTGAATCGACCATTTCGGCGATTTCGACCAATACGACCCGAGTTGGCGCGAATTAGCCCGATTCAGCACGAATCGGCTTAGTCTGAGCCGCGTTTGTGGGGTGGTGAAAAAAAAGAAAAAAAACACGTGGCAGGACATGGCCTGACACGCGGGCAATGGCATCCCTCGCGCGTCGCCGAGTCGCGCCATGTCGAATGTGGGTGCGGCTCCTCTAGCGCCGCGTCCATGCTTCCCAGGTATTTTCCCAATGATATGGTTATAGGCATTAGCTATGTCTCATTAAAAAATTTTAATTGTATTCAGCTCCTCTCCTCTGGAAAGGGATTGGTTGCCATTTTCTAAAGGGCTTCTTTGCCATTTACTAGTATAACCTTCATTTTGCAAGCCGATAATTATTTTTTGCTTTAATAGCAGAATGATTTTTAATGCATGATTGATTTAAATTTATGGATTTCCTTGTTATTAATTTTTTTGCCGACATAATCTTCGTATGTTACATAGTGTACATATAGAGATCTCCTTCCTTTATCTAAAATGCATACCTGCAACATAGTGTACATATGTTGACTACTCATTGTTTGATAAATTAATAACAATTTCTAAATGGGGATCAAGTACTTCAGATCACATTACTTAGTGTTTTGAAGAGGAAAAACATATAAAAATCATGATATCTAGATAAATTTTTCTGTCAAGATACAAACCAAAGGAAGGGGGAAGGGGTGAAATAGAAATTCTGGCCAGTCTTTTAAATAGGGTGCATCCTTGGAATTTAAAGAAATATCACTTGGCTATAAAAGGTGAGTGGTGAATTTTAGAATTACTCTTTGTAGATAAACATCTGAATGGTGCTTCCTGCACCCCACTTCAATTTGTTAGGAATGGACGATGAAAACATACATTTACAGGCATTTATGATGCCTTTTAATCTTTTTGTGCAAGTATTCTTAAATGTCTGGATGGGTATATGGACATGGCAATGGTGCAAACACAAGAAAATGTCAAAGGGCAATTGAAAATTAACTACGGTGATGCTTTCATTCGTAGAAATATCATTAATTAAGAATTGTATTGTTTTTTTTTTACTGTTATTATTCAAATTTCTTTTTTGGGTCCATACCATATTTTATTTGACAGACAATGATTGGGATATCTATTTTTATGCAGTTCTCTACGTTAGTACAAGTCATGTAGATCATCTGCAGTCATGCTTTTAATGTAAGATAATGTGGATTTTAGAAATGAGGACCGGAAGATCTTCTCCAATGGAATGAGCTATCAAGTGTTTTTGAAGAGTGATGTGATGAATGGTATCATTTATTTAATGGTATTATCAACGATGATGATGATGATTGTTGAGTTGGTGGCTTGACATTGTTTAAGCAATGTTGCCGTGTACTTGGTTTCAAATGGTGTGCGCCACTACACTTCCTCTCCACGCAAAGATTAGCCAACCTTATTGGTTCATGTTGCAAACCTAAACTCTTATATACATGCGGTCTTGTTAATTGTTGTGACAAAAAATAGAGTAACTGAGTTGAAAAAAAAAAAAGAAAAAAAAAAAGAAAGAAAAAAAGAAAGAAAAGAAGAGTTCAAGTGGTGGTTTGTTTAAGAGAAATTATAGATTTCTCTTGTTACATGCTTTTGGTGAGAGTGTTCTTTGGGTGTATTGGTGTTTCGGTTTTGTGATAGCAACTTTATACTATCTTTGTAATTGGTCCTATTTTTGTAGTAAAACTTTCTCCTTAACACTGCTCGTGAATGTAGGCTTATGGCTAAACCATGCAAATATTTGTGTTCCCCTATGTGATTATTGTTGATGCCCACTTTTGATAGAGGGCTTAACAGTAGAAGAAGCCCAACAATATGAAGAAAGTGAGAAGAGAAAATAGTAAAGTAAGCCTTAGCAGGCCAGAATGGCAAGATTGATGGCTAGCAGGCCCACAAAATTTGAAAAGAAGAAGAGGGAGTAAGTGGGTCGAAGAAGCCCAAGAAATGAAGTAGTAAGCCCACGGGATTAGTAAGAAGTAGAGAGAGAGTAAATGGGTTGAGGAAGTCTAGGAAATAAGTTAGTAAACTCAATGGGCTAGCCTAAAAGCTAATAAGCGAAGTAGTAATGAGAAGTGAATGTTGGGGAAAGAGAGGTAGTAAATAGGTTGGGGAAGCTCGAAGAATAACATAATGAAATGGGCTGGTACAGCAGGAATGTTAGCCAACAAATTCCAAGAGAAGTAAAGAAGTGAAAGGTGGGCTTGAGAAGCCTTGAGCAGAAAATTTACAAGAAAGGGGGCTGACCATGAGCCCAAGACAAAACATGAAGCAAAGGAGGACAAAGCTATAGCAAGCACGATGGAATGACATGGTAGGAGCAATGGCCAAGAGGCCTATGGATGCGAAAAAGGAGAATATGGGCTCGGCAAGAAGATGATGACTTTTACCCAAGTAATGCCCAGTTCGAAGAAGAGATGAAAGATAGAGAATATGAGCCCAAAAGCCCATATGTCCTTCACGCTGCAAGAGTTAAACACCCATCAAAACGTATAGCAAAATCAAACAAACACAAAGGCCACAACAAAGGCGTGAAGGCTAGAAAAGGAACTGATTCAAATGGAAGTGGAGCATTCACACAAGGCCCAGGCACCACTTACTTGTACCCAGCCAATACATGGGAGATGGGTCGCGGGTTAAGGGTATCAGAGGGTGTGGTCTGGTGGTAAGGAGAAAATAGGGTCTATCTTGGGGTTCTCGGTTAAACTTATTTAGGGAGAGATGTCTTGCTAGGATGACATCTCATCTAAAAGAAGTAAGTATGAGTGGGAACCACTTGATGCATGCCATAGAGGTAGGTGGGGGAGAGGTTTAACCCTTATCTAGATGAAAGTAGTGAAAATAGAGAGAGGTAAGAAACAAGACAAGCCATTTTTGTCTAGGAATGAGGAGTGGTGCAACCAACACAATGCAATAGTAGTGGTGGGGCAGTTGGCAGGCCAGTGGGCAGTCTTGGAAGGACACCTACAACGAGCCAAAAGCGGTCGAGGGGTAAAAATGATAAATCTTGTCATGGCAGACAACATAAAAGGTTATAGCTGTGAATAGTGAAAGAGGGAGAGAGAGAGGGGGGGGGGGATCCATCACGAAAAGAAGTAAAGGTAGAACAAGGAAAAAAAAAAGAGAGAAAAGAAAAGGAAAACATAAAGAACTAGAGAAAAGCATGAGTAGTAGGAATAAGGGCATGCATCAGTTGGCTACCAATTTCTCTTCGTCTTGATAGACCCACTCTCTGAGAGTTTAAGTTTAAGCTATCTAGGTCCTTTTTCCAAAGTGTGTAATCTCTATGACAGAAGCTTACTTTGAGATTACTCATATTAGAGATCAGCTCCCTTTTTGGACTTGTGTTTGTTAAGAAGTTAAGCCCATTTCTTTGGCAGACGAGTTTTACTCTTGTGATTGTCGAACGATTAGCTTGTTACCTTATTACTGAACTGCTTGTTGCAACATTGTTATTTACAGTTGTATTATTATGCCATAACCTTGCTAGATTTCTTTGTCCTTTTAGCTAGGCGTTAGTATCATTTGTTAAGTGTTATAGTTATTCTACCATATTATATTCCTTGTTGTATTGTCTGTAACAGTTACTCCTACTATGGGCACGCTGTACACTCAAAACTCCTGCCAAGGCGCGTCTGTATTGTGATGGCCCAACTTGTGTGCAAATTGGCCTAAGGTGTGTTTCACTTAGGTTGGCCCAACTCTACTACCTCGGAATCACGGGCTATGGTGCAATAGAAGAGATCAAAGCCCAACAACCCAAAAGGCCCACCACATTTAAATTGTCGACTTCATTAGGGAGTTAGGAAACAAACAGGGAAAGCAAGTAGATCCCTCGTAAGTTATGCCCCCAAAATCAAAGATGACGTGAAATATAAGTGCCGTGCCATTGCAGGCAGAATCAAGGCCAGCCATGCCGCACTTGCCCAATCAAGTGGAGGGTGCTAACTGGGAGTAGGGGCTTAACCACAACAGCAACAAAGGATTCTCGCTGACAATACTAACTTCTTCATTGAAGTATTGCAGTCCGTACAACACTCCTAGTAGTAGCTGATGGAGGAAATTTGCTAGCTAAAGGCAGACAAGACTAAGGATAAAGGAAACTAACATGACCTAGAGCATGTGGCAGACAAGGAAGAAACCCCTATGGGCGGTGGCTCGCAGAACATAGACTAGTGTTTCATTACGATGGCCAACGTTGCAGCACTTTTAGAGCAAGAGAGGGTCATGACGCCCAAAGAGAGATTCTATGCACGAAGACCTCCATATCCACTAAGGATACTCAACAAGCTGTATCCTGAGAGATACGAACAACGAACCTTTGTATAGTATGATGGTAGAAGGGGTAGTGCCATCGAGCTTGTTAGTAAGTTTATTGATATTCTGGGTCCTTACGCAGTAGACGAGGACCTTTGCCTTCAAGAATTTTCAAAGTCTTTATGTGATCGGGCATATACCCGGTACACTGGCTTGAAGCCAAGATCAATCCCAACATGGGGTGCCATGGTAGACATGTTCTACGCCAAGTATTTCTATAGAGAAGAGACGGTAATGCTTGCAACTTTGCAAGGTACTAAGCTAAAAAACAGTGAAGACTTGATGGAATACATCAACAGGTTTAGGGACATAGCCCTCGATTGCTATGACCACTGTGAAGAGAAGACACTAGTGGAAATGTGCTTGGGTAATATGATCATGGAATATAGAGTTGTCTTGGAAAACATAGAAATTTCACAGTCTGCACAACTATTACAAAAGGCCAGGAAGACTACTCAATCGGTCAAACCTAGCTTTGACAAGCCCAAGGAACGAAGATCCATACCGCAGGCCATTATATTGTCCACTAGCGAGAAGAAAAGGAAATCAGAAGGAAGGGAATACGAGAACCCCCCGCCAATACCATACATGCCAAAGGAGTTGGATGTGTTCCTGAACAAATGGATTGCAGATGGATTTTTCAAACCCAATCAAGTCTCTAGTGAACGCACTGAAGAAGAATGGAGGGACCTACATTTCTACCGTCTGCATAATTATGTGCAGCACGCCACGGCAGAATGCTGGGCACACTGCAGGCTAGTGCACTGCAGAATCAGAGAGGGGACCCTTGAGTTGTTCCAACTAGAAGTGCACAGAAACCCATTCCCCAATCATAAGGGGAAGGGGGTAATAGTAGTTATCATTTGCACAGATTTAGGAGAGGATGAAGAAGAAAGGCTGGCTTTGCCTGCCGCAGCCATGACTACCTTACAGAAGAGCTTGCTGTTTAAGAATTTGTTTAACTAACTGGAGCTCATGGTAAACGAAAGGAGGATGGTCACAGAGGCTTTGGTAGGCATTGCCTCTAGAGTAGGAGCGGAGTGTCTCACTCTAGAAGCCAGAGTCAACAAAGCTTTCCTACAACACACCAATGAGATTACTTTTAGCGATGAAGACATATAGGTGAGGTACTCAGACCACAAGAGGCCCCTTTACTTAGCAGCCTCCATAAACCAAACCCCCATTAAGAGAGCCTTGGTTGATATAGGTGGTTCAGTGAATCTCACCCCATTCAGCATGTGGCAAGCAGTCGGAATTCTAGAAAACAAGATTCAAGGATGCCCAATGGAAGTAACAAGGTTTAAAGGGAGAGATGAGTATATTGTGGGTCATATACAGCTATGGCTGAAGGTGGGCCTGATAGCCTCTTTAGCCCTCTTCCATGTAGTAAAGACAGAAGTTTTTTATCATGTACTGTTAGGAAGACCATGGGTACATAAACACCGCCTAATTCCATCCACTTATAGTGCGTGAAAGGGAGATTGAATGGTAGGATGATATGGAGTGCAGTAAACCCATCCCCATTCAAGTAGGCGGAAGTCCATTTGGTCGAGACCATGTTTTACGACAAATAGGCCCTGTCTGGAGAAAGCTCAGTATCCAAACCGCAAGGCACTTTTGTCCCCCAAATGGGAGGACATCTAGGATGACCTAGAGCTTGACTTAAAAGAGTTGCTAATGTGAAAGAAGAAGAGAAAAGAAGCACCAACTTTGGAGCCAGACAGTACGACACAATGTGTCAAGTCCGAATACCTGACGGCAAGATAGTGTATAAATTATGAAGGTGTGCGGGGCCCACCTACAATATGCAAGAGGGTCCTAGAGAAGGGCCACAGCATAAGAGCCTAGTATACTATGTGGCCCAGGATGGTTTAGAAGAAGACAGTGACGTGGAAAGTGAAAAGTAGATTATGGCAGAAAAGGACATGCAAGTGATGGCAGAAGAAAAGCTAGAAGAGGTTGACTTGGGCACTGACTCATAAAAACCGAGACCAATTTCAATAAGCTCAAAGTTGTTGGAAGAAGAAAAGGCAGAATTAATCTTACTGTTAAAAGAATTCAGAGATATTTTTGCATGGGAATATAGCAAGATGCCTAGGTTAGACCTAAGGCTAGTAGTACATATGCTTAACGTGGATCCTAAGGCTAAGCCAATGGCTCAGCTTGCTAGGGTGTTTCACACTGAAATAGAGAAACAGATAGTGAAAGAGGTGCAAAAGTTATTAGCGGCCAATTTCATCAAACCAATCCAACACCTGCAATGGTTGTCCAACTTTTTTCTTGTGAAAAAGAAAAATGGGCAGATACGATGCTGTGTTGATTTCAGAAATCTTAACCAGGTCTGCCCCAAAGATGAGTTTCCATTGCCCAACATGGACTTGCTAATAGATTTTACCGCAGGAAATGCTATGTTTTCTCTCATGGACAAGTTCAATGAGTACAATCAGATTCGGATGGCACCAAAAGATGTAGAAAAGACTGCTTTTAGAATGCCTATTTGGAATTTTTACTATACAGTAATGCCCTCCAGGTTAAAAAACGCGGGCGCAACTTATCAGCGCATAGTGATCGCTATATTTCATGACATGATGCACCAAGAATTGGAAGACTGTGGATGACACAGTGGTGAAATCGAGAAAGCGAGAAGATCATGTTAAAATGTTGAGGAAGGTATTCGAAAGGTGTAGACTTTTCAAGCTGAGAATGAATCCATTAAAATGCGCCTTTGGAGTGTTTGCTGGGAAATTTCTGGGGTTCTTGGTCCATAGCAGAGGGATAGATTTAGATCCAGCCAAGGCAGTGGCAATAGCGACCATGAAGCCACCAGCAACAGTTAAGGAGTTGAAGAGCTTCCTAGGCAAAGTCTCCTTCATCAAGAGGTTTATCCCTGGTTTAGCTTTGATCACTTCAGCTTTCACAAAGATATTAAAGAAAGGACAAAGCTTCAAGTGGGGGGAAGTACAACAGACGACTTTTCGAAAGCTACAGCAGATTATGATGAACCTTCCCATGGTACAAGCGCCAGTTCGCAGAAAACCATTGTTGCTTTAATTGGCCTTAAGCTCGTCTGCCATTAGAGCTTTGATAGCTTAGGAAGACGGAGGCGGCGTAGAACAACCAGTTTACTATGTAAGCCGCACTCTAAAGGATGCAGAGACTCGTTATCTCCAAGTGAAAAGAGTATGCTTGGCAATCGTTTATGCATCGCAAAGGTTGCGCCATTACTTCTTGGCTTATGAGGTACACTTAATGATGAAATCCCACGTGATTAAAGCTCTCCTGCGACAACCCATTCTATCCGGCAGAATATCTTAGTGGTTATTACAATTATCACAATATGACCTGAAAGTAGGAATGCCTAAAGCGGTAAAAAGCCAGGCCATAGCAGAACTATTGGCTCAATTTCCAGGAGAGGAGGAATTCCCTCTAGATGATAAGGTACCAGGAGAAGTGGCTACAACAGAAATGGCTGAAGAACAGTGGGTTATGAAGTTTGATGGTTCCTTTACAACAAACTCAGGAGGCCCAAGAGTGGTCCTTTATCACGATGGTAAAGAGACCGTGACACTCTCATTTAAGTTAGAATTTCTGTGTTCTAATAATATGGCAGAATACAAGGCCTACCTGACGAGGTTGACAACAACCCTGGAGTTGGGAATTAAGCACTTAAAGGTGATAGGCGACTCCAATCTAGTGGTCTGACAAGCTAAGGGGAGTTTTTCTTTAAAGGAACCAAGTCCAGCCCTATATAGAACATTGGCCCAAAAAATGGAGGAAGAGTTTTCCACATTTGAAATAGAGGAGTGAAAATCGATATGCGAATCCATTAGCTACGTTGGGCTCACAGATAGCCTTTAAAGGGAGTAATGCCATAGTTGAGATTAACATGCGAAAGGAGTCCATCATTGGAATAATCTAGGAAAGGCTTCAGGACAAGCAGACATACAAGGAGGATTAGAGGGTCCCTATCAAGGAAGCTCTGATAAAGGAAGAAGACGTGGCAGAATTAAAGACGTTAAAGGACTATGTCTTGATGAAAGGGGAGCTGTATCGAAGAATGCTAGGAGGAATTTTGTCAAGATGTGTGGGGTGTGAAGAGGCCCAAAGAAAATTGAAAGAAGTGCATAGCAAAACTTGTGGGTTCTGCGGCAAGATCAGTTTGTACCACAAATTGCAAAGAGCGGGTTTTTATTGGCCAAGCATGGGCAAGGATGTAGACCTGATCCAAACCCAGTGTGAAGCTTGCCACTTGGCTGTAGATAGGGAAGAGAGCTTTGTTGTGTTTACCATGGAAGATTGGAGAAGCCCGTTCATAGAATACTTGACAGAAGGTGTCCTGCCATAAAAGCATGGAGAAATGTATAAGCTCAAGAAGCTGGTAACCCGCTACTTCCTACACGAGGGAGTTCTTTTCAGAAGGGGATATGATGGGGATCCATTGTGTTTTTTGGGTCCAGGAGAAGCGGGCAATATGTTGAAGGAAGTGCATGCATGAGAATGCAAAAAGCATGAAAGAAAGAAGCTTTATCGATGTACATTATAGATGGGTTATTATTGGTCCACTATGAAGAAGGATGTAGCAAAATTCATGAAAAAATGCCACAGTTGCCAATTGCAGACCAACTTGATCCACACTCACCCACAAGCTTACACAGCAAGGTCACTCCATGGCCCTTTCACACTTGGGGGCTCGATTTGGTAGAACCAGTCAACCCACCTTCCCACGGGTACATATGGATCCTCGTGGCCATAAAATATTTCACTAAGTGGGCAGAAGCCGTACCACTCTACAAAGCCACTAGAGAAGCTGTGGCAAATTTCACTAAAGAAAACATAATTTTCTGGTTGGGGCACCTCACAGAATCATAAGCAACAATAGTACTCCATTTGTCAATAGAGAGGTGAGGAAGATGTTGGAATTCTATCAAGTGAAGTATCACCGGTCATCGCCTTATTACCCGTAAGGGAATGGGCAGTCGGAAGCAACAAACAAAACTCTCATGAAGATCATCAGTAAGATGAGTCAGGAGTATAGCGAAGGTTGGGCAACGCATCTGCCAAACGCGCCTTGGGCTTACTAAGGCTTACCTAAATATGCCATAGGATTCTTTCCCTTCTCCTTAATGTATGAGATAGAAGTGATGGGCCCAGCAGAAGTGATGATGCCTTTTTTAAGGGTCATGCAAGCGCGAAGGAAGGAATATGAGGATGAAGTCTTCACAGCAGAAAGGTAGGACCTAGAAGGATTGGATGAAAAGAGGGAGAAAGCCCAAGAATGTAGTTGTAGATATAGGCAAAGGATCATCGAAACTTATGACAGGACAATCAAAGAAAGAATGTTTATAGAAGGACAACTTGTATTGAGGACAGCAGACCATGTCAAGTGAGGTATGGTAGGACCATTTAAATTCTCACTAAAATGGGAAGGACCCTTCGTGGTAAGGAAAACACATGCAAGTAGGTATTATCGTTTGGCCCAAATGGATGGAAAAGATTTGTTGGACCCTATTAATGGCAAACGGTTGAAACGCTATTATGCATAGGAAATATTATGTAATTATCCTTGTTCTTTCCTACCTTTTTTTTTTTTTTTTTTTTTTTTTTTTTTCATTTTTTCCTCCAAGTGGCCATCCTTGTAAGGGATAGTGTCATAAGAAAGTATTGTAGCATGTTTTGCTTGTAATTCATGATTGAAAGCAAAAGTATAAAAGTAATGAAAATCATGAATTATTAGTAGAATATGGCATAATGGTAGTTGTAGCAAATGTAGCATAATAGATTACAAACCCAAAATATATAAGTCATACTAGACTTATCAAATAGGTGCTAGAGAAATAAAGTGTACTATGTAGAGAAAAGGGGGAAAGAAATAAACATTGGGAAGGAAATAAAGCTATATAATAGATAAAGGTCCAATCAAAGGCCTAAAATAAGAGTCTGATCCTCGAAGCGATTAGAGCCAGTATCGCTAGAGAGAAGACGCTTGCAGCGTGCCTCTAAGTTTGCCACCTCCTTCTTCAAACTCATGATGCAAGCATCAATGGCGTCCACAACAAGTTGGACCTTCTTCATGAAGAGGGCCCGAGCAAACTCTCACAGGTAGTCCAACAGAAACTCTGCAGCAAACTCAACTTTGATCAACTTCTAAATTGTAGCCCTCCACTACAAGATTCTCTTTGCAAACACGGGGTCAATGAAGTTATGCTCAATGTCGTTCATCACACTTCCCAACAACTTGAGGAAGTGTTCCTTTGTAGAACGACCAAAGAGGAAGCCCTGCATGAAGTCTCCGCGACTACTATAGGCTGCCTCCAAATGGGTGACACACTCTTCAAGTACCCAGAAGTCATGAAACATGGGTTATGGGCATCGTGGGGTCTATTATAGTCTTAGGCTCCTTGAGTATGTCTGTGACTATAAGGGTAGCATGCAAAGTGAATAAAGGGATATGTTGAGAAATAGCAGGAAGAGAAGAAAAAAAAAGACCTAATAAGGATAGAGGGCACATACCCATAGCCTCGGTCTCCTATTCATCACCATCACTGTCCTCGTTAGAGTTAGAAACTCGTGTCTTCATGACGGGTTCATCCTCGAAGTCCTTAAAGACCTTCTGCGACCCTTCATCTGAAGACAAGTCTGTATCAAGTCCTCGGGTGGCAGAGCTAGGGATAGAAGATGGGGTGACCACCAAAGAAGAACCATCATTCACGGCTTGGGAAAGGGCAACGAAGGGATCATTGGCAGATTTGACAAGAGGAGTAGCAGGAGAAGTACTTTCAGTTTGGGATGTGCTTGTGAGAGTAACTTCCTTTTTAGGAGTAGGGATCTCAGTAGGAATGGGAGCGGACTCACCACTAACAACCCCCTCAGCCTGGTACTCTCCTCGGTAGGAATGGGCTCAGATGGAGGGACTAGAGCCTCAACAGGAGCTCCCTGTGCAGCCATAGTAGAAGCAAAATCCATGGCCTTAGCCATAACATCTGCCCCATCAAAGAAACCCTCAATGGGTGTGCTAGTAGAAGCAGGAACCTCCTCACTTGTAGGGTGATAATATAGAGGGGTTCGAGTTCAACCTAAAGGAAGAGTGTTAAAGCAGATAAGGAATAAATAAACATGCAAAAAAAGAAAAGGGAGAGAGAGAAAGTATAAGACAATATGTGATAATGACTGAAAATGAAGATGCATGTGCAAATAAGGCAAAATGAAAGGAGTATACCTCAAACCCGAGCTCATCAAGTAGTATAGGGTAAGTGGCCGAAGTGTCCTCATTTTTCTTAGACTGCCAATGGAGGAGAAAAAAGAAAATATCTAATAAATATACGTATGAAGAGTTAGCCACAGGAAAGCCCTATAAATAACTGAGATGAAGAAGGGATAGAATTTATAGATGACATACTTACTCGGTAGTGGCAGATGGTGCTGGTGGAGATGTTTTTCTTTTACTGCCATAGGTCCTACTAGAAGGAGGAGCATCCACGGATGGCCTTGGAGCAGAAGGCTTGGGCTTGCCTGCAGTAGAATACCTACTAGAATGGGTACGAGTAGAAGGAGGAGGAGAGCTCTTAAGAATTATGTTGCCAATAGGGGGAATGCCTTCCTTATATGGAACAAGATCAGAACAAGTCTCAGAAGAGTCATCACTTTTCTTGGCAGACTTAGACTTAGCGGTCCGAGACATCGAGCCTTTCTTCACAGGTTTAGGAAGGTTCACCACCTTCACCTTCTTCTCCCAACCCAGGGGAAACTCACCAGCATAAAAGTACCATCCCTTCTCCTTCTCTTGCCACTCAAATATAGTAGACCTACTCTGCTTCCTAGCATATGCCACCATAGACTTGGTGGGAAGTAACAATTGCGGGTTGGCAGAAATAACAACATGAAGACCTTTAGGAGGGATGAGGGAAAACCCACGGTCGCCAAGCAACTCTAGGCCAAAAAAGTCATCACAACCTACCAATATCTGTGCATCTGAGCAGTACAAAGACCCTTTCTCTAAGAGCTCGAAATAGTGACTGCTGTGAAATGCTTGCTCTAAAATTCAAAAGCACTAGGGTGCAAGAAAAGCTGAACAGAGGTGGTAGACTCTAAGATGGCAGTAAAATCATCGGGTATGTCCTAATCAAGCCCAAACTGCCTCCTCACTCTGTTGGCAGAATAATGAACATAGTGGATTCCCTCATCAACTAGGTAAGGCAACCCACCTAGCATTGGAAGCTGCCTCCTCACTCTGTTGGTAGAATAATGAACATAATGGATTCCCTCATCAACTAGGTAAGGCAACCACCCAGCATTGGTGGTTGACAACTATGTGATCCCCTCCTCATCAAAAGCAATCAACGAGATGGTGGTCCCAACAAAGGCCGTAAAAGTGTCCATGGCCGAATTAGCACAAGTGAATCCACTGTCCAAATTCCTATAAGCTCTCTAAGAAAAGCCAACTCCCTTATCAAAGAACTCAACAGCAAGATACCCAAACGATTTCATCCCAACCCAATAGTAAGCCAATGGAAAATCAGAAGCAAAACGGCCATAGAAATCAGTAATCACTTTTGAACAAGACTGGTACTTCTCTTTGGCAAAACGAACTGACTTGCATTTAGCCAAATGCCTAGTACAACAATCCTACAGTAGGTGCTGCAATATGGTGTTGTGGGCGGAGGTAGTAACTAAATGGTAAGGACCTGCCTGCCTCTCATCACCTTGTAGAATATCTAGCTATACATACAAATGACTCAGAAACATAGGAGCCAATGGCAGACTCACTTCAGCAGAAACCTTTATGGCTAACTGAAAGTAAAGAGTTTTCACAGCAAAATGGGGATGAGAACCAAAGATGAACTTACAAAGCCAAAACGCGACTGTGAGAGACTGCATTGCTTGAGGGGTGCTCTCAAAAAGAGATTTGGGTGCTTAGGGCTCCCCTCTTTTGGGGTAATTGTGGAATCGCCACCTTACTTAAAAAAAAAAAAAAAAAAAAAAATGCAACTTACATGTCCAAAAATACCTCAAATTTATTAATTGATTATACAAATACAACTTGGAAAAATAAATTTACATGGCCTTGGTCCTTAATACAATCTATGTAAAAATTACAAAGTTTTGATCCTAGTTACAATCTACCAAAACAAAAGATAAAACACTAGTCTACTATCCAAAAACCTAAGTTTAGGGGCTAGGTTATGAAATAGGAAGGTGTTAAGCACCCATTCCATCCAAAAGAAGTTTGGTCTTCTAGACTCCAAATGAACATTATATACCCTTTTGTATGATGTTGAATGATATGCTATAATACATGTAACAAACACTTGACAAAACTATTTTAAACAAATTCGTCTTATGAATATGCCCTCTTCTTAAAGAAAAAAGAAAAGAAAAATCAGATCTGTTTTTTGAAGGTTAAGAAAAATGAAATTTGATTAATAAAAATCAGATTCGTTTTGTAGGGATAAAAATGGGATTGGGTTAATAAAAATTGAATCTGTTTTATAAGAGATAAAAAAAATAAAAATAAAAATAAAGAGAGAGAGAGAGAGAGAGAGAGAGAGATTTGATTGATTAAAAATCAAATCTGTTTTATAAGAGATAAAAATGAGATTTGATTGATTAAAAATAAGATTTGTTTTATAAGAGAAAAACATGAGATTTGGTTAGTAAAAATCAAATCTATTTTATAAGAGAAGAAAAATGAGATTTGATTAATTAAAAATCAAATCTGTTTTATAAGAGAGAAAAAAAATGGGATTTTTAAAAGAGGATCCATATTCATAATTCGAATCTTTTATGCATGCATCACATATTTATGAAATGACATAAAATAAAATAAAATAAAATAAAAAACAAACAAACAAAATCAAAACCTTAACCTAACTATTAATTCATTCTTTGAAAATTAAAAATCTGCAGTTTTTATTTAAGAAGAAAACTATTTCAAAAAAAAAATTTCAGATCTGTATTTAATGGAAATATAGATCTATTTTTTTTTTCCTTATTTTTTAGAAAAAGCTTTGGTGATTAATTGCAGATCTTGAATTTAAAGAAAAATTAAATCACGAACATGTAATCAATTAGAGAAAATCCCAACCAAACATGTGAAAATGGCATATATGAATTGTAAACATGATCATAATGAAATCAAACACATGTTAAACAAAAACCATCCAATGAACAACACAACATATCAATTAAGAGAAAAGAAAAACAAATACAAGAACAAAATCAAATACCTACTTGCATGAATGTGACCTTCAATGGGAGAATATTTTAGAGATCAAAGAAATTTTCACCTCTTTGAGATCTAAAATATTTCACTTACAAAAAAGAAGTTCTTAAAGCCAAAAATTCTAGAACGTCTTTAACGTAAAGGGAGCAAAGAAGTCAGAAAAGAGAAGGCCCTTATCTCTGATCTTTTTCCTCTATTTATAGAGGTTGGGATGCTTAAAAAATAAGCTGAATGAGATCAGATACGAATTGGAACGTGTCCTTATCTCTAAAAATTAGAAAAGAAATAGGTTTTATCTTAATCAGAAGGTTCCCGGGCCAAGCCACGAATTTTCTTTACTTCAATTACCAATAGCATGGTTGATGGAAACATGATCAATCTTCACGTAGTTGTTTCAAGACTTATTAACTAGCGTACTTATGGAGTGTTTGACAACATGCAAAAGAATTTTGGCTTAGCTCTTTGCTTCATGGCAGCATTTTTGTTTTGCTCTGGAAGTGGATGCTCGAGTCATAGGCATTGTGAGTCAAGTTAAGGATGGTGACAATCCTTCTTCTCTGATCTTGGTAGAAACTCTTTTAAGACTGGATTATGTATTTCATGGTGGAGAGTCACAACAATTTCTTGGAAGTCCCTTAACTTTGCAGATATGGTTAATGGAAAGACTGGACATGATTGCTACACCTATTGTTGCTAATTATGGTCCTAGCAATTTTCTCAGTAGGGTTGTTCTTAAAACGGAGTGTCAGACTGAAAGCAATTAGGTAAAATTTCTGAACAATAAATCCAAAGTCTCAATTCGGTGGAATTGTTATTGGTGGAAGTGTCCACCTCCTTTATTGCGGTCCCTGGGATCAGATCACATCTTCATAATTGGATTAAGGAAGGTAACTTTCTATAAGATTGATAGACTTTTGAGAAAATTCTAATATAAGTAGGGAATGCCTAATGGAAGAGGACGAAAACCTTTCACTCCTGTGGACACAAATCCTACTTCTGTGAGGAACATGCAGTTAGGCTTGGACATGGCTGATTGAGTGGATCAATCTTTTGTTAAGGCTCACTTTCAACAGATGACCATGGAATATTCTAGCTGACTGGTGAACAAAATTGCAGATAAGGAGGTAGACATGGCTTCTGTGAGAAAAATATTTCTTAAAAACAACCAAGAGAAACACGAGGCTAACAATTATGAGTTCAAAAGGGGGGACAAAGATGACAAAGTAGCTACCGCAGATGGAACCAAAGAACAGCCAAAGAAGAGAAGATTGAAGAAAAAATGTTCTTCTTATTTTTTGGCTTTGAACATGTTTATTTTAAAGGTTGATGTGAAACTCTTAGGTTTAGGAATTATTTAAAACTTTCGGGTTTAGGGTTTTGTTTAGGGTTTGGCTTTTTAGGGTTTAGTTTAGGGTTTAGGTTTTGAATTTTGTGTAATGGCATGGTTTAATGGAATGGTTAAATTTTAGGCAACAATTTATTATTTTTTTTGTGCTTGATGGGTAAATGGTGGGTTTGGGGAAATTGTGACTGGACCAATATATGGTTGCCTATGTACCTCATTGGCAGAAGAATCAGGTCATCACATAGTTCATTTTATTTGCCTTAACTTTTGTCTAGGCCACCCTTTCGTGTTTTCAACCTAGCAGGCTCTCTCACTCTCTTTTTTTTACTCTTCTTTTGCATAGATCACTCTTTTGGGTTTTCAACCTACCTCTTTAATTTTTTTTTTTTTAATACCCTAAATTTTGTCTAGATTGCCCTTTTGGGTTTTCAGCCTAGCTAGCTTTTTTGTTTTTTTTTTTTTTTTTTTTGTTGTTTTTAGTCGAACCTAGGAAGGGAAGTAATATAATTTGCAACCACTTCAGATGTGGTGTTTTCAAACTACCACCTCAGATGTGGTATTTCTTCAATTGATCCATATTGGTTGGCTCAATGAAAGGGTTTGCATCTAAGTCCATCAACCTTACTGCTCCCTTAGAGTATATCTACTTGATAATATATGGACCTACCTAATTTTGCTTGAACTTCTCGTTTGTTTCTTGAACCGAGGCTCGGATCTCTTTCAGCACTAAAGCTCCCAACTTCAAATTTCTAGTTCTTACTATCTTGTCAAAAGCTTTCCTAAGTCTCCTTTGATAACCTTGAATGTGATACAAGGCCTTGAGTCTCTTCTCATCCATCATGCATAATTGGTCAAATCTACTTTGCAACCAATCTACTTCATGGATTTCACTCTCCAATACTGTTCTCAATGAATTAATATCCATTTCAATGGGAAGGACTACTTCCGTCCCATACACCAATAAGTAAGGAGTGGCTCCTGTGGAGGATCGAATTGATGTCCTATACCCCCAAAGTGCATAGGGTAACTGTAGATGCCAATCCATGTAGTTCTTCTTGCTCTTCTTCAAAATTCTCCCTATTTTCTTGTTTGTAGCCTCAACTGCTCCATTGGTTTGAGGACAATAGGGTGAGGATTTGTGGTATTGAATGTTGAACTGTTGAAGTAGCTTTTTTGTTTCTCCCTTGAAATGCAGGCCATTGTTTGAAATAATTTCATGCGGTACCCCATATCTACAAATGATATTAGTGTGAATAAACTGAGCAACTTTCTTCTAGTTCAAAACCTTATATGAGGCAGCTTCCACCCATTTAGTGAAATAATCAATAGCAACAAGTATAAAATCATGGCCATTGGTTGCTGTTGGGTGAATCTTCCCAATAATATCTATTCCCCATGTAAAGAACGGCCAGGGTGAAGTCATGTTATGTAATGGCATAGCTAGCATGTGCTTCAGATCTCCATGGACTTGGCACTGATGGCATTTTCAAACATGAATCACATAATCTACTTCCATAGTAGTCCAGTAATAACCTTGTCTCATTATCTTTCGTGACAACATGTGTGCATTCATATGTGGCCCATAACTTAACTTATGAACCTTCTCAATTACTTGCTGTGCTTCCTTGGCAGTCACGCAAAGGAGATGAATTCCATCATATGATCTTTTGTAAAGCCTCTCACCACAAATATTGTAATTAGTTGACAACCTTCTGATAGTCAATTGGTCATTCTTGTTTACAAACTTTGGGTACGTCCCATCCTTGAGATATTGTAGGATGCCTGAATACCATTCACCTTTCCCTTTCTCATTTCCTTCTATTGACATACAATAGGTTGGCTCTTCTTTTTGTTCCACCACTATTGGTCGGGCCTCATCTTCGTTAGGTCCATCCATCATGGATGTCATTGTTGCTAAAGCATCCACAATCTGATCTGCATTCTTGGCACATACTAGTATTGAATCTTATCGAATTTTGATGCCAACTTCTGAAGACATTCATGATAAGGCATCAACTTTTCTTCCTCCATCTTCCATCTATTCTAAATTTGAGAAATTATAAAGGCTGAATCACCATATACTTCCAACTCTTCTTATTCCAAGACCTAGGGCTGCTTGTAACCTCATAATGCAAGCTTCATATTCAGTAGCATTATTAGTGGCAGGAAAGTTGAGCCTACCGAAAAATGGGATACGTGTCCCTTTTTGAGAAATTAGGAGAATAGTGGGCTAAGTGATCAGCAATCGCTCTTCCCTTTACTGCTTTCTGAGTCATATATTTAATATCAATTTCTAATAAAAGTAGAACCCATTTAGCTATCTTCTCATCTTGCACAAGCTTCTCCATTAGATATTTCAAAGGGTCCATTCTTGCAATCAACAAGACCTTGAAAGCAAGCATGAAATGTCTGAGTTTTCGAGTTGCCCATACGAGTGCTACATATGTTTTCTCAAGTGGTGAATACTACTTTTTATAAGCCAACATTTTCTTACTAATATAATAAATCGCATTCTCTTTTCTAGACTCCTCTAGGTATTGAGCAAGCCAAACCCCTTTTGCTGTATCCGTAGTTGTGAGATATAACAATAACGACTTTTTAGGTACCGATGGAACCAGTATTGGTGGCTTCATCAAATAACTTTTAATCTTCTCAAAAGGTTCTTGGCATTGTTCATTCCATACTATGGGAACTTCTTTCTTGAGCAATTAGAAAGTGGCTCACATGTCATGGTGAGTTGGGCTATGAATCCATTGATGTATTGTATCCTCCCTAAATATTCTCAAATCTCCTTTTCAGTCCTTGTAGGCTTCATCTCCACAATCACCTTGATCTTGTTAGGATCTACTTCAATTCCCCTCTGACTTACTATAAACCCCAACAATTTTCCAGATGTTAAGCCAAAAGTGCACTTATTTGGATTCAACTGCTACTTATAAAATCATATTCTTTCAAAGAACTTCCATAAAGCTGGTATGTGCCCTTCATAGTCTTTGGACTATACTATCATGTCATCCACATACACTTCCACTACTTTGTGTATCAAATCATGCAACAGAGTAGTGGCTACATGTTGGTAAGTATTACCAGCAATATTAAGGTCGAATGGCATGACCTCGTAGCAATACATCCCTCATGGAGTTATGAAGGAGGTTTTCTCCATATCTTCTGGAGCCATCTTTATCTGATTGTATCCTGGAAAGCCATCCATAAATGAAAGCAAGGCATGTCCTGCTGTGTTATCAACCAGGATATCAATATGAGGTAAGGGAAAATCATCATTCGGGCTAGCCTTATTAAGATCTCGAAAGTCTACACACATTCTCACCTTCCCATCTTTCTTCGATACTGAAACCACATTAGCTAACCATTCTGGGTAGTTGACCACCCTTAGAAATCCCACATTGTATTGCTTCTCAACTTCTTCTTTGATCTCAAGAGTCCACTCTAGCTTCATTCTTCTCAACTTCTACTTGATCGGCTTCATGGTTGGATCTGTTAGAATACAATGTTGCACTATATTTGTATCAATCCCAAGCATATCTTCGTACGACCATGAAAATACCCCCTTGAATTCTTTTAGTAGTGTGACTAATGCATCTTTCTCAGAGGAGGTTAAGGTGTTGCCCATTTGTACCATCTTAGGTTCATCATCAGTTCCCAGTTTAACAAGTTGGGTTTCTTCTTTTATAGGTTCTACATGCCCTTGTTTTAATTCCTTATTATTAAATGTTTCTTTACCAATTTTTGAAATAAAAACATTCAAAGCCAACAAATAAGCAGAATTAGAAATCACATTATAAAGAATAAAGTTCTTAACAGACTCAACAGGAACTGACTCCACACGATCACAAATAAACTCAACAGGAACAACAATACTAGCAGAAACAAACTCAATAGGAATAGAGATAATTTTTTTGGTAGGAGTGATTAACTCATCGGTCTTGATCCTTTCTAGAGTCTTCCATGGGGTGGGAGGCTCCCTCCCATGCCCAATTCTTCAACTCAGTTATGGCTTCAATAATGGCAGATGGCTTCCAGTGAGTTCCTTCTTCCCTTAGCATCAATACTATGGGGTCTTCATCCATATAATCTGTGCTTTCATCATCAACCTCCATATCTATGGGCTTGTAAGACATATAAGCATCTAGGCACTCTATACTGTCCATTCGTTCCCCAAATAGATCTTGCTTTTGATTCATTCCCTTCTATTCTCTCATCTTCATCTTCATCTTCATCTTCAAGGTTCTTTAGAGTTAAGTTTCTGAAACTGTGAATCATTAGCTTTCTATCTAATGTTGCCAACCTAGCATGTATGTCATCTTCTTCCTCAGTGTATGGGGTCAGTGAGCCAAGTTCTGAATTATGGAATGACCCTAACTCAGGAATCTCTCTACCATGCTTGTCATATTGAGGGCCTGATCTTATATTGACATCAATAATGTAGGTCCAATCCAAGGGCCGCCCATAGGGGTATTCATCGTAATCTATACATTCTTCTACATACTCATCTTCAGCTTCTACATCATCCTTTATATCTACATCCTCAGCTTTTGCATCATCCTCCAGATCTCCGTCATAGTAGCCCACATCATCATCAAAATGGTCTTCATAGAAAGATCCAACAACTTCATCCTCTCTATCACTAGGGGGTTCTCCCCTATCATTGCCACTATATTAGCTATCATAGTCTTCACTACTACTGTTGTCACTATCATTATCACTGTTGTTACTCTTATTGTGTCTACCTTTATCCTCATCACTTAGGGCTTCTCCCCTTCCTCATCTTCATCATTTGTTCTTGCTTCATATGGGCTTTTCAATACATGTTGGCAAGCCTCCTAGTACTCTTCTTCTTCTATATTGCAGATGGCATCTCCTAAAAGCATGGTCATTGCATCAGGATCCATGTAATTAGCCCAATCAGTTGGGACCTAATTTGTGTCTTCCTTCTTCGGTTCTAGGAGCTTGTTGTCACAATCAAAGTATAACTCAAACCTAAGCTCCATTATCTTTAACTCAGGATCGTATCTCAATTCAGGAAATCTCCAATAGCATTGACTATCTCCAACTTTGACAAATTTTTCGTTCAATGTGGGAGTGTAAGGCTTTAGGGGTTCTGAGGGACAAGGAGGTCCCCATACTTTGGCCTTTGCATGGGCCATTCTTCTCACATCCATTTCTAACAAGTCATCATCAGTAGGTTTATAACCTACCCCAAGAGGTGGTGTGGCAATAGGAATTATTGGAACTTGAGCAGTTGCCTCTTTCACAGTTTTCCCTAAGTTCATCCCTGGAAGATAATTCATTTTCCTCATTATTGCAACCACATTATTATTGCTGTAGGGAGCAAAGTCCATGGGAATATTTTCTACCTCTTCTTCTCTTCTTCCAAAACCAGGCTTCTCAATCTCAAAGCCATCCAAGGTTAATGGCTCCTTCTTAGAATTGATGCCAAAAATGGGCTTTGGTACGATCAAAGTATCACCATATATGGTAACTATGGCTCCTTCATACGAAAACCGAACCTTTTGGTATAGGGATGATGGTACGGCCTCTGTATCATGGATCCATGGTCACCCAAGGAGTATATTAAAGCACGAAGCTATATTCTACACTTGGAATTCTACTTTCTTGATCATTGGCCCTATAGTGAGCTCCAGCATCACGGTTCCCAAGATCTCTCTTTTACTATTGTCGTATGCTTTGACATGATGATTAGTTGGCACAAAATCCTCAATGCTTAGACCCAGGCAACTTGTGGCCTTTAAAGGACACACATTTAAGGCACTTCCGCCATCAATTAGGACCATTGGGATCCTCTTGCCTTTGGCATCTATAGTAATGTGCAATGGGTCATTGTGGTGCTTCCTTTTCTTCGTCAAATCTTTGTCAAAGTAGGAAATAGTGAGTTCCATACTTATAGACCCAATCATAGCATTCAAATCTTGAGAAGTAGTGGTTGTAGGGACTTGAATTTTATTAAGAAGGTCTACCAGATTTTGGCGATGCTTGTATGAGGCCATGAGTAAACCCCATAAAGATATATTGGCTTGAGTCTTCTGCAATTACTTAAGGACCTCATCCTCTTTAGTGGGTGTTTGTAAGGTAAACTTGTTCAAGGCCTCTATCGGGTTGTTAGTCTCTAGATGTGGGGGTTTGAAGTGTCTCCCCCCTCTTATGTTGTGAGCAAGGTCATTTAATTTAGTATCTTAGGGTTTTGAAGTGTCTCCCCCCATTTGTGGGTGTTGGGTCGACTATTTGGGGTTTGAAGTGTCTCCCCCCATTGGTGGGTGTTGGGTTGTCTATTTGGGGTTTAAAGTGTCTCCCCCTATTTGCGGGTTTTGGGTAATTTGATTGGGGATTGAAGTGTCTCCCCCCCATTTATGGATGTTGGGTAATTAGGTTGGGGTTTGAAGTATTTCCACCTTATGTGGATGTTGGGTAATTTGGGATTTCTGCAACGTCTTCACTCCATATATCATACCCTGCAGTGGATGTCATACCCATTAACTCTTCCTATGTCATCATAAAGTACTCGGGTAGGTCATAAATTAATTCAAACGGGTCCTTTTCTCTTTCCTCTTCAGTCATCAAGCAATTAATCCTCGATCCTCTCCCAAAATTGTGGTTAGTTAAGGGATTATTGGTGATACTAGGCCTTGTAGGCGATGCAATCACCTTAGTGTCTATTAAATCTTGAATTGCATGACGAAGGCTAAAACACTTGTCAATGTTGTGGCCTGGGCCTTGATGGTAGGCACACCTTTTACTCACATCAAATCTTGTAGGTAATGGGTTTGGGATTGGTCTTGGGTCTAAGATTTTTAGTAACCCCTTTACTTTTAGTTTTTCAAATACTTGACTTATTGGCATATACAGCTCATGAAATTCCCTCCTAGGCTTTGGAGGCGGTCCTTGTGATATTTTCACTAGGGTAATAAGTTGGTGGGGATCATTTTTATATATATTAGAGACTTCTACAGTTTTAGAACTAGACCCTAAATTCTTTTTAAACCTCGGTGTATCTTTATTTCTTATGGTGTCATTATTTATTGCATCCTCAATTTGGGTACTAGCAGCAATTAAAGCCTTAAAATTTGGAAAGTACTGAGTAAACAAATATTTACAGCATATAGGTAACAATTTTTTACAACCAATGTTAATTGCTCTTCTTCATTCGGCCTATTCATCATCTGTGTAGCTTTGGACCTTCACTTGGTAATGAAGGTAGAGAAGGACTCTTTCGACTCTTGTTTAGTGGTCTCCAAATCTCTTGTCGTCACATCCACTTCTATATTATAATTGTATTGATTGTGAAATTCCCTGCAAATATCTTTCTAGTTCCTTACTCTATTGTCTTCAACATTGAGGAACCAATTGAGGGCGGCTCCAGTTAAGGTGTTTTGGAACATTTGTGCTAAAATTTCTTTAGTGGTCCCTAGGGGTTGCCTGGCCCTCATGTACATCTTTAGGTGGGATTTGGGGCAGCCTATACTGTTGAACTTGTCCAAGGTCGACATCTTGAACTTGGGAGGTAATTTCACATCCGGGAAAAGCAAAAGGGATTGGTATTCCATGAGGTCTTCCATCTTGTTGGCCCTTTTGATCATCTCCTCCATCTTATTTATCCTCTCATTAATCTTCTTCTCACCCTCTAGGATAGGGGGATTTTGATCGGTCTTATTCTCTTCTTGGCTACCTTTCAAGTTCTGAAACTGCTATACAATAAGGTTCATGTCTTCTCTCAACTAAATTTGGCTTACTACCATGGTGTTTAGTAACTCTTGAGTGTTAATCGACTCTTCAGTGTTTGGATGCTCGTCCCCTTTTGCCATGGTGATAGTCTTTTGACTTCTAGTGGCTTAGGCTGTCTTATAAGTCAAACACAGGATTGAGATGTTGTAACTGCGGAGTGCCTTCTATGCTCACGGGTTTCAGTACCGTGATAAGCTTAGAACTTGAAATGCTAGCTTGACTGTCATTCTTGGATTCTCTTTGGTGTCTTCCCTCTAATCTTGACCAAATTCTCCCCTAAGAAAAGGCTTGGTTGGTTCAAACAAAGTTAAGTCCCCATCTATGTCAATCTATCAACCAAACAAATACACACAAGATGCAATGCAATATTAACATGGACTGGCCTAAGGATAGGTTCTAAGTCATTACATTGTAGGGTGGGTTTGTTGTTTCATTGTTCCCCATAGCTAGGATGTTACACCTCCCAACTTGTAATGTGATGAACATTACGTTGGTCAAAATGGCATGGTCTATCCTTTGTAGTCAACAAGAAATGATCCAGTGACTTTGGGCTATGAGTTGGTGAGTTCACCACTGAGTACCCGAATCTAATGAAGACCAGTGATCCATGGTTATTACCACCACATGTTGAGATAGGTACATACATATTTGTTATTTTGATGGTACACACTATGACAGTTAGGGAAAGCTTTTAACAATCAACATGGCAAGTTCAAACAAAATATCATACAAACATTACAAGACACAAACAACAAACCAAACAAAAACATCATACCAAAAAAAAAAAAAAAAAAACAAGGGTATATAATTGGCCACCTAAAGTCTAACACGAAGCTTAGCCCTCGACATCCTCAGTGGAGCCGCCATTGTGAGAGACCGCACTACTTGAGGGGTGCTCTCAAAAAGAGATTCGGGTGCTTAGGGCACCTCTCTTTTGGGGTAATTGTGTGGAGTCGCTGTTTATTTTTTTATAAAAAAATAAGAAAAAATAAAATGCAACTTACATATCCAAAAATACCTCAAATTTATTAATTGATTATACAAATACAACTTGGACCTCAAATTTATTAATTGATTATACGAACACAACTTGGTAGAATAACTTTACAAGGTTTTGGTCCTAAATACAATCTATGTAAAAATTACAAAGTTTTGATTCTAGTTACAATCTACCAAAACAAAAGATAAAACACTAGTCTACTATCCAAAAACCTAAGTTTGGGGGCTAGGTTATAGAATGGGAAGGTGTTAGACACCCATTCCGCCCAGACAGAGTCTGGTTTTCTAGACTCTAAATGACCATCATATACCCTTTTGTATGATATTGAATGATATGCTATAATACATGTAACAAACACTTACTTGACAAAATTAATTTAAACAAATTTGTGTTATGAATATGCCCTCTTCTCAAAGAAAAAAAGAAAAAGAAAAATCAGATTTGTTTTTTGAAGGTTAAGAAAAATGAAATTTGATTAATAAAAATTAGATTTGTTTTGTAGAGATAAAAATGTGATTGGGTTAATAAAAATTAGATTTGTTTTATAAGAGAAAAAAGAAAAAGAAAAAAGATATTTGATTGATTAAAATCAGATCTTTTTTATAGGAGAGAAAAAAAAATGAGATATGATTGATTAAAAATCATATCTGTTTTATAAGAGAAAAAGATGAGATTTGGTCAATAAAAATCAGATCTATTTTATAAGAGAAAAAAAAAATCAGATTTGATTGATTAAAAAATCAGATCTGTTTTATAAGAGAAAAAAAAGATCAGATTTGATTGAATAAAAATTAGATCTATTTTATAAGAGAGAAAAAAATGGGATTTTTAAAAGAGGATCCATATTCATAATTCGAATCTATTATGCATGCATCACATATTTATGGAATGACATTTTAAAATTTATAAAAAAATAAAATAAAATAAAATAAACCTTAACCTAACAATTAATTCATTCTTTGAAAATTCAAAATCTGCAGTTTTTATTTAAGAAGAAAACTATTTTAGAAAAAATTTCAGATCTGTATTTAATGAAAATACATATATGTTTTTTTATTGTTTTGTTTTTTTTTTTTTTTTTTTTTTTTTAATTTAGAAAAAGCTTTGGTGATTAATTGCAGATCTTGAATTTAAAAAAAAAAATTAAATCACGAACATGTTAATCAATTAGAGAAAATCCCAACCAAACATGTGAACATGGCATATATGAATTGTAAACAAGATCATAATGAAATCAAACACATGTTAAACAAAAACCATGCAATGAACAACACAACATATCAATTAAGAGAAAAGAAAAAAAACAAATACAAGAATGAAATTAAATACCTACTTGCATGAATATGACCTTCATTGGGAGAATATTTTAGAAATCAAAGAAATTTTCACCTCTTTGAGATCTAAAACATTTCACTTACAAAAAATAAGTTCTTAAAGGCAAAACTTCCAGAACGTCTTGAACGTAAGGGAAGCAAAGAAGTCAGAAAAGAGAAGGCCCTCATTTATGATCTTTTTCCTCTATTTATAGAGGTTGGGATGCTTAAAAAATCAGCTGAATGAGATCAGATACGAATTGGAAAGCATTCTTATCTCTAAAAATTCAAAAAAGATAGGTTTTATCTTAATCAGAAGGTTCCTGGGCTGAACCACGAATTTGGGCCAATTGGCACTTGGGAAGTGTCGACTGGCCCTCTTAGGTGAGCCCCCTTTTCAATTTTGGTTCGATTTTGACTCTTTTTTTTTTTTTTTTTTTAGTTGGGAATTGCACCTAGATGCATTTTTAATTCATATTCTAAAAATTAACCCCTTTTTCTTGATAATCAGGTCTTTAAAGTAAATAATTATCTGATAGATAAATATTCTAAAAAGACCTAATTATCAACAATGTCTTATTATCTGATTATCTATTTTATTTCCATGCAAGTAGGCTTATTTTTGACAAAAACCAACAACCAATCACAGAATTATTTAATTAATTTTAATTGTTTAACCAATAAGAATTAATTTAAATTAATCACATGTGATCAGTTCCACTCAAACAAAATACATGCAGACCATGAAAACTTGATCATGTGATATCTTTCAATCCAATGGTTTGATTTGGGAATCAGACATATTGTCGTAACTGTTAGAATCTCAAGATCATTTTTTTGATATGAAATGAATGAATTAATACATGTAATGCAACTATAATTTTTTCGAGTATATGAACGGTCATTCTAGCCATCTTCTAAGATTAAATTATGGGTGCAAAATCGAGTGTCTATAGTGACGAAGGCTGTGTGGTAGATGGCGGTAGGAGCCTTGGAGAAAGCCCTAACCCTATGAGACAACTTTGCATTCCCGCTCATCCCTTTCCTCAACTTGGCCTCCACGGCCTCCTCCTTGGCGGAAAGCTCGATATCGTTCGGGTTCATATCACCAAGAATGGGTAGCAATAGTAGATTTGCCACATCCTCCAAGGTTACAGTGATCTCGTCGCAAGAAAGGAAGAAGGTATGATTGGCGCTACACCACCAGCGGACTAAATGGTGGAGGTTGAAAAAATCCCAATAGTTGGACAAACACTAGGATGAAATGATGGCCTTCAACACACTGGCCTGCTGTAATGCTGTCATAAAACCCACATCGAACAACTCTGTGTCTACCCACTCTTTCCAACCCAAAGACGTGCTCGACTCGAATTTGAAGAGAATGGGCATGAGTAGTGAACTTCCTTTGCAGATATCAAGGTCGGGAATGATGGAAGCCAAAGGGGCCCAAGAAATCTCCATGTCACGACGGTAAACAGAAAGCCACATACGACCCGACGGTAGAGGCGAATAGTCACCGAGTACTACGAGGAAATGGATATGAGTTCCGTACCATGGGTCAATGAAAGGAGGACACTTACTACCCGGATAGCGACCCCCTTCCTCCTTTTCGGAGTGGTCCAATTCGGAATAGGGAGCCACTGCACCCACAATTTTGGTAGGCGGATCGTTAGCGGCAACCTATTTCCCTTTATGGTGTGAATAACCATCACCTTTTGCCAACGACATGACAGATGACTTGAATGGAGAAAATGGGTAACGAGGTTTTATGGTGACGGGAAAAGAAAAGAAAAGGTTATGAGGGAATGATGAGGAAAAGAAAAATAAAAAGGTTAAGGACAATAAAAGTGGCGTGAAAGGGAGCAACGGGTCAGCTGTCAAAAGAGGCATCATATTAATGAAGCGGAAGTAGTGTTCCAAAATTATTGCTAAATTGGGAAATTCGAAGAGACAAATCTGTTCATGGCGGGAAAGGAAACAAGGCAGGGTCCACTGTTTAAAAAACCCACGAAATAAGAGAAAAGAAAAAAGAAGAAAAGGAAGAAGAAGATAATAGTAAACAAATAATAAGCATTCACATATGAATTGCAAGAGCAATCCACATGATCAGGGGGCTGAATGTTGATGCCCACTTTTGACAGAGGACCCAACAATAGAAGAAGCCCAACAATATGAAGAAAGTGAGAAGAGAAAATAGTAAAGCAAGCCTCAGTAGGCGGGAATGGCAGGATTGATGGCCAACAAGCCCACAAGAATGAAAAGAGGTAAAGATGGAGTAAGTGGGCCGAGAAAGCCCAAGGAATGAAGTACTAAGCCCATCGGACTTGTAAGAAGTAGAGAGAGAATAAATGGTCCGAAGAAGCCCAAGAAATGAGTTAGTAAACTCAATGGGCTGGCCTAAAACCCAATAAGTCCAAGTAGTAATGAGAAGTGAATATGTGGTAATTAGACCGAGGAAGCCCAAAGGATTTAGCAAAAAGCCCATGGGAGTAATAGAGATAAAGAGGTAGTAAATGGGCCGGGGAAGCCTGAAGAATGTCGTAATGAAATGGGTTGGCATAGCAGGAATGTTGGCCAACAAAGCCAAAGAGAGGTAAAGAAGTGAAAGGTAGGCCTGAGAAGCCTTGAGCAGAAAACTTACAAGAAAGGGTGTTGACCACGAGTCCATGATAGAACATGAAGCAAAAGGAGGAAAAAGCTATACCAGGCACAGTGGAATGACATGGTAGGAGCAATGGCCAAGAGGGCCACAAACGCAAGAAAGGAGAATATGGGCTCGACAAGAAGATGATAACTCTTGCCCAAGTAATGCCTAGTCTGAAGAAGAGATGAAAGACAGAGAATATGAGCCCAAAAACCCATATGTCCTTCATGCCACAAGAGTTAAACACCCACCAGAATGTATAGTAGAATCAGACAAACACAGAGGCAACAGCAAAGACGTGAAGGCTAGAAAAGGAACAGATTCAGATGGAAGTGAAGCATACACACAGGGCCTAAGCACATACATGAGAGGTGGGTCACAGGTCAAGGGTATCAAAGGGTGTGGTCTAGTGGTAGGGAGAAATGGGGGGTCTATCTTGGGGTTCCCGCTCAAACTTCTTTTGGGAGAGGTGTCCTACTAGGATGGCATATCACCTAAAAGAAGTAAGTATAAGTGGGAACCACTTGATGCATGCCATAGAGGTAGATGAAGGAGAGGTTTAACCCTTATTCAGATGAAAGTAGTGAAAATAGAGAGAGGTAAGAAACATGACAAGCCATTTTTGTCTAGGAATGAGGAGTGGTGCAAGCAACACAGTGCAATAGTAGTGGTTGGGTAGCCGACAAGCCAATGGGTAGCCTTGGAAGGACGCCCACAATGAGCCAAAAGCCGTTGAAGGGTAAAAATGGTAAATCTTGTCATGAAAGATAGTATAAAAGGTGATAGCTGTGAATAGTGAAAAGGGGGGAGGGGGGATCCATCACGAAAAGAAGTAGAGGTAGAACAAGGAAGAAAAAGAGAGAAGAAAAGGAAAACACACAGAACCAGAGAAAAGCAAGAGTGGTAGGAATAGAGGCATGCATCAATACGCTACCCATTTCTCTCCCTCTTGACAAACCCATTTTCTGAGAGTTTAAGAGTTAAAGTTCAAGCCATCTTGGTCCTTTTTCCAAAGTGTGTAATCTCTATGGCAGAAGCCTACTTTGAGGTTACTTACATTGGAGATTGGCTCCCATTTTGGACTTGTATTTGCTGAGAAGCTAAGCCCATTTCTCTAGCAGACGAGTTTTACTCTTGTGATTGCTAAACGATTAGCTTGTTACCTTATTATTGAACTACTTGCTATAACATTGTTATTTGCAGTTGTATTATTCTGCCATAACCTTACTAGATTTCTTTGTCCTTTTATTTAGGTGCCAGTATCATTTGTCAAGTGTTATAGTTATTCTGCCATATTGTATTCCTTGCTATAATGTCTGTAACAATTGCTTCTACCATGGGCACACCATACACTCAAGACTCCTGCCAAGGCACGTCTATACTAGGATGGCTCAACTTGTGTGCAAATTGGCCTAAGGTGTGTTTCACTTAGGCCGGTCCCAACTCTACTACCTCAAAATCACGGTCGTGGTACAATAGAAGAGATCAAAGCCCAACAACACAAAAGGCCCACCACAATTGTCTTTTCTGTTTTTCAATTTTTATTAAGCATAATAACCCACTATCGTTTGGTTACACACAACAAATAAATATCAATGATTTCGTTATTGATGACTTATCCTTAACAAGAATTAGGATTTCCCAGCTTCCTTGTTGGTGCGTGGTCCTCAAAATTGGGTCCCTCCAAATTGTTTATCTATTAAAATCAATGTGGATGGCATTGTTGGCCCTTATTATTCTTCTATGGCTATAATAGCTGGGAATTGGAGAAGTGAGTTAGTGTTTGCTTGCTCCCAAAAGGTAAACACCACCTTCCCTCTTTAAGTTGAAGTTAGTGCAATTAACGCTCCATTTGTTTTGAAGTAAAATATTTTCACATTTTACAGTGTTTGTTTTGCAATAAAATACTTTCAGTCAACAAAATAACCAAGGCAAATTTGTGTAAAATATTTTACACTTGAAATATTGGTAAAACATTTTACATTTTGTCATGTCTCTCAGCCCGATGCTCTACCTATCTCTCTCACTCTCACACTATCAGTATTTTCTTCAAAACTTAGTCCACCACAGTCCTTCTCTCCCACCCATCACCGACTCTTCCCTCTGCTGGTGCTACCCATCACCGACTTCACCTAAGTTTTTGTTTTTTTTTTTTCCCTATAATCCTCCATCGTTGTTGTTAGCTCCACCATTTCTTGGCCACCTCTACTGTCATCAAACATCCACAGGTTCTTAGTTTTAATTTTTTTCCTTTACTACCGAGTGGGTTACTGATCTGGGTTTTTGCTTTGTTTGGGTCTAGCATGGCTACTATTGTGGGTTGCCGTGGATGGTTGGGACAGATTGTGGGTCATGGTGGTGGCTCGTGGTGGCAAAGGGTGGGTAGCTAAGATGGTTTGTGGGTTGCTGTGGTGGCTGTGTTGTGGTGGTAGTTGGCTATGAGAAATATGCCAACAACGATTTTTGTGATAACTCTGTTGAGAATTTTGCACTTTCTTTTGCAATCATCCACGATTCTATACTTACATTTTAAAAAAATTTAAAACACTCAAATTCTTTATTACAATTTTAGGAATCTTGCATTGTTGCAAAGGAAGAAAAAAACGGCATTTTAAACAACAAAAAGAAGCCTCAAAGCCTCTCTTCAAAGTTCTCTCTCTGTGGGTGTGGGTGTGGGTGTGGGTGTGGGTGTGAGTTTCTGTTAAGTGATTGGGGTGTTAATGTTTCATTTTGATTAGAGATTTTAGGAATTTTTGGCATATTTGTTCTTTTTTTTTTTTTTTTCTTCTTCCAATGTTGAACTTGATTTTTAGGATTCAAGGTAGTCCTTTTTGTAGTCCTTGTAAACCAAAACTGTTTTGTCCTCAATCCCAATGGTTTTAAGGTAGTCTTTTTTGTAGTCCTTGTAGACTTTGATGCTCCATCCATCTCTATGTATTTTTTGGAAGTTAATAAAATAAATTATTTTAATAATTTTTTTTTGTCCATTTTACATTGAACCAAGTACTAAAAAATATTTTACACAACATTTTCATGTACATAGTCAAACATGGTAAAATGAAAATATTTTCCTGCAAATATTTTACATGTAAAATATTTTACTTTTGCAAATATTTTACATCAAAACAAACAGAGCGTAAATGGCAAATCATGTGTTATTGGAGAATCTTAAGCTAAATTTTTTACAACTACAGATAAATACCAGTTGACTGTAGCAAGTTGTCAAAATAAAATACAATATTTTATTAAGATTATATCTCTTCCTTCAATTAAAAAACTCAAATTCTTCCGCTTCCTTTATTATTTTAATGAATTGTTTCTATTATTTAAAATGAAGTGATAAAAAAAAAAAAGAAGAACATTTGATATTTGGTGTATTATAAAGTGTAGTGGTAAAATAGATAAAGTAACTTTTTAAGGTGCTAAAATCTAAAATTTTTAGCACCACCACAATGAATACTCTAACTTCAACAACAACAAAAATCCTAGCTAGCTTAGTATTAAAAAAAATTATTTTGTTTTTGTTTTTGTCTTTGTTGGTAAATAATTGCATCTTAATGTATTTATAAACAATGATTTTAAGTATTTATAATTTTTTAATACTATATGAATGCCTATTTGGAGTTTTTTTTATTTTTATTTTTATTTTATGTATATATATATATATATATATATATATACTTTGACCTTCATTAGCTTAAAATCCTTGGGCTGTCCTTGGATGTGGGTAACTGCCTCTCATGTTTTGAGTCTATTATCAAGAGTGAAGCACGTTCTTTTGTATAACTTTGCTTTTTTCTTTGGTTTATAAATCATTCTTTCATTAAAAAAAAAATAAATAAATAAATAAAGAAGTTAGGGGCAGCTCCAATTCCCACAATCATGAATGTATCAAAAACATGGGATTCGAGAGTTCAATAGTACGAGATTTACCTCTAGCATGTTTCAGAATGTTGTTTGGGTGTATTGACTTTGGTGTCTTGTAATAGGTGCGACCATGTAGGGTAACTGCCTCTCATGTTTTGAGTCTATTATCAAGAGTGAAGCACGTTCTTTTGTATAACTTTGCTTTTTTCTTTGGTTTATAAATCATTCTTTCATTAAAAAAAAAAATAAATAAATAAATAAAGAAGTTAGGGGCAGCTCCAATTCCCACAATCATGAATGTATCAAAAACATGGGATTCGAGAGTTCAATAGTACGAGATTTACCTCTAGCATGTTTCAGAATGTTGTTTGGGTGTATTGACTTTGGTGTCTTGTAATAGGTGCGACCATGTAGGGTAACTGCCTCTCATGTTTTGAGTCTATTATCAAGAGTGAAGCACGTTCTTTTGTATAACTTTGCTTTTTTCTTTGGTTTATAAATCATTCTTTCATTAAAAAAAAAAATAAATAAATAAATAAAGAAGTTAGGGGCAGCTCCAATTCCCACAATCATGAATGTATCAAAAACATGGGATTCGAGAGTTCAATAGTACGAGATTTACCTCTAGCATGTTTCAGAATGTTGTTTGGGTGTATTGACTTTGGTGTCTTGTAATAGGTGCGACCATGTAGGAAAACCATGTAAGAAAGACCATTAACATTCGGGCCTGGGCTATCACTTCCAAACCAAATTAGGGCCTAGGCTTAAGGCCCACTATACAAAAAAAATTAAAAAATTAAAAGGGAAATTAAGGCCTCCAAAGCTGTACGTGTGTTCTAAAAATGTCCCAAAAATTGAATTTTTTAAATGGAAAGAAAAATTGGTGTGTTTTGTTTTATTTCCCCCACCTCTAAAAAGTCCATCAGAATATTGAGTTAATAGGAATCGAACCCAATTAAAATTATAAATAATTACTAAAAAAATTGCTGTGTCCCTAATAATTATTGAGAATCAACTGTCTCAACAACAACTTGAGACTTTATCTTTTGTAAATAAAACTCTTAAATAACATATTACATTATTAAGTGAAATTATAATAATATCCTTAATTAGAAACTATTGTTCTACACTTTAAAAGTTATTTTATTCCTGTAATATTATAATTTTAAGTGGATTAGCTATTTTCAATTGCAAAGAGTTGTTGAAAAACCTAAATACAAATGCTTAATTAGTAATATTGTATCTCAAAAACAAGACAAATGATTTTAAAGAAAAAATTATAATATATAAAATTAAATAAATATTTTTCAATTACTATTAATTAATGTAGAAAGCTCCATTTAAACTCATTGTCTTAACTCTTAAGCCCCAAAATATATTTGTTCTCATTGATCCTGAATATCTCTACTTTCTTCCCCCTTTTAAGGGTATGTGAAATACTGTGAATTTTTTTGTGGGCAAAATTACATGACATTTATTTTTTTGTGTAGGTTGCAATTACATGCAATAAATTTGATTTTTAAATGTTATATGCCTTACATTTAAATAAAAATTGAAAGAAATAAAAGGAATAAATATTAAATTGGAAGGTAGATGTTATCCCATAAAAACGTCCAAAAAGCAAAACAATTGTCCATCCCTCATCAAGCAAACATACGAAAAAATTATGAAAAATAAAATTATGCTTTTTTAAAATACTAAAATTGTTTATTAAAACCTGACCACCTAGGTTTCAACTTAAAATGTAAAAACAAGTATCCATCTAAATTCCATAAATTCCCTAAAAAATAAAAATAAAGCAAAAGTAAATGAACAAAGAAGTGAAAGAATCCCCCTCAAAAAAAAAAAAAAAAAAAAAAAAAAACGAAGTGAAAGAACAACCTATATAATATAGCATATGTAATTAGCACTCTATGCCATATTGCCATTGCCATCTCTCTTGTCTTGTGTTGACGAGTCATCAGCAATTGCAACCTCACATTCACCTTCACCTTCTTCTTCCTCCACCAAAATCTGAAAATCAGAATCCATATAGTCTTCATAGAAATCCATTTGGCCACCTATCCCTCTAGTCACCATAACCACCCTATTCTTCCTCCTCTGACCTCTTCCTTCTTCCTCGACAACCGGCATACCGAATCGACAAATCGGGCACGACCCTTGTACCTTGAGCCATGACTCGATGCAACTCGAGTGAAACTTGTGCCTGCAAGGCATCTCTCGAGCCTCCCCACCTCTCTCGTACCCTTCCAAGCACACCGCACAGTGCTCATCCTTAAGGCTTAAAGATTCCAACCTTGGCATGGCCTCGATTGAGTCCTTCGACGCTGGCAAAGCCCTTCCTCCTCGATTCTCCGACGTCGAACTGTCGTCGTTGAGCCAGGTGGCAACCTCGAATATGAGTAGACATTGCATACATTCGAGGTTTACCACCAGATGGGTCATGCCCAGGCTCGCTGCTTCATGAACTAAACGACTGATACGTTGGACAATGAGGCTGAGGCTCTCTTGGGTTTGGGGTTCTGACATGTTTGAAATTCACTCACAATCACAAAAACAGAGACAAAGATGGTGTTTATGAGATATGATACACAATTTATAAAGAAGAAAAACCGAAGGTTTAGACTTCAGAATCTGATAGAAACTTTACAACAAAAGCTTAAGCTGGAAAAATTATCCTCTGATGCTCTCACAGATTAGTAGATACGCTTATCTATCTCGCACGTGCAGCTCATAGTCCACTTTAACATAGTAATCTTAAAATACAATATTTTTGGCATGCTGGCATGGTAAGATATATATTTGGATTAATGTTACTACGCATAATGGTTGGTTTTCTTTCATCTAATTTTACAAAGTAATGTTATAGAACCTGTTATGCGTGCTTACATGAGAAAGATGTATATTCAATTAGAATTATATTATATTGCCATATTCAAGAATATTGTAGTTAAATTAAGACTTAAAAGTATTTTTAGTTCAGACATATAGTATTCAAATTTTCATCTCTCTACTATCAAATTATAAAAAATATAATATTATTTTTATATATATTTATTTATATTATCATCAATCACACTATACCATCTTAAAAATTATAAAAGTTTTTATATATAGACCTATACACAAAAACATCTGTGATTACTACAATTTTAATTTATTTTAGGGATAAAACTCATTTTCGTCTCTACATTTTCACGCGATTCCCATTTTGGTCCCTAACTTTTTTTTTTCACCGCTTTTAGTCCCTAAAATCAAAAAAGTGATCTCGTTTTTGTCCCTACTGTCAGTGCCCTAATGGCAAAGTCCTAGGTGGCAGATGGAACACTTTATTAACTGACGTGGCAATTAAAATATTATTAAAAAATATTATTTGGCATTTTTATATGCTATGTCAGCATTTTAATTTTTTATAAAAAGCCATGTCAGAAAATTTAAACCAAAAAAGGAAAATAAATTAAAAAACAAAACTTAAATTAAAAATACTAACCCAGATAGATCTAACACAAATCCAGAAATAAAGAAAATTAAAAACAAACATTAAAACCTAAATAAAATATATATAAAATTTCATTAGTTTTTCGGAAGAACATGATTGTTCATTCTTCATGTTCTTCCCCAAACATGTTTCTTGCCCAGAAAATTAAAATATTTAAGATTTCTTTTTTCTTTTCTTTCATTTTCTTAGTAAACAAACTTGCAAATACACATAGCAAAGCAAAGAAAAATCGATCCCCTGCGAAATGTTTCAAACCTAGATGGGTGAGGTTGCAGTTACAGTTGCAACTACAACTCTTAAACCCAGATCTCCTGCAAAATCAATCTCCAACAAAGAACCAAACCCAAATCTCTAACAAAACAATGAAACCTAGAAAACCAATAAACCCAACAACCAAACCGATCAACAAAGTAAACCTTAACCTTCAAACCCGTATATTTTCTTGGGAAACAAACACAAAAAATCTAGACCGGTTGAATTGTGTGAGAGAGAAAATGAATTGTTGATGAATATCGAGTTAGATACCCATAGGAAAAACAAACCAAAACCCCCAATTTTCTCAAACCCAAACAGGCGACTTTTCATTAGTCCTTCCTCTGCTTGTTGTTGATGAAGATCGGGTCAGATACCCACAGAAAACGCCCCTTGCTTTGCTCAACGTTGGTCGAGGAAAAACCCGAAAAGCGAAAGGGTCGGTTTAGAGGTTCCTTCCCCTTGATCTACTCCAAATCACCACCGATCTTAGCCCCTCTCTCTAAACCCAAATCCAACCACTGCCGATCTCAGCTCCTCTCTCTCTACCCAAATCCAAACCACCACATCTCAGCCTCTCTTTCTCTATACCCAAATCAAAGCCATATCCCAAAAACTGCAACTTGAACTTAAAGAGAAAAAGAAATAAGAGAAAGCCAAGAGGGAGAGAGAGGAGTTTGACCCGAGAGGGAGATAGAGATAAGAAAATGAAAATTCGGTTTTATATATTTTTTTTAGGTTTTAATGTTTGTTTTTAATTTTCTTTATTTCTGTGTTTGTGTTAGATCTATCTGGGTTTGTATTTTTAATTTAAGTTTTGTTTTTTAATTTATTTTCTTTTTTGGTTTAAATTTTCTGACATGGCTTTTTATAAAAAATTAAAATGCTAATGTGGCATATAAAAATGCCAAATAATATTTTTTAATAATATTTTAATTGTCACATCAGCACCACGTTAGCTAATAAGGTGTTCCATCTGCCACCTAGGACCTTGCCATTAGGGCACTAACTGTAGGGATAAAAACGAGATCGCTTTTTTTATTTTAGGGACTAAAAGTAGTGAAAAAAAAGTTAGGAACCAAAGTGGAAATCGCGTGAAAATGTAGGGACGAAAATGGGTTTTATCCCTTTATTTTATTGAAAAATGTTAACCTTGTTTGTACTTTTATTTTGTATAAACTTAGATCAAAGAGGGTATGTAATCAATGTCAAAGCCACCCACATACATGGTCCACCCCCCCCCCCCCCCCACTTTAATTTTTATTCTTATTATTATAATATATGTATATTTTAACTTTTTTACCCAAAAATAATAAGAGTTATCCAAAATAGGAAAATATTGATCAATTACTCTAGTAATTCAAAAAATAAATAAAAACCTAAGACTAGATGTTCTCCTCCTTTCTTGGGGAGTTTTGTTGATATATCCCTTGTTAAAGTTCTTTTACCATATATTTGTATTGTTCTGTCTCTTACTAATATTGCACAATAGAATGAAGCGGACATTGTTTAATTAGAAAAATGCCATTTTTTTTTTCTTTCCCATTATATAATGTGATTTTGAATAAATAAAATCTACTATCATTTCTTCATAAAAAAGGATAAGCTGATATACAGTCACAATAGAGTTTCATTTATAAGAATTAAGTAGTAAATTTTATAAATAAATATTAGAACTCTTCAATTTTGAATCATTAAGATTCTTACAAATTATTTAGCATTGATGATAATTTCTATTCTCAAAATTTAGCATAAAGCAAGAAAGAAAGAAAAAAAATCAGACTTCATTTGTAACATTTTGAGTTTGATTTTTTAAAGCATCAATATAGAAATAACAATTGATGAGGTTTTGAAAAATACTTGATGATACTGTTTCGAATCTTTTCATCATAATTGATAATTTTTATTAATTTATATGAAATATTAGTTATTGAATATAACTTTGAGGAAGATGCTAAGTTTCTTTCTTTTCTTTTCTTTTTTTGGGTATATTTGTATAGCAAACTATACAACTTTTATATGTTCATTAGGTTTAAGAAAATTATAGGTTCTCTTAAAAATGATTGTGTTTATGAAATTTATCTTGTATTAATCCAATGATTGTATTCTGTACATATGAATGGCAATACCAATTTTTATTTTAAAATGCAATATATTAAAGGATATTATTTTAGCAAAGTTTTTTTTAATGTAACATGAAAAATAAAGAGTACGAATTATAAAATTAATAAAAATTTCTGGATATTTTTATTATTATTTCTAGAGTGTTTTTGTTTATCAACATGAGAAATTAATAACTCATACTCATTCAGGAGGAGTCTCTCCTCTCACAGGGGGTGTGAGCCCATGTGTGCAACTCATGATATAGCCCACAATCTTTGTGAATTGTGAGAGGAATGACGACTCTCTCTTTTTCCACTTTCTTCTTCTTCTTCTTTTCTTTTTTTTTTTTTTTTTTTTTTTTTGAAATAGAAGGGATGACTCTTCTAATTGAGGGCAAATTATTAAATACTCCAGAAATACTATAAATACATACTCTCTCTCTCTTACATGAATTGTGAGTCCCACAAATTAAATTTATGGTGAGACCCACAATTCATGTGAAATGAAGGAGTACGCATTTATGATAATCTGGGAATACTCAATAATTACCCCTAATTGAGTAGGAGTGAATAATTTTTCAGTAAAAATCGAAACTTACTACTAAATAATAGATTATATAAATATATATATATATTTCAGTTGAAGACACTAGACAATACTATTCAGTATTGTTTACTGATTCTATCATTGAAGAAATCCCCCGTCGATACCTTCTGAGTCTGACAAGGCTCCACCTTGTTTTGCAAGAATCTGTAGGACAAATCAATCCATTGATCAAACAACATATATCATCGCCAGCAATCCGGGTAATCAAAAAAGTTGTGCTAGGTAGTGACATCTTGAGTGGGAGGCTTATATTTAGGGGCAGAAGTAGAACCAAGAAATATTAATTCGTAATCCATCAATGTAATTCTTATTAGCGCTTAATAAAAAACTAAATGACCAATTGAGTATCTTAAGGTTTTTTTTTTTCCCTACATTTCTTTTATTCCTTTGAACAATCATAAGTTCATAAAATTCAAGAAATTAAATATATGAATATAAAAAATATAACTAGACGACATCTACAAGAAGACATAAATTATGAATAAAATATATATAAATTCAAGATCACTTTTGTATTTGGTTGTTTGGGTAGAAGGCAAAATAAAATTATGAACAAAGCCTATAAATTGGTTTAATTAATTAAAGGAAAAGAAGTAAATAAATTCATAGAAATGTAAAAGTGAGAAGTTGAATTTAGTACCTCTCAAGATTTTAAAGTCATTTTTGCTAATCTTCAAATGAGCTGAAGAGACTATAAAGAAAAATGGAGGAGCTAAATGTTGAGTGAGAATGTGAGCACAAAGCACTGGTGGAAGTTTACAAAGGTGGGATTGGGAGGTAAGTAGCTTGAAAGGGTGGGACTTTTGAACAAAGTATGGAAGCTTTGAATTGAAAAAATAAAGCTTCCAATAATTTTAGAAGATTGTTGTATACTAACATTAAGAGAAACGGCAATAGTGTAGCTCATAATCTGGCGAAACATGCTATACGCATACCAGATTTTCAAGTATAGATGGAAGATGTACCTTCTCATATTGTTTCTTTTTTACATTCAGATGTAACTCATTTACATTAATAAAAGTACTCAAGTTCATTCAAAAAAAAAAAAAGCTTCATATGTTGGGAAAATTTCTAAAAAGTAAAAGCTAAAAAGTAAGTTTGAAAGGACCATATGTGGACAAATAATGCTAAGGACACACCCTCTCCCACATCCAAATCTACATTATGCTTCCGTGTCAAACTCTTGATTCGATTTCAGCATTTTTATAAGGATCCATCACATGTACAGGAAGATGCCAAAATTTAATTAAGAGTTGACACACAAACAGAGTGTAAATTTAGGTGTAGAAAATGGTGTGTCCTTAGCGTTACTCAATGTGGACAGGTGAGGGGTCCAAATTTGTCATTTGGGGGGAGGCCATGGCTTCTCCAATAACCAATGTAGTTTCATCCTTGCTTATATTATCTTGTAAAGAAACATGATCGTATCTTTTGATATTGAGTCCTAGACATGGTTGACTATGTAATAAAAGGTCATAAGTTTTATACTTTTATGTCACAATATAAAATGTTCCTTATTTAACAACTCCATGATTTATAGGGGTGGCAACGGGGTAGAGTAAAGCAAGCTGCCATGCCCCACGAGGCCTCACCCTGCCCTATAAGATCCCACCCCTTGTTAATCCATCCCACCCCGCCCCACACTTATTATACCTTAAAATGCAATTAAATTGATCACAAAAAATAAAACTAAATTGAAATCAAAGTGTGGAGGGCGCAATCTACAGGGCAGGGCAACCTAAATCATTCCTTGCCCCACCATAAGTGAAGGAAACATCTCTCTTGATCCCCCTACCACCTCTACAAGGCGAGGAAAATCTGTGGAGTAGAGTAGTTTAAGACAAGTCAAAGTGTGGCAGAGTAAAATTGCCATCTCTAGCCATGAAATATATGAACAAGTGTGTATTTTCAAGATTGAATGGATGTGGTCCAAATGAGACTTAGGGGAGATGAAATGGGGTTGTATTGGGACATCAACTCTTGTTCCCTTTGTTTAAGTATAGAGTCATTGGATGGATTGTCCCAGTTTCAAATAAGACTTTGGAATAAATTTTCTGATAATTACTATTTAATTCATGAAGGGATTATTGTTATGGTATATGACAAATGATTTTTTTTTTAATTTTTTAATTTTTATTTTTTATAGAAGGAATGGTAGCTATTTGATTTGACTAAACATTTATTTTTTTGCTTGTTTGAGCATCATGCTGGGGCCCGGTTGTTTAGCCTACGTAAGGTTACATGGACAAGGCCTAGTGTAAAGTTAGGGCCCAGCCCATCAGACTTCATAAGGTTACAAGGTTGGGGGCCAATATCACGTCGGGGCCTAAATAGAAGGGAACGATAATGTCTTGGGAGAAACTGTCTATCAAGCACCATTTAGCGACAGTTGCAAGTTTCAAGAAAGTCGCATCAGTTACGAGAAGTTGGTCCTATCTGGTTAGGAATATATCCCAGAGGGACCTACCAACATGGAAAACCACCCTCTCATCATGACAACCCCACTAAAGGAAGTCTATAAATGAAGGCTAATAGTAAAAGGTTGGGGGTTGGCAATTTGAGAGGGACATATGATGGAAAATCGAGGAACAACAAAAGAGAGAGAAAAGGTTTTAGTTTGAGAGAGCTTAGTCTTCTTGAGAAACATACACACTATTGAAAAGAGCAGAGGGTGGGCTTTAAGCACCTTCCTCTGGGCTATTGGATTGGTTCAAGAAGGACTTTCTTATTGTAGGAAACTCCATACCCGTTGGGAGTTTGACCCAAAACTTCTTAGTCATCTTGGGCTCAAGCACCACAAAGCTCTAGTGATGATTTTTTTAATACTTGTGTTTGAAATTTTTTTTTTTTTTTTTTTTTTGGGTTTATTTTATTTATTTTTTTTTTTTTAATGAGTCATGTGGTTAACTTAAATAATATATGTAAATGGTTTTTTTTGACAGCCACATCTTTAAATGAATTACCTATATTGTTTAGCAATTAAGTTAGTTTTATATATCATCAGATTCTTTATATTGTAGATATCAAGATCCAATATTAATTATTCATGGTATATAATCCTACCTGGAGTGAAAGTGATGTTACTAACCTTCTCTAAGGTTGAACTAGAATAATTGGTTGTGTTCTTCCTGTCACATTTACTTTCTTCTTTATACTTATCATACATTTTCTATTTAGATATCATAGTCTTGTCTCATCTTTGTTAATAGTTTTATACTTTTATTGATGTCGAAATCTACAAAGATAATTCCCGTGACAACTGGTTAAGAGATTTCTACATGATGAATTTGATCTTCATGACTAAAAACCGTTGAAATAGAACCAAATTTTACAAATTAGGTGACCGCATCACATGACATTACATAATTTTCTCAAGTAGTATTAATGAAGCCCACGTGTATGTTCAGATGTTCCAACCAGCTGCACGGCTTCACCGTGCATTATGGTTCCCTTTTCCCTTCTTGTTCTTACAGTTTCATCATTTCATGTATTGTAATTACATTCTCTCTTACCAAGAGCTACATAATTCAACGAGAACGAAAACCTTCTTACGTTTTTAACAGAAACATCAAAAGTTTAAATTCCTTACTCCCTTACTCCATTGTAATTATTGAATCATCAAAAAAATTTATACACTCCTAATAGAGTCTAAAGTTTTTATGCATCACTCCCAACAGTATAATCCCTTCGAGGTTTTGTTATGCATTTTCTATGCCCCCAACGGCATCCGTGACCTATTAATCCCCATGTTCTGCTCTCTTTCTCACTAAGAAATACTATTTCTATATATTTTGTTTGGCTTGCTAAATAGAAGACTGTTCCTTGTGTGCTGTGTCCCCAAACTGAAAGAAGAGTTGTATTTTTTTGGAGCATCAGGATGGTTCCAGCTCCAACAATAATAGATGTAGAAAAAACATGGGATTCCAGAGTTTAGTAGCAAGAGCCATCCCATGCCTGCACAACCCAACTAGAAACCCTCTATCTTACCTCTTATCAAGCCTACCCATGGAATATCATATATGCTTTTATCAAATAATTGTAGAGGTAAGATAGTAAACGGGAAAATGCAGGCATATATATAGAGGAGCTTCTTATTCAAGCAGAAAAAAAACTTAGAATACCCTTTCGAGGTTTCTTCCTCAACTAATTACATTATACTACCGGGAAATATACATCATAAATCTGCCAGGAGACAGAGCCTTCCGTGGAAGTAGAGTTCCTATTACAGCTTCTCACCAATAACCAGGAAGAATTTTCCATAGTCAGCAGGGACTGGTGATAAGTGTGTTTCTAGATTACGGTTCCACAGGGAATCAAGGCATCTTTGATCACAGTGACAATTCCACTCTTAATGAAATAACCATCTGTTTCCCTTGCAGCTTCTTGTACATTGTCACCGTTAAGAATCTGAGAATATTTGTACACATTAAAATTCAAGTTAACATTAGATACATTAGCATCTTTATGTGATTACTATGTCCAGAGAAAAAGAAAAGAAGGAAACAAAATAGATGTGAAAGAAGCTAATCAACATAAATGATGAGCACAACATTATATACAGTGTGCAACCAGAAATACCAAAGATAGATGAGCATGTGTGCATAGGCACAAGCCACACAACTTTGATGTATTTTCTTACTCAGAAAAATAACTATCAATTTCACCAGAAAATAATTAGAAGCTCGAGTTTCCAATTTAACATTGACTTCCTCAGAGGAAAAATGAGGTTTTGGTGGAGTATCAGCTGATATCTAACCCCACACACCCCCCCCCCCCCCCCAGCCCACCCCCAACCAAAAAAAAAAAAAAAAAAGAGAGAGAGAGAAAGAAAAAATGAAATGAAAAGAGACATAATAACAATGATGAGACTTAAGAATAGAAACAATTCAAAAGATTCATGCTAAGTTGATAAGATCATAACCTTCACATTGTCCCCAATTCGAGCATTCTTGTCAATTATAGCTCTCTTGATGTGAGAGTTCTTGCCAATTCCTATTGGAACACTACCCTTTGCAGCTAGAAACCTCCTGTCAGCAGCAGTCTGAAACAAAACAATAACAAATTGACAATCAGAATCAGTGCATCACTCAAGTCCATTCAACCCCAATATCCTCTCAACAAACAAAGCACAATGTTTCTAAGCACAGCTACTCATCTTGATTTATACACCAAAAAGAAAAAGACAAAAATAAAAAGGAAAATTGATAAGTCAAATCTCAACTTAAAAGATGAAAACAACAGGTTGTAAATCCTTTAGCAGGTATTACCTCATAATAATCAGCTCCCATCAACAGTGTGTCTTCGATGATTGCACCCTCTGATATGCAAGACCGGAGCCCAACCACAGAATGGTGAATTTTACAGTTCTGCATACAGGATTGTAACTTCTTTAAATTATTTGGTACCAGATTTGTCACAATACAAAATACATAGTTTTCAAATATTGAAGAGGCAAGGGTATAATACAATGAACATCCCAGTCAACTACAACCTATAAGCAGGTTGCAGATGTAACCCACCGATAGCTTACCTTTATTACACAGCCCTCACCAATAACACTATCTGTGACATCAGCATCAAGCATTTTGGATGGAGGCAAATACCTGGGTTGGGTGTAGATAGGAGATGATCGATCATAGAAGCTGTAACAGAGAGTACAAAATCATGTAAACATATCAAAATTAAGATCAAGGTGATAGCATGAAAAACCACTAATGGGTGTGCAAAAACTGTAACATCCATGAACAATATTTAGAACAAGAACTACCTAAAATCTGGCACTGGCTTTTTGGTGATCCCCAAGTTTGCATTATAAAAAGCCTCAATCGTACCAATGTCCTCCCAGTAACCGTCATACAAGTAAGCTTGCACCTACAGAGGTCATGAAGCAAGAAGAAATTAATCCTCTAGGAGGCACAACTCCAGAGAAGTGAAAATGCAACATTAATATTAAGACTACAGTATAGCTCAAATTGCTGATTGCACACATTAGAATGTGCTATAATGTGGAAAAATCTAAAGGGTTTGGCATATGCAGAGGAGCATTGGATCAGCACACCTATGACTTATGCTTCTAACCATGCATTTTTTCCATATATATTGCTCATGTGCGTGTGCGTGTGCGTGTGCAATGCAATAATGCTCATCATTGGGATGGTACATACTGCACATGTTTAAGCAAGATAGCTTCAACATAGATATATTAGCGAACAGAGAAATCCATTCATAATTTTTTTTTCATTCTTCCATCCTGATGAGATCCTTCCTAATTGTTTTATTGTTACAAAAGAAAGAACCTCATTGATTGATCGGAATGCATCCAGAGGGTAATTTGGAAGAAAAATGTGATTGAAATGATACGTACTCTCATCCCAATGGATGTTGCACCAGGAATAACTTCACTTCCAAAATCATTTGCTCCAGGAAACTTCTCTCGAAGCAGATCTAACATCACATCTTTGCTGACAACATATATACCCATACTAGCAATGTAAGGCATCTCCTTCGCTCTCTCATCATCGAGACCTAAAATGGTAGTATCAACCTAGAACAAAACAAGGAAATGAGTGAAATACACAGCTGCCTTCACCTACCAACATCACAATTATAATTTTTTTAATCAATAGAAATTCCTACATTACAACACATAAATCACGAGCAGCAAAAGCTGCAAACAACACAGCAGCTAAACAATAAATGCTACCCAATCAAGTAGACAGCAAAACAGAGCATGAGATTCTTCCTTTTTGTTTTCATTGGTAAATTACACACGCAATCAATTGATCTTGAACTTAGGATCTCACCCTCCACCTTACTATTACAAGGGGAAAAGGTGGCATATAAGATAGAACTCAACATTTTAATATAACGTATAGACATAGTTTGAATCAACATTTTAACAATAAGTTCAAAAAAGCTTGTAGTAATTCACAATCTAAGTTCTTGGAAGGCCAGAAAGAGCATTTAGTAACAGAGAAAGAAGCTGGTACCTTCATAGCTTTGAGTTGCTCTCCTTTGGGTTTCTCGGCAAATTCAACAATGCGGCCTTCTTCATCAATCTTCATCAGACCAAATGCAGTGGCACGCTTTTCATCCATGGGCAGAGCAGCCACAGTGATATCAGCATCAGTTTCCCTGTGTGCTTGAATAAATTTCTCATAATCCATTCGGTACAAATGGTCCCCAGCAAGAACCAGGAATTCCAGCACATTGTGCTCCTCAAAGAGCCACAAGTACTGCCTTACCGCATCAGCGGTACCCTGTAAATATCACCAAAACCAATAGTGTCATTTTGATAACATGTAAACTAATATTGGTCCAAATCTAAATGAAAAATTTGCGCATTTATGAATATCTATAAGGCTAAATCCACAAGCCTTGCCACTCAGCGGCATTGCATGATCTTCTTTACGAGGAGAATCAAGGTTTAAATCCCCCTCCCCCACTTGCAACAATTGAATTATCAAAAATAACTATAAGACCAAAATATTCTGTCTCTAAAATACAAGTACTGTATGAGTTCTATTTATATCCTCAAAGTTCAAAAAGTTCTAATTGTCCCAGAAAATTTAAAATGCTCTTCATTTTTTCCTTTCATCCCTTTCTTTAAGCTCAAGGGAAAAAAATAAAAAATAAAATAAAATACAACCTAAACAATATAATTTTTTATCCTAAAATATACTCCCTCTATCCCAAATTGTTAGTTCTAGTTAGAAAACCCAACTTTTTAAGAGAATGTGATTTAATGTATGAAATGGTACAACATTCAATTTAAACTCTAGTAAATGAGGAAGAATTAACTTTTTGAATAAAGTAAAGGGTAACGGTCGGAAGTTAACAATATTGTGTTCATTAACTTTTCAAAGAGGACTATACTTTGGGACATCCCATAATGGTATAGAGGACCAACAATATGAAACGCAGAGACAAGTATAGGTTCTACGTTCACCCCTTAATAAATAAAATTAAAAATGTGTGGACCAAATGACAAAATTAGTAACATTTCAAATTTTCATGGATGAAAATAGGTCCAATTAACATTTAGGTACAAATACTATACATTTCAAAATAATATTTTTGCGTATCTATAATAATTAGGGGTCTTGTTAACACGTAAAAGTACATTAAGTATTCAATTATGAGCTACTATAATACCCCTTTTGACTTCTTCTTTTTCTTTTCAAAAACGTAAATTAAACACCATTATGATGATTGATGAAGTACAATTAATTATTAAATACACTTTTTTTGCTTAAATTTTTTATAACATGTATTAAATTAACTCTATCACAGTCCTTAACAACAAAATTGATTAATTCATAATTGAAAATCAAATATAGTAAAAGAGAAATGATTGTTGAAAAAAAAAAGGGTACCTGGAACCAATTGGGATTCTCAGGACTCTGTTGGGCAGCGAGGACTTCGACAAATCCTTCGGTTTTGTAACCACCCATGTTGCTGGCATACGCACGTGAGAGATGTCGGTTGAGAGAGGCTGAATTGAACTGAGTAAGCACATAGATCTTCGACACATTACTGTTGAGACAATTGCTCACTGGAATATCTATCAGCCTGTAATTCGCTCCCAATGGCACAGCTGGCTTCGCTCTCTTCTTCGTCAATGGGTACAACCTCGTCCCCGCTCCACCTCCTAAGATTATCCCCAGCACACTCTGACACAACATTTTTATAACAATGTGTTAATAATTTCACAAAACCCCAAATCTCTATTTGATATGGGTTTTAACCCGTTTACACTAAAAATCAATTGATGTCTTGTCGACAAAATGTAATCATGATGAAGTAGATATCATATGTTGAAAGAAAAAAAGGTTTAAGAATGGCTTACTCGGCTGGCATCGGGGTCTAGACAAGTCTGGGAGTTTTTGGAATCGGAAACGGCTTTTGGAGACACGATTCTGGGGCATCTTCTGTAGTTGGTTGATGTTTGGCTGCTGCTGCTGCGGCGGTTATGGATTCCAAATGCGGCGAGGTTGGTGTCGCCGTTACAGAGATTGGAAGCTGAGAATGAGAGGCTTCTTGGGCTGTCGGTGTGACCCGATTTCCATTTCCGGGTGTCTTTTGAAGAGTTGGATCCGTTTGATGATGATGATGGGAGTCTCACCGCTCCAATCGATGCCATTGACGCCATTTTTGTTTGATTTTGTGAGAGAGAGACAGAGAGAGAGAGAGAGAGAGTAGTGAGAGGAGAGTGTGGCTGTGAAGCTGCTAGATACTATCACTGTACGTGTGTGGACTATATGTCTATAAGCGGTGGTGGAGTGTGCTCTCCTATTTTTAACTATTTTTTAGATATTTTCTTTTTTTTTTAGTAATAATTATACAGTAAGATATTATTATTATTATTATTTTTATATATATAAATATAATGTTGATGTCACATCTTTTATTAGACTATCTTGTTCTCTACCGTAAATTTAATGTATCCTGCTGGATACTCATAACATACTTGAAAAAAAAAAAAAAAACATCTTAATTGGACATTTTGTTTTTGTCTCAGATTTTTTTCATGAACCTAATCTTATATATATTTTAAAACATTATACAAATAAACTAAAAAAAAAAATACAAAAAATTAAAGCTACTCTTAAGATAGCTGGCTTTATGTTATGCTGGCCTAGACTGGACATAAAAATTTTAGGTTCAATTTATAACATTATTTATTTATGAAGGTTTTGAGATTATCATAAATAAAGTGAAATAGTGTTACAAAAAATAGTAATACTATTTTCATCTAAACTTATTATTAATATTACTTTTTAAACTATCACTAAAAATTTACTATATCAATAAATGTCAAGTTTCTTATCAAATATTTTGTATCTAAAAACTATCTTTAAAAAATTATCAGAGGGAAAGAAATTCTATAGTTTTATTATAAAATAAATTTTCAAATTTAAAAAAAAAAATTGAAAAATAAAAAAGTGAGAGAGATGCGTCCTTGGGAATCGTTTGAGTTACACATTGGAGATTTCCCTTCATATTACGCAACGGACCTGATTGACAACTTTTGCTTCAGATACGCGCACCGTTGGTTCTATCGGTGTCGGGGGTACTTTCGGTCTTTCGGGTTTAATTTTTTAATGGCATGAGTATGATTTTGTGAGAGAACAAAGTCACAAAGGGCCAAAGAAGATTTTGGCATTGTTAATTAATTGGTGGAGGTGGAGATCATATATATTTTTATTCCAAATTGCAATCCTCACATGACACATCACTTCACTTCACCACCGTCTATTCTTTTTTTAAATAATTACAAAATATATTATTATAATACTAGTTGCTTATTTTATACAGTATTAAAATAGGAATATCTGGGAAAGAGACGAGTGAGCATACATGAATGACCCTATCATTGAAAGGGATCGAAATTGAACATGTGACTCCAGTAATGATGATTCTAAAAAAAAAAAAAAAAAAGCTCCAATAATGAAAGCTGAAAGGGTGTTTGGTATTCTCATACATTAACTACCATGAACTGGGAACCTAAGATTTTGCCGTTTGGTACATACATTTAAAAACTGAAAATTGTTGTTTGAAAATATATGTGGAAATATGTGTGGATAAAAAAGTGTGTGAAAATACATATAATGTTACTTAAAAACTGAAAATTATTGTTTGAAAACATGTACCAAACACCTGAACCTCAGAAACTCATGCCAGCGTATAGTATTTCTAACTTTTTATCAAAAAAACAAAAAAAGACAAGCTTATAGTAATATACATGACTTCAATTTTCTTTCTTTTATTTTTTGTTAGCAAAAAGAAGTTCAAAAATATTGTAGTTTGAATTGTCTATTCTAACCTAGGATCCAATCTTCCCTTTCCCATTGATATAGCTATTGTTGATACCCAAATTTTCACACTTTGGATCAATAAATAAGGCCCAAAATCCAACAAGCCAAATCTTGGAGAATTGAAAGAAACAAGAATTATAACTCAAATCCATGTACAAACTAAATTGGCTAAGAGTTACCTAAGAAAACAAAGGTATTGTTGTAGAATACCTGGATATGAGAATAAGTGGGCCCATAAGTAACCCAAAACCCTTACATCAAGGGAATGTTATAAAGTAAGCCCAAAATGGCCTAACCCATTTGTATAAAGAAGTTAGAAGAAGCTAGAGAAACCTAGAACCCTTGTTGGGCATTTCAATGAGAAGAGAAAGCATAGTAGAACAAAGAGAAGGAGAAAAACTACATGATAAAGTAGAGAAAAGCAAAGCCAATTGGAAAAGTGAGAGACCTAATAAGGGAGACTTCCCAAGTCCCAACTACAGAAGAGAAACCAACATATAAAGTAAGGGAAGCTAGGTATTTCAAAGAGAAAGCATAAAGGAGGAAAAAGATGTTGCAAAATGAGAAAATTCTCAGATATTAAATGCTGCAAAATATCCAACAGGTAAAACACTACAGAATAGGGAAATTCCCAGGTTTCAAGTTGCAAAATAAGATCCAAGGCAGAGCCAGGTAGGCGAATGCGTTCACCCAATCTGTATCTTAGACATACAGAGGAGGTTTAACTTGTCATTGCCGAAATTCAGGGAGGTGTGGTTTGGTAGGGGGGATGAAGATCCTAGTTATGGTAATCTGTCGCAACTCTTTAGAGATTGCTTTTGCTGGGAAAAGCACTCATACCAAAAGAGGAAAAAGTTGTGGATTATCACTAGGTGCATGTTTTAGGTTCAGTTCACACCAAGCCAAATAGCATTAATGGTCTTCCACAATTTACATTAAATAAAAACCAAATTGTAACCAAAAACCCACCAAAAACCAAAGAACTCTTTTGTGGTTGTAACCTAAAAAGAGAGGAAAAATAGTTAGACAAACATGGGCTCGAGAAATCAAAGGAAAAGCAAAAAGGGGTAAAAGACCTGCTCAATTTCAATTATAAAAAGGAGTACATATCACTTGCCCAAAGGGAGAGGTAACACAAAGGGAAGAGGGAAAAAGAGAAAACAAAAAAGGAGGAAATGAATGAGAAAATGTAAGGAGAGAATATAATAAATAGGAGAAAATTAGTAGAAAAAAGGTTGAGAATTTGTACACATTAGTGTACTTGCACCCTTCCGCAAAATACACCTAGATTGAGAAATTACCATAGAATAGTAGTATTGACATACATCACTAGGAAAACTCTCTCTCCCATAAGACGCATCTCTCTTAAGTTTTTCAATATTCATCTTAATATAGCCAATCTAACTCACATTCCAAATGTCACAGTTTTGTGCCAACTCTAGGCAATAAGACTATGTGAGTTGGAGTTGAAATCTTTTTAGCCCGATTCATTTTGCAGAATGTATTGTTATATCTGTGTGTGTGTGTGTAAATATATTATATTTGAGAATATGCATGTATGCTAACATGTTGTAAACTAACATTTGCTTAGTGAATACTTTCTTTGGGTTTTAATATATTTTTTTGTGCAAAATTATAATAGTAGAGGAAGAAGAGTAATGATTGTTAGGGTACATTTTTTTACACCTAATTTTATTTAAGTATCACCTATTTATTTTCAAACACCACTAAGAAGTTATTGGGCTTTCACAAAATATTTTTTGTCTTATTATTATGTTAACCACAAATATTTCATATCTTATTATCTAAATTGGGTCATGATATAAATTATCACAAAAAGTCCAAAAAACTCATATCTTATCAAATTTTACTATTATTATTTAGTTAAGCGCAAAACCGACCCTATGAGCCCAATGCACACATCCCAATTTTTTTTTTAAAACCCAATGCTACTAATGCTTGGCAATATTTCAAAATTCCAATCCTCATTGGCAATATATCAAAAGCCCAATTCTCATTGGTAATATTAAAAGCCTAAGCTAGCTACTTGACACTATTTTGTAAAAAAGTTCAAAGTTATTAATACTTGGCAAAATACCATATCATAAGTATTTCACTTAAAGTCCAATGATTAACAACGTTTTAAGTTCTTAAACCTGTTACTACAATATTACAAACCTATGAAATCCTTCTTATAAAACCCATGGTAACTATTTATGTTACGTAACACTATTCATTTTTCCAAAACCCATGGCAAACATATATCAAGCCCATGGAGAATTAGGAATTTGTGTTACTAATATAAAAGCCTATGGAAAGTTATGATTATTTAGTTTAGACCTATGACATTTATTTATTTCAACCATATTATAAACCCATGGAATTTATATAAGAACCCATGGTCACTATTTATCTTATACATTCTTAATATTTATTTCCAAAACTCATGATAATTTTTCACCTTATTATGATTATCTATAGAAAAACCCATGAGAATATCATATTATTCCACTATAGTGGATCCATGGATATTGCCTCTATTTAAAACCTATGGTAAATATTATTCTCAAGAAATTTTGGAGGTCATTATTTAAAAGCTCCAAAGAAAATATCATTTGCAAAAATTATGAGAAACTATAAAAATTATTATTTAAAGCCCATGAAAATTAATACCCAAAACCTATCATAAATATTTATTAAAGCTCATGGATTCATTTTATTTCTACTAAAAACTAAAGCCCATGTGGAATAAAAATCAATGGCAATATATGGTAACTTTGTCCATTTTGTAAGGCTCACAATGAGAAAGCAAAAGGATAGGTCCAAGTGGAGAGAACCACCAAGTTAGAGGCCCACCAAAATACTCATCCCTCATGGCCAAGCCCAACATTAAACCTCTGCCAAAACAGCCCATGCATGCAAATTGACCCTGCTAGAGAACTCCATTTAGTTCTACCTTTCGCTGGAGGTCATCTCAAGAAGCAACCAGGTTCTTAAACCAAATTAGGAGTTGGCCACCTATCCCACTGCTAACTCTAACGTGAACAGTACCACAGATTGACACCTTAGATGGGTAATAAATACCCTTTTTCCCCAAGTTTTGGTCACAACTCAAGGAAGCCATAATCAAGACCTCCAAGCTCATGAAATCCTTAACCAACTAGTTTATTTTATTACTAAAAATGTATGTAATTGGTTCATGAACCAAGCCCATGAATCATATAGAGGAAATTTAGGGAAAAGTGGTTTGAAGGGCATAATGGGGTATCCAGCAGAAGCTTCTAGCAGAGGCATCAATGGTTGACACTTGGCTTGGAGTGTCAACCAACCTTTTTGAGCTTTGATCCTAGTGGTAGCATGCAAGATCTCTAGTCCTCATACTTGTGCTAATCCTATTGGACAAAATTATCTCCAAATCCCAACATTTAATGCCTAGATTAGGAGCATCTCAGCCTCCAGCTCCATTACCCAAATAAGCAAAACACCCAAAAAGCAAGTCTCACCATTTTGGGTCAAATCTCAGAAAAGATATTCTAAGATTTTGCTACTGTCAGACCTAGTCCTTTCTATATTTTGATAATCAATCCCTTAAGCTTTATTATAAAAGGAAACTACCATCAACTCGTGGAGGACAACAATCTTATCATAAAATTCCTCACCCATCATACTATTTTTCAGCCCATAAGTTAGTTCCTTAGTTTAGAAACTAGCCTTTAGTCTATAAATGCTCATATATACTTACCCATAAACATCACATTCCATCTTCTCAGAAAATCCCAGCACCTTAAAATAGTCATAAACAGTCCCTCTTTACACCATACCTGAAAATGGCTAAACATCACTTCATCTCTCTTTCATATTTCCATATATTCACTCATACTTTCCATAAAGTCATTTCCATCACTTACCATACATATATATTCATCATTATGGGCATGATATGGCACATGGAGATCTTATTTAAACATTTGCTGCACTAGATGGACACTCGCTCTCCCCCTTCATTTCATCATATTTTCCCTTTTTTACTTGTAATTATGAAGCCTTTAATCCTTATTTATTGTTATTATGATGAATATTATAATGTTTTGGATACTATGGAAGTTTTCCCTTATGTTGAAGTAATAATAATAAGGAAAACATATGATTTTTACCATGTAAACGTGCTTATTAACCTGTCAGACGTCTATTGCAGGAGGTCTATCATATTCACTATTGGACCGTTTTTCCTCTTGTGTACTTGTTATAATGGGCCCACTTTTATATTAACCAACTATGGAGGAAATGCATGATTTTTACTATGCAAATACATTTATTGGTTTTCCAAATATCTACCGTTGGATATTTCTCTTGCTTACTGCTAAACTATTATTTAAGCACTTGTTGTAGTAGGCTATCATTTGTGCTAGCTTATCTTTGCAGGAGATATTTTTGGGGCCTTATTTTAATCTTTGTTGGATGCAACCTAGACCTTGAGCAAAATGGTTCTTTCACACTTCACTGATAGCCTTTGGACCATGTTCCAAGCTTAAAGTCGAGTCTCAGTCTTGACTCCCCTAACATCATGTGGGCGACGAAAAATGCCCCTAACAATGATTAATCTGCAAAAAGTGGATAACAACCCATTATATTGAGTAAATCTCGTTGCACAGCAAAAAAAATGTTTCTTCTGTAGAAAGTGGAGAACCCTTCAGTGATAGTATAAAAGGAGAATAAGCTCATTTTGTAGCTGCACTCCTTGGACAAAACTTAATATTTGTGCACAGACTAGAAGCGACAAAATAAGACCCTAAAGCCCATTCCGTGAAAGCGTCAGGCTTGACATCCTTCTTAGAAAAAGACCAAACTAAAAGATGTCTAATATTATCAAGACACGTGTCTAACGCTCTGTTTGTTTCGATGTAAAATATTTTACCGTAAAATATTTTCAAGTGTTTGGAACGAAAAAACACATGAAAATGCAAACCACCATCAGCCACCCCAAATGAGCAAAAACCACCAATAGCCATCCCAAATTGAGCACAAACCATTAAACCACCCCCAACACCCCAAAAACCAGATCTGGAAGAGAGGAAAAAAACAGCCACCACCTAAAAATCTGACCATTAACCACAAATCTAAGCATAAACCACCACCAATCCACAACGAGCATTAAACCACAAATCCGATCAAACAACTCCATAACCACCCAAAAAAAAAAAAAAGAAAAAAAAAAAAAAACCACGAAATAAAAACCAATTTCAGATCACAGTTTCATTTTATCTTTGCTCGCCACTATTGCACCTTCCAGACGTTGATGGTAAATCACAACCGTAGCACCTTAGCACCTTCCTTTGATCGCAGCTATCCAGATCATGCCAGAAAGCTTCCTTGACCACCACCAGCATCACAGCTCCCCACCAAGAAGCCTCCATATGGCTTTCTTTTTCTGTGCTAGATGGGTATGAGAGAAGGGAGATAGATCTGACGATGGGGGCGCTGACGGAAGCTAGAGTTGACCGGTGGTGCCTCAGACTTGGAGTCAAAGATTGGTGGGAAAGGGGATCGGAAGTGGCTAGGATTTTGGAAAGAAATTTGATTTGGAAGAGTTTAAGCGTAAAGTGAGTAGGAGTGAAGATGGTGATAAGTATTGGGGCATGAGGGTGTGAGCAAATGTATAATATTTTACCAAAATTTTAAGTGTAAAATATTTTACAAAAATTTGCTTAAGTTGATTTAGTTGACTGAAAATATTTTATTTTTGACCAAATATTTTACTGCAAAACAAACACAGTAAAATTGGAAAATATTTTCTTGAAAATATTTTACATTAAAACAAACGGAGTGTAAGTGTAAAACATGAAAAAATGACCCTCAACCATTATATAAAAAAAAATTACAATAATAATAATAATAATAATAATAATAATAATAATAAAAGAAAGTAATTAAAAAGTTCAAATATTGAAAATGGAGAATATCACAACTTATGTTTTGATGTGTATTTATCATGACGTAGTGTATTGATGTTGTGTGATTTTCTTTAAAACAGTTCATAATTAAAAATTATATATAAAAAAAAAAAAAGACAAAAAAAGAAAAGAAAAGTAGTAAGTAACAAAACACGTTTGCCTCTTAAAGATAACCCTTGAATTCATAAGAAGAGAGCCTAGAATTTACCAAAAAATAATAAAGACTTTGAAAACTTATTAAACTAAATAATAAACTTCAATTTTTCATTTATAGACTTGGAGGTAAATTTAAAAGCTCCGTAAAAGTTAACTGATAAGAAAATATATACTAAAACTGATCCTAATTAATATCCTATCATAATGGAGCCTTAATTTGACTTTTAAAAACATTAAATGCATAAAAAAATCAAGGACATAATAACCATAAACCTAAAATTCTGAAAATTACCACCAAAAAAAAATTGCAAATTCCCTTCTACATCAAATCTCTCCACTTGGAAAAAACTCGCCATCGAGTTAATATTTGAGATCTAAAATCCTCTGTTTCAAGCAAACAAATATTTTGAATACTCTAGTCCCTTCATCTTTGCAACTCATCAAGGGAATAAATAAATCAACTTGATAGTTTTTCTCTTTGGTCCTTATGCAATTAACTAGATTTAGCAAATAAGAGTCAGCAATCCAATCAATCTTTCAACCCCAATAAAATCTGTAAAATTTGATGTGTTTCCTTCCACTAAAATAATAGGATATTGAGATTCACAATCATCTAATTTGGTTTCATTGAGATCTTTGACAATGCTCTCTACAATTTATGTCTCATGATCTTTTACTTCACTGTAATCTTCATCAATTGACTTAAGGCTCAATAAAACTTGTCTGGCATGAATATATTTTTTAAAACATATCCTAATTGTTGCTCTACCATAATATAACCCTAATTTGACTCTTTTTTTTTGGGTCTAGGAAACCCCTAATTTGACTTAAAAAGCATTTAATGCACCTAAATCAAAGAAATATTAAATCCTAACCTAAAATTTCAAAAATTACATATTTAAAAATACCAAAATTAATAAATAGAAAAAAAAAATTAAATTGCATATTGTATCCTACATCATATCATTTTAATAATGGTATCATATCAAGTTACACTTGTTATAACTTCTTATTTATGTTATATCACTTAATAATTTTTTATTAGATTAATATTTAAAAAATTATACCCCTTTGGATTCTAAGTTCTCATTCTTCTTAATGTATACAATAAATTTCATGATCAATTGTTATTTACTAGTTAATTTATAAACTCATGTTTTATGTATGATTTTAAAATATAAAAGAAAAGTCAATTTAACTATTTTTAAAATGAGAGAGCTATTGTTCTTTATTTATATTCAAATTTTGTAAAATAAAAGTATAGAAAAGAAAATATAATTTAATAGTGAAATTTTCAAAAACATAGAGAGATATATATATATATATATATATCTCAAGTGGCATTTAGTATTGCCAAAAGTTACCTTAAGAGTGAGTGTTGCATCATTAATTTTTGGTAGCTTATTGGTGTGACAAAAAGATAAAAATTAGTTTATTTTAAATAAACTAATTTTATTATAGGTAAAATTTAGGTACCATACTTAGATGCTGTTCTTTAGGTTCATCTTTTAAAATTCAGTTATATGAATTTTTTCTCATGGGATGAAAGTTTGTTTTTGAGTTAAGTAGTTACATGGCTGAATCTTAAGAAGGAAACCTAAGGAACAGCACCTAAGTTACTGTACATAAGTGTTGTCATTTTATTATATATGTTGTAAATGGTGAGACAAAAAGCAAAAAAATAAAAGCTTTTATAATTTGACCAAATGGAAGTATATTAATTTGGATTGTTACAGAGAATATGGTAATTGTGTGTTTGATTCTTCTTCAAGATCCTAGGATTAAGAACCATTTATAATGAAATGCATTCACCAAGCCAGGCATACAAAGGGAAAATTTGTCCGATGTAGGAGTGACAAATTGATACGTACAAAAGCTATCATATTCCCTTTTTTTTCTTGTTGCTAAACAAAAGCTATCATATTCAAGCAAATTAAAACAAGTTCATTTAATAATTTTCAACTTTTCTCTTCCAACTAGCAAGATTTCTACAAAGTTTTGGGCTACATTACAAGAAATCTGGGTTTAGGGGACATTTTAAAAACCCAAAAAATGTCACTATAGACACAAATGGTCTATAGCAATGTTTCAAAAAATGTCGCCATATGTTATGCTTTAGTGGCATTTAAAAAATTTTAGTGACGTTTTAAATAACATTACATTTTCGTATATAATGTTGTAAAATACATTTAGCGACATTTTGAAACGCCGCAAATAATCACACCTATAGCGACGTTTCAAAAACGTCGTAAAAGCATTTGTCCCCTTGTTTTTTAGTGACATTTTCAAAACGTTGCTATAGGATTGATTATTTGCAGCGTTTTAAAGGTGTCGCTAAAAATGATTTGCTCTTACTTTTTAGTGATGTTTTTAAAGCGCCACAAAACTTGTTCATTTTTTTTTTAAAATATTAAAAATGCTATATAAACCTGCTTAAAATTGAACAATAACTAACATAAGCTTGTAATAAATCAAATATACCTATTGATCATCAATATTCCACAATTACACATTAACCATAGATTCAATATATATATATATATATATGTTTAATACCAATACATATATCATCTTGAATTGAACAAAATACTTGTCTACTTACAAAAAAAAAAAAAAAAAAAAAAAAAAAAAAAAAAAAAAAAACGACCTAAACTATGACAATATTAAACAAAGTACAATACTTCCAAAATAAATGTGGTTGTAACAAAACACTTGTCTACCTATACCAAAAAAAAAAAAACCACCACCCAAACTATTATGACAATATTATAAAAAAAGTACAATAGTTCCAAAATAATTGTGGTTGTTCAAAATAACTATGTAATAGCCCATGGAGTTCTTAAAACACTGCATGTACCGCTATATGCTAGTTTCTTGATGGGATGAAGCCTGTGACCTGTAAGGAGTTGGAGATTGATGATCTAAACCAAAACCATCCTGAATACAAATTAAAGTATCTAATAAGTTCATAAAGTAATCATTTCGAGTAACAAAATAATAGTTGCTATACTTAAAAAATTTAAAAACCAAATACATTCTTAAAACATTAAAATTTAATACCCGACTAGCTTCTGAAGAATGATTTTGCTGATTTTGCACTAGTTGCATCAATTGGGTCATTCGCTCCTCCAAGTTTTTATAACAATTCACTTTCTCAGTCAAAGAAGCCACTTTATTCTTCAATTGAGTCACTTCAGCATGCCTTTCTTGGCTTCTTACTTGAGCAATTGCAGGAGTGCTCTTGGCAGGATGCATACTTGGAGTTGGGCCAAATCCCACACCTCGAACATGACCATTGCGCTCATTACCAAACACTTGAGCATATACATCATCTGGTGCCCATGCAATACTACCAGTAAGGTCGAATGACTGCACACGATTTGAGGACTCACTCAACAGTTCGTTGATTTTTGCCTAATATTCAAAATTTGAACACAATAACACATTAGAAATTAACAATCTTAATAGATTCGATATTACACTTAGCAAATCATGATATTACTTACAATGTTGCCTACAGGATGCCCAAGCATTGTTACCTAAATTATGGTCATTTCATTTATTTAATTAGGAATAATGGTTTCATACAAACTTAAGAACAATCTAATAAGTCATTTACAAGATTATTATTAAGTCATTACCATTTCTTCTGCATATGAAGCAAAGTTTTTTGAACCACCAGTATGTACATTTGTTTGCTTGGAACGACTGTTCTTGTTTTTCAAAGCAATGGAGAGAATGTTTCAATAATTATATGATAAAGCTACCACTATCCAATGATGCCAATACAAAAATGTAGCTAGTCACTAAATTTAGATTTTATTATCTTCCTTTCTCTGAAGAATGTTTCTAACTAATCCATGAGTAGCATCACATTGAAATGTGAAGCATTGACCAAGTTTACTATTGGCATAATTTTCAAATTTTAGGGATGAGGTGGGTTTTGCAAATAACGAAAGTATTAAATAGTAGAAAAGATGTTTGTGACAAACGAATCTTTGTTCATAATTGGTAGTCATTATAATTATTATAACTTTTGCAAATTTGTGACAAATGAGTATTAGTTCATAATTGTAGTCACGGTAATTAGTATAAGTTTTGCACTTAGACACTATGCTCCTCTTAATACGTTAGAAATACTCAATATCTTCTTGTTTGATTGAATTGAAATTTGTTAATAATAATAATTATTTGGAATTGGTAGTAGTTCTATTCCTTGTTTTGTTTCTCATTAAAAGATGCTAGAAAGACTCAATCAAGTGTCAACCATATCCATCCAAATTTCCAAATTTAATAAACACTTCCAATATCAATTACAATGACCTTATAACACCATGCAAGCCACCCGCTTGTTCCAACACAACAATCCACCCAATATAATTATCATAATCATAAATATGAAATGCTTACAAGTATTGAAGTCCAAAAATTAATCAACAAATATAACTCAAAAATATCCATCCAAATTTTCAAAAAATAATAAACACTTCCAATATAAATGTAAACCGCCTTATAGCACCATGAAAGCCACCTGCTTGCTCCAACTCAACAATCCACCCCAACACAATCATCAACATCTCAAGTACAAATTTTTAAGCAAAAATTACTTACTATGCTCAAGCCAAGCACGCACCTTTCCAAAAATATAAATTCCAAACTTATCACAATAAGTGAGTGGTTAACCTGCAAAATAAAAGAGGACACTTAAATGATGTGGAAGGAAAATAAGGGTACATTGCAAAAAATTTTAATGAGTTAGGACTTGGTACAATTAGGCAGAAAAATTAAAGACTACTTTGCAAATAATATTTGAAGTTTAATTGTATCCAAACTTTGTCATTTGGTACACATAAGAAAACTTACCCATTATGCCTAAATGTCTCAACTGAAATAGGTGCTCCAAATCAACTTCATATACAGTCACAAACAACCTTTTACTACATTCAATTAAAAAATCAAAACTAAAGCAAGTGCGCGCGCGCGCACACACACATGTTGAATGATGATAACACATTGAAGATATAATTTTTAAGCAAAAATCTTCATCTAATGGAAGAATCTCCTTGTAGACATTAGTGGGCAGTGGGCTCTTTTTAAAAATTAATCTCAAGTTAGCTAAACCAAAAAACTAATAACCATAAAAAAAAATTCGAAATCTACAAACTATAGAAAAATTAAGTAGAAATAATAAAAAAATACAAGATTTGCATACTACTTCTTAATATGTAGTTAGCCACATATAAAACCGTCCCAAAACAAACTTATAGTGGGTACATTCGAAATCTTGTATATGTGGGACAACACTATGTGGCTGACTATAGTGGGACAATACTAAGTTAAGAAGTACACCTAGTGGCTATTAATTTATTAATAAAACTGTCTCACATGGTGTATATATGGCTGACTATTAAGTACACCAAGATTTGCATGGTGTTGTCCCAGTACATTCGAAATCTATTAATTTTTTTTTTTCTAATTTAATAGTTCCAAAATAGAAACTATTTTAACTCTAGTAGCCTTAATTTTAAAAGTTAAAAGTGTTTTTTGACAACAAAAAGAAAGAAAAGAAAAGGAAAATGTTCCCCACTTCAAATCCCTTGTTTTTCAATGATTAGACTACAAGTTTTTTATTGACTAGATTTTTCTACTCTACTAAATATTAGAAAATGAAAAAAATGATTTTTTAGAAAATATTTTTTGTTGAATCAGATGGTGTTCATCATGACTAAACTTGCCATCAACTAGAAGTCTAGGACCCCATTTGGTTATATTTTCATCAAGCTTTCACTTTTTAAACATGCATGGAAAACACCTAGTGTATAAATAATTATTAGGAGGCACTTTTTCCACATGCATGGAAAACACCTAGTGTATAAATAATTAATAGGAGACACTTTGCTGTAGATATTGAAAAGAAAAAGAAAAAAAGAAGCATCCTAGCTATTAATAAGGATCCATCTCCTGCCATTGATTTCAAAATATGGGTACATTCTAAATCTTGTATATGTGGGACAACACTATGTGGCTGACTATAGTGGGACAATACTAAGTTAAGAAGTACACCTAGTGGCTATTAATTTATTAATAAAACTGTCCCACATGGTGTATATATGACTGACTATTAAGTACACCAAGATTTGCATGGTGTTGTCCCAGTACATTCGAAATCTATTAATTTTTTTTTCTAATTTAATAGTTCCAAAATAGAAACTATTTTAACTCTAGTAGCTTTAATTTTAAAAGTTAAAAGTGTTTTTTGACAACAAAAAGAAAGAAAAGAAAAGGAAAATGTTCCCCACTTCAAATCCCCTGTTTTTCAATGATTAGACTACAAGTTTTTTATTGACTAGATTTTTCTACTCTACTAAATATTAGAAAATGAAAAAAATGATTTTTTAGAAAATATTTTTTGTTGAATCAGATGGTGTTCATCATGACTAAACTTGCCATCAACTAGAAGTCTAGGACCCCATTTGGTTATGTTTTCATCAAGCTTTCACTTTTTAAACATGCATGGAAAACACCTAGTGTATAAATAATTATTAGGAGGCACTTTTTCCACATGCATGGAAAACACCTAGTGTATAAATAATTAATAGGAGACACTTTGCTGTAGATATTGAAAAGAAAAAGAAACAAAGAAGCATCCTAGCTATTAATAAGGATCCATCCCCTGCCATTGATTTCAAAATATGGGTACATTCTAAATCTTGTATATGTGGGACAACACTATGTGGCTGACTATAGTGGGACAATACTAAGTTAAGAAGTACACCTAGTGGCTATTAATTTATTAATAAAACTGTCCCACATGGTGTATATATGACTGACTATTAAGTACACCAAGATTTGCATGGTGTTGTCCCAGTACATTCGAAATCTATTAATTTTTTTTTCTAATTTAATAGTTCCAAAATAGAAACTATTTTAACTCTAGTAGCTTTAATTTTAAAAGTTAAAAGTGTTTTTTGACAACAAAAAGAAAGAAAAGAAAAGGAAAATGTTCCCCACTTCAAATCCCCTATTTTTCAATGATTAGACTACAAGTTTTTTATTGACTAAATTTTTCTACTCTACTAAATATTAGAAAATGAAAAAAATGATTTTTTAGAAAATATTTTTTGTTGAATCAGATGGTGTTCATCATGACTAAAATTGCCATCAACTAGAAGTCTAGGACCCCATTTGGTTATGTTTTCATCAAACTTTCACTTTTTAAACATGCATGGAAAACACCTAGTGTATAAATAATTATTAGGAGGCACTTTTTCCACATGCATGGAAAACACCTAGTGTATAAATAATTAATAGGAGACACTTTGCTGTAGATATTGAAAAGAAAAAGAAAAAAAGAAGCATCCTAGCTATTAATAAGGATCCATCTCCTGCCATTGATTTCAAAATATGGGTACATTCTAAATCTTGTATATGTGGGACAACACTATGTGGCTGACTATAGTGGGACAATACTAAGTTAAGAAGTACACCTAGTGGCTATTAATTTATTAATAAAACTGTCCCACATGGTGTATATATGACTGACTATTAAGTACACCAAGATTTGCATGGTGTTGTCCCAGTACATTCGAAATCTATTAATTTTTTTTTCTAATTTAATAGTTCCAAAATAGAAACTATTTTAACTCTAGTAGCTTTAATTTTAAAAGTTAAAAGTGTTTTTTGACAACAAAAAGAAAGAAAAGAAAAGGAAAATGTTCCCCACTTCAAATCCCCTATTTTTCAATGATTAGACTACAAGTTTTTTATTGACTAAATTTTTCTACTCTACTAAATATTAGAAAATGAAAAAAATGATTTTTTAGAAAATATTTTTTGTTGAATCAGATGGTGTTCATCATGACTAAAATTGCCATCAACTAGAAGTCTAGGACCCCATTTGGTTATGTTTTCATCAAACTTTCACTTTTTAAACATGCATGGAAAACACCTAGTGTATAAATAATTATTAGGAGGCACTTTTTCCACATGCATGGAAAACACCTAGTGTATAAATAATTAATAGGAGACACTTTGCTGTAGATATTGAAAAGAAAAAGAAAAAAAGAAGCATCCTAGCTATTAATAAGGATCCATCTCCTGCCATTGATTTCAAAATATGGGTACATTCTAAATCTTGTATATGTGGGACAACACTATGTGGCTGACTATAGTGGGACAATACTAAGTTAAGAAGTACACCTAGTGGCTATTAATTTATTAATAAAACTGTCCCACATGGTGTATATATGACTGACTATTAAGTACACCAAGATTTGCATGGTGTTGTCCCAGTACATTCGAAATCTATTAATTTTTTTTTCTAATTTAATAGTTCCAAAATAGAAACTATTTTAACTCTAGTAGCTTTAATTTTAAAAGTTAAAAGTGTTTTTTGACAACAAAAAGAAAGAAAAGAAAAGGAAAATGTTCCCCACTTCAAATCCCCTGTTTTTCAATGATTAGACTACAAGTTTTTTATTGACTAAATTTTTCTACTCTACTAAATATTAGAAAATGAAAAAAATGATTTTTTAGAAAATATTTTTTGTTGAATCAGATGGTGTTCATCATGACTAAAATTGCCATCAACTAGAAGTCTAGGACCCCATTTGGTTATGTTTTCATCAAGCTTTCACTTTTTAAACATGCATGGAAAACACCTAGTGTATAAATAATTATTAGGAGGCACTTTTTCCACATGCATGGAAAACACCTAGTGTATAAATAATTAATAGGAGACACTTTGTTGTAGATATTGAAAAGAAAAAGAAAAAAAGAAGCATCCTAGCTATTAATAAGGATCCATCCCCTGCCATTGATTTCAAAATATGGGTACATTCTAAATCTTGTATATGTGGGACAACACTATGTGGCTGACTATAGTGGGACAATACTAAGTTAAGAAGTACACCTAGTGGCTATTACTTTATTAATAAAATTGTCCCACATGGTGTATATATGACTGACTATTAAGTACACCAAGATTTGCATGGTGTTGTCCTAGTACATTCGAAATCTATTTTTTTTTTTTCTAATTTAATAGTTCCAAAATAGAAACTATTTTAACTCTAGTAGCTTTAATTTTAAAAGTTAAAAGTGTTTTTTGACAACAAAAAGAAAGAAAAGAAAAGGAAAATGTTCCCCACTTCAAATCCCCTGTTTTTCAATGATTAGACTACAAGTTTTTTATTGACTAGATTTTTCTACTCTACTAAATATTAGAAAATGAAAAAAATGATTTTTTAGAAAATATTTTTTGTTGAATCAGATGGTGTTCATCATGACTAAACTTGCCATCAACTAGAAGTCTAGGACCCCATTTGGTTATGTTTTCATCAAGCTTTCACTTTTTAAACATGCATGGAAAACACCTAGTGTATAAATAATTATTAGGAGGCACTTTTTCCACATGCATGGAAAACACCTAGTGTATAAATAATTAATAGGAGACACTTTGCTGTAGATATTGAAAAGAAAAAGAAAAAAAGAAGTATCCTAGCTATTAATAAGGATCCATCCCCTACAATTGATTTCAAAATATGGGTATAATAACTTTGGCTTTTGCAACAACACATACTGTTTTGCTCACAAACAGACAAAAATTGACTAAACCAATGTAACTGTAGATATGGCTATAGACACTTTTTATATAGTTAGTAGATTTAGTCTAATATATTAGCCCTTTGAAGTTTTTAACCCAAAAAAAACCTATAGGATTGTTTAAGGGCCATTTTGAATTCCATGCTTCTGGTGGGCTTCTGACCCACTTACAAGAAGAATAGAAGATGGGTTTGTTTGATCCCTTTTGTTCATATGTTGCCTAGCTAGCCAGTGTAGAGATGGGCCAGTCAGACTCAATTCATTGTACCAAAATAATTTTCACTCCCAGGCTTTCATTTCTAGCATTTTTGACATATGTTATCACAATGTCAACATTCCCAAAACAATAATAATAATAATAATAAATATATAAACTTTCATGGATAAAAAATTATCAATGCTTCCAAGAATTGCATTCACAATAAACATCACACAGAGCCATATTTAAAAAGAAGTCAAGATTAATTAAAAAAAGAAGGTATAATATTGAAAAACAAATATGTACACTCTAAAGAAATACTTACAATGATTCAGCCCATGATCCTCAAGTCCTTTTGCACAAGAAGCCAAATCTGAATAAGAGTTTTCTCTACTAATTTCCAACCAAAATAGAAAAACAGCAAAAATTAGCACAAAACTCCATGACCCATTAAAGAAAAACCAAATCAAAGCAAACCCATTAGCTAAAAACAAGTACTTACACTCTAGAGAAACTTGAACAACAAAAAGATTCCAACCAAAACTGAATAATAGCAAAAATTAGCACAAAAACTCCATGTCCCATTAAAGAAATACCCAATCAATGCAAACCCATAAGTCAAGAACAAAGACTTACACTTTGAAGAAACTAGAACAACAAAAAAGAGGAAAAAAAGTATGGTGGTGGCAGTGGGTCTTAGTGGAGGTCAATGACGGTCGCGGTGGCTATGGTGGTGGCAGTGGGTGGAAGGCAAAATGTGTGGTGGTGTTGGAGAAAATGGCTTACAAAGGAACAATAGGAACAAAAAAGAAAAGAAGGGGTTAATGAATAGTTGACTGAAGAAAGGAAAAAGTGGGACATGGAGTGGCTAACTAAAAAAAGAAGAAAAAAAAAGGGGGAAAGAAGTGTGGGAACCTGGAAAAAAGTGGCGGAATGCCAAAAGTTTATAACATATAGCGACGTTGCTATATAGTATTTCTTTTTTAATAACGTACTGAGCACATTTTCCTTAATAACTATTGTGACGTTTTCAGAAAACGTCGCTATAAACCATAAATGCGCTGCTAAAACTATATTTTTTGCAACGTTTTAAGAAACGCCACTATTGTTTTGAGTTACAACGACGTTTTTAGAAAAATGTCGCTAAAATTTCACTCTTTAGCGGCATTTTTATAAAATGTTACAGTATACCACTTATAGTGGCGAATTTAAAAACGTCACTAAAAAAAACGCCGCCTAAACCTAGATTTCTTGTAGTGCTAGTAAATGGTTGGTTGATTAATCAAACTGACATAAATTTGTCTTTATTTCTTGATAAAGAATATCTTTTGTTGTATCGATGTGAATAGAATATCCCTCAGATGCTGTTACTTTCTTGTTCATTCCTTGAAAATTAGCCAAGACTCATATGTTGGTCTATTCATTATCATTTCCCTTCATAGATTAGTTACAAAAGGAGCAAAGGTACACGCAAACTTCATCACCAGCAACCAAGAAAATAAAATAGACTACAAAAATGGCTTTAAAATTGATGCCCGTGACTTTGCCCGCACGCAGTGGAACTACATCACAACCATTATCATTGCTGGAATGGGGTTTTTCACTGATGCATACAACCTTTTTTGCATTTCAACAGTCTCAAAACTCTTGGGCTGCCTTTACTACTATGACACTAGCATAGGAAAGCCTGGAAACCTCCCCCAAAACTTTAACAACGCTGTAATTGGTGTTGCCCTACTTGGTACTCTCATAGGCCACCTAATCTTTGGTTGGATTGCTGACAAACTTGGCCGTAAAAGAGCTTACAGCGTCACTCTAATTGTCACGGTCATTTGTGCCATATGCTCCGGCTCGTCCTTTGGTGCAAGCAAAGAAACTATCATCGGAACACTTTGTTTCTTCGGGTTCGGGTAGGGCTTGGTATCGATGGAGACTATCCCGTCTCCGCCACAATCATGTTTGACTACTCCAACAAAAGAACTTGCGGAGCATTCATTGCCGCGGTGTATGCAATGCAAGGTGTAGGAATTGTATTCGCAGGGCTAGTTCTTATGATACTTTCAGGAATCTTTCTTCACTTCTTCCCCGCTGCTTCATTCAAAGATGATCTTGTATTTTCCACACAACTAGAGGCAGATTATCTTTGGACGATTGTGCTTATGCTTGGAGCTCATCTAGCACTCTTAACATACTATTTTAGAATGAAAATTCCCGCAAAAAATACGTACACAACCATAATCGAAAGGAATGCCAAACAAGCCGCTGAGGACATGAGTTGGGCTCTTGACCTTGAACTCAAAAGTTGAATTACATGACAAATTATTGACACTCAAAGCTGCAAACAACTACCCATTATTCTCTCACGAGTTTGTTCATCGACATGGGCGTCATTTGATAGTCATAATGACCACATGGTTCTTATTGGACATGTCATTTTATAGCCAAAAATCTGAACTAGAAGGATATTTTCCCCACAATGAATTTAATTGAAAAGCCCGAATTTGTGAATGCAATCAAGGAAGTCTTTTAGACCTCGAGTGCTATGTTTTGTATGGCAATGCTTGGTACCTTCCATGGTTACTGGCTCACCGTGTTCTTCATTGAAAAGCAAGGCCGGTTTATGATTCAACTTCTTGGGTTCCTCTTTATATTAGTATACATGTTTGTGATGGCATTCCACCTTAACTACCTCAAGGAACATGAAGAGCTGTTCGCATTGTTATACGGGCTAACGTTTTTCTTTACAAACTTTGGACCTAATAGCACAACCTTTGTGCTATCAACCGACACTACAACAAACTTGAGTTTTTTCAACATTTTTTTATCTACGGTTACTAAAAAATGTTAATTAAACCCCTAAGTTTCTACGGTTGTACTCAACTGTTGATCAAAATAAGGAAATTAACCTACTTATTTACACATTGGCACAACCGTTGAAATAGGTGTAAAAAAAAATTAAATAAAAGTTTTATCTACGGGCTTGATGAATGTAGAAGATAAACTACATCTTTTATCTATAGTTATCAATGTTGAAAATTAGAAACACAGAACTTATATAAAGCTATAGAACAAATCAAAGTTTTATAGATAGCTCTCACAGTTTCTCATTTTCTCTCTAGTAGCTCAAATCTCTCTCACACAACCTAGAAATTTCAAAGCCAATTTCATAGCTCTCAATCATGGAAATTTCGAAGCTCTAGGCCATGGCAATTGCATAGCTATTGGTCTCTCAACGCGGTGGCTCTGTCTCATCGTCACTCACAAAATCGAAGTCGAAGTCTTCCGTCAACTCCTCTACTCTTCGCCTACCTCATCTAATCTCCCCCAATTTTCTAGGGTTTCAAGCTCAATCGACACGAAGATCATTTTGCCTGATTCGTCTCGATTCTTCAATGGAGGCAAATTCAGTGCGTTTTCATGTTTTGTTTATAAATTTTAGTGTTTGGTTCCTGGGAAAATTTTAGGGTGAATATTTAAATTCTCCCTCACTTCCTCTCTCTCCCCAAACCCCCAAGGTTCCCTCTCTCTCTCTCCCTCTTCCTGTGTATATGCCTATATATAGGTTTTTGTATCTTTCTTAGATGGCTTTGTGTTTTGTTTCAGAGTCTACTACAAAGGATGGTCAAGCTAATAAAGTAAGTTTCTTCTAGATTTTGTTCTTTGTTCCATAACTAAACCTAAGTTTCAATTATTCTTATTATTATTAATTGGAATTCTATAGTGTTCACTTATTTTCTGCCGAATTAGTGATCATAGTAGTTTTTTGTTGTTGTTAATTTATAGTGATTGGTTGATATTGGGGTGTGCTTTACTGCTTGTTTTTGTTCCCATCAAATGTGCTTTAATAATGAATTTTGTTAATTTTTATGAAATAATTCTTGAGATTGAATATGTAGAAGGATATTCTTACCGTTTAATTATCAGCATACGTACAATATATGGTACTGAGCATTGAGAATGAAACTAACTTGTATATATATTTTTTTTTAATACTGACTTGCATTTTTTTTATTAGATACTCTGTTTTTTGTTGGCTGAATCACGAATTCATGTTTCCAATGGCAATGATGGTTGTAGAATGTAAACTTGTATCTTGAGTTGGATGATGGTTCAAACCGTGAGAGATTTATGATAAGTTTTTGTTTAGAAAACACGGGTGTGATACAGTGTTCAGAATGGGATGAAAATACTGACCTCCAAAGAGTCAAAAACTGAGGACACCCAATACTATATCCTGAGCTGGCCAGATAAGCAAGCATGTCAAATTACGAATTTCCCTCATTCGTACCCACAGCTGGAAACATTGCAGAAAGAGATGATCAGGTATCAGAGAAAAGATGGGGTTCAAATGACTGCAACACTATACCTGCCACCAGGCTATGATCCGTCAAAAGATGGACCTCTTCCATGTCTGGTTTGGTCTTACCCTAGTGAATTTAAAAGCAAAGATGCGGCTGGACAAGTTCGTGGTTCTCTTAATGAATTTCCTGGAATAGGTGCTACATCAGCCCTTCTTTGGTTGGCTAGAAGGCTTGAATTACCTCTTCCCATTGTTTGTTTATACTCTCTTTTAAAATCTTTGGCATGTCATCATTATTCCCCTTCCTTTGCATCTATCTTCTGGTTTGCTGTGAACATAACGGACCAATTTTCAATTGCTTTGATACTTGCAAGTTTGCTATTCTAAGTGGACCAACGATTCCTATTATTGGTAAGGGTGATGAGGAGGCAAATGACAGGTAGCTTGATACAATTTTTTTAAAGAATGTACTGATAGTTTCAAGGATATGGGAATTTTTATTTATAAAAAAATAAAAAAAAAGGGATATGGGACTTTCATCCTAGTCATATGATAAAGTAAAATGCCTATAAGCACATATTAGATATTTTCATATGATTGATGACATAAGGAAGTTCATCTCATTCTCTCTCCCTTGAAAGCTAAATCCTTTTTAGGTACTTTATTAATCCTTGGAAGCTTCATTGCTTATGCAGGAATCTGAAAACCCATCATGAATAGCAAGTTATTGATGACTGACTATCTATTTTGATTGGTAAGTTACACACGCACACACACCTAGAGGATCTCAAACCCAGTATTCAGGACCTCATCCTCCATCCCTTTATTATGAGAGGAGAAAGTGCCAATTGAGCTATAGCTAATTGGTTCTTTGGGACAATAGGATCTAATAAGTGGCACTTATTTTACAGTTTTGGGCTTTCATATATGCATTACCAGTTGGTGTAATAAGCTTTGTACTACGTTTTAATATATATATATATATATATTAATCTTACTGCACTTTAGGAGAAGTATGAAAAGGAATTGAAGGATGCAGCAGCTAGGGAACTCATGCAAGCAGGGGAGGTGGCAATGTTGGATAAGGTTGTAGAGATTTACAACCTCTATTTTAGTTTTGTTTGTTTTTGTTTTATATTTTATTTTTTTCTTTTATGATATCTTGCTGTAGTTTCTGTATGGTTTTAGGGGCTTTAGTGGAAGGAATATGAATAGGATTGGGGATGGAGCAAATTTGGCGTAGGAAACACTTTCTCCTTTCCCATTTAAATATAAGGGAACTTCTTTGCAAACCTGCCACAACCACTAAATAATGTTGGTGGCCAGGGGTAGAGAAACTTTGCAAAAATTCAACTTACACCTTATATTTAGCTAAACTTTTCAAAAATATATATGGTTCCCCCACCCCCCCCCCACCCCCCCATTATTGAAATTCTAGTTCCACCCCTGTTGGTGGCTGTTGTGAAAATTAATGAAGTTAGGCTAGGTGGAGCCCTTTGTGGCATAAAGATTTTATACCTGTAACATCATTAAACCATTAGGCACTTAAAAATTTAAGATATGTTACTTACCATTTTTTTTTTTAAATTTTGAAAAACTTTTGACTTACTACATTATTCACTAAAACTGTTGCATATAGGAATGTACCCATTTCTTGGGATCCATAAGGGCTTCCGTGTTTTAATAATCATGTGAAAATGTCTAGCCTACTTATACGAAGACTAATGAGTATTTTTTTTCTCTGACTTAGTGTTGGATTTGTAGTGTATTTCACAATGTAAAGAAAAGAAAATATGATATAGATGGAGAAAGAGATTCTCTTTATTAGAAGGATAAGGACAAACTGAAAAGTAAGAAAGAAGGTTATTTGTGTTTGTCATTTGTGTTTGGTAGGCCTTGTCACTGGGAATTCCTTGTCTTAGTAGACCCCACACCCTTTGAACAATTTAGTGAGAGCTTCTTGTGAAATTTTTCATATGCAGGATATTTCTTTCTTTCACAATCCAAGCCTTCACCTTCACATGGGGAAAGGGGAAATTCTGCTTTTTTTCGCATTGACACAAAGGCCTTCTTCTTGGCTTTTGATGGAGGACGTATGGATTCTTACTCCATTACAGAAAGACGGGGAAGGTACCATGGTTCTATCCGGGTAGGTAGATCAGGATTGGACTGGATCATTGCATGCTTGGCTGAGTTACGCAGTTGGGATTTTAGCAAGCAACATTATTTCAAACGGTTTCATGAGAATTATAAAATTTTGGAGTGCTCTAGTAGGTTGAACAAGGGTGGCTGTTTTGTGGAAATCTCTGAGTATCACAATGGGGCTCGACGTGGCTGCTTGCGTGTTCCAGAAGGTTTTCAGAAGGGTGGCTGGGCTTTTCTTGAAATGAAGTTATGTGAATTTTTCCTTGGTAAACTTGTTTCTAGGCCGGGGAAGGAGGTGGTTGCCGGCGGTGGTAGGGGTGCAAAACCTACCGGTAATCCAAGAAACCAAGTTTGGAAGGACTTTAATGATCACGTGAAATTAGGAAGTGATTTAGATTTGGAGAAGCAGTTTCCTAAACTAGCTGGTACGTTAAACCAGAAGGAGGGATTTGGGGGATTTGATTTTATCCCAAAAACAAATATCTCAACTCACCTTGTTTCTGGAAGGCCAACACGTGTGTCTACTTTGAAGTGGACTAGAGCCCATTTTTCTCTACACATATCAATGGATCTTGATGGAAGGGGTCAACGTGAGGTGAAGTGGGCCAATTTTGTTCAGCCCAAGTCTGGTTTAAATGATAAAACATCTACTGAACTTGGGCCTATTAAGCAAGCAGATGGTGGCTCTTTTAAACAGGCCCAAGAGGCCCATTTTGGTGACTTAACCCAGCAGAAACCACAAGGATTGTCACGACACTGTGAGAGTGGAGAGGTATCGGGCTTACCAGTCAGCATCGAGAAGTCAAACTTAGGTTCCGGCGAGATGGGAGAGGAGTTTTCAACCTCCGATGGAGGTTCCGACACGGTGGTGCAGTTGGGTTTTGTTCAGAGGGGTGTTTCCGGCGAGATGGGAGGGGCTTCATTAATTCCCGGCGAACCCGATAGGGCAGTGCAGAAGCTGGTTGCTCCAACGGGCTGTTCAGGTAGTGGCGCCGAGGTGGGAGAGGAGTTTTCAACCTCCGATGGAGGTTCCGACACGGTGGTGCAGTTGGGTTTTGTTCAAAGGGGTGTTTCCGGCGAGATGGGAGGGGCTTCATTAATTCCCGGCGAACCTAATAGGGAAGTGCAGAAGGTGGTTGCTCCAACGGGATGTTCAGGTAGTGGTGCCGAGGTGGGGGCTACTTCTGGTGTATCAGTTGCCGGCGATCCAGTGACGGGGGGACCGATAAGTGGGGCTGTGGAGGTTTCGCCTTTTTTGAGCTCCGGTGATCACCCCAGATTAACTGAGGCTGTGTCGGAGTGTTTGACGAAACCAGAAAAGAGGACTGAGGTGTCTTGCCATCAGCCTTTACTAGAACATAACAGGTTTTCTCCTATTTCTGAGATAGTTTCGGGTTCTTTTGATGAAGAGACGCTGGTGTTGAATTGGGTCAATCCTACGGAGTCGGATAGGGATGAGGAGGAGCTACAGTTGATGGAATATGTACCGTTGGCTCAATGGGATCCTAATGGGGGTTTAGCGTTAATGACTGAGGAAGTTGTCCCAGTTGATATCTCTATGGAGGATGATTTGGAACCTTCGGCTTGGGTAAGTAAGAAGGTCAAGGGCTTCGGTAAGTGGGTGGGCTTCCCTATAGATTCCTGTGAGAGGCAGTGTGTTGAATTTTTTCAACGACTTGAGAAAGTATGGGAGAAACAAGCTGAGGCAGGCAGTCTTCGTCGTACTGCTTCTTCCTCTACAAAAGGTATGAGGGAATTACGGAATTTAATCTCAACAGTTAATTATGATGGTCTAGCTGGTAAACGAAACAGGGAGATTGTGAAATTCAGTGGGTTGGGCTCTGTTGGTTGTCCATGAATCTGAGACTTCTATCTTGGAATGTGAGAGGATTTAACAATCCTCATAAGAGGGATACTGTGAAGAACTTACTAAAAGAATGGAAGTGTGAGGTTGTGTGTTTTCAGGAAACCAAACTGGACTGTACTAATTCTGCTGCTGTGAAAAGTCTTTGGGGCAGCTCTTTTGTGGACTGGGTGGCTTTAGATGCCATTCACACAGCGGGAGGTATTCTTGTGGTATGGGACACAAGGGTGTATGAAAAAATTGATTGTGTGGTGGGTAGCTTTTCTGTTTCGGTCTTGTTGAAAGGGGTGGCAGATGGTTTTGTTTGGATTTGCACGGGAGTTTATGGCCCAAATGATGCCGGTTTGAGGGATGCTTTTTGGGCAGAACTTGATAGTGTGAGAGTGAGGTGGAGTTCAGCGTGGTGTGTTTTAGGTGATTTCAATATTATTAGATACCCGGCAGAGCGTCTTGGGTGTAATTCGTTTAGTCCAGCCATGTTCAATTTTTCGGACTTTATTGAGAGGAATTTTTTGGTTGATCTTCCTTTGGTTGGGGGTGAGTATACGTGGTTTAGAGATTCAGCGAACCCTGCTATGTCTCGCATAGATAGAGTTTTGGTTTCAGCTGATTGGGAGGAACACTTCTTGGATGTAATTCAAAGGCCTCTTCCTCGGGTGGTTTCCGATCATTGTCCTATTCTGGTGGAGGCAGGAGGCTTGGTGAGGGGGAAAAGTCCCTTTAAATTTGAGAATATGTGGCTAAAAGTGGAGGGTTTTGTGGATCGAGTTAGGGGCTGGTGGAACAGTTATCATTTTGTGGGATCCCCTAGTTACGTTCTCGCCTGTAAATTCAAGGCTCTTAAAAAAGACTTGAAGCATTGGAATAAAAATATTTTTGGGGATGTGCATTTTAGAAAAAAATGTTTGTTGTTTGAGCTGTTGAATCTGGATTTGAGAGAAGGAATGCAAGTGCTGACTATGGCAGATAAAGCAAGAAAAAGTGAGATTAAGGCGGAGATCGAATCTTTAGCTTCTTTGGAGGAGATTTCTTGGAGGCAAAAATCAAGGGCTTTGTTCTTAAAGGAGGGGGACAATAACACTAGGTTTTTCCACAGGCTTGCTAATTCACATAGACGAGCCAATACCATGAGGGGTGTGGAGGTTGATGGCATTATGTATGAAGATGACTCAGATATTCAGGATCAGGTGGTGGGGTTTTATAAGAGTCTTTATCAGGAACCTGAGGATTGGAGACCCACTGTTGATGGGTTAGATTTTGCTAGCTTGAATGAGTTTGATAGGCTTTCTCTTGAAAGGGAGTTTGATAGGGAGGAGATCATTGCTGCTCTTCAGGAGGCCGAGGGTGATAAGGCTCCTGGTCCTGATGGCTTTACCATAGCTTTCTTCCAAAAGTGTTGGGGTGTGATAGAAGAGGATGTTATGGCTTTTTTTGCAGACTTTCATAGCCAATGCAACTTTGAAAAATCTTTGAATGCTACTTTTCTTTGTTTGATACCTAAGAAGTTTAAAGCTGTCAATATTAAAGATTTTCGGCCCATTAGCCTTGTGGGAAGTTTGTACAAACTTCTGTCTAAAGTTTTGGCGTCTAGGCTTCGAAGAGTTTTGGACAAACTTATTTCCAACTCCCAGAATGCATTTGTAGGGGGAAGACAGATTCTGGATTCTGTTCTTATAGCAAATGAATGTTTGGATAGTAGATTGAAGAGTGGTGTTCCGGGTGTGATCATTAAGTTGGATATAGAGAAGGCTTATGATCATGTAAATTGGAATGCTTTGTTTTACATAATGGAGAGGATGGGTTTTGGGGAGAAATGGGGGAGGTGGATGAAGGCTTGTATCACTTCAGTTCGTTTCTCAGTGCTTATTAATGGGTCCCCGGCTGGCTTTTTTGGTAGCTCTCGTGGTCTTCGTCAAGGAGATCCTTTATCTCCTCTTTTGTTCTTGTTGGTGATGGAAGTGTTGAGCAGGTTATTGAGGAGGACAGAAGAGGGTGACTTTCTTAGGGGGTTTCAGGCAAGCCCCAATGCAAGAGGAGGTTTGCATATCTCTCATCTATTGTTTGCTGATGATACTATTATTTTCTGTGACGCGTCAAGGGAACAATTATTATATATAAGGATGGTGTTGATCTTTTTTGAAGCTATTACAGGCTTAAAAGTAAATGTTGGCAAGAGTGAAGTTGTGCCAGTTGGTGAGGTTGGAAATTTGGGTGCTTTGGCTCGCATTCTATGTTGTAAGGTTGGGCATCTGCCTATGTCTTATTTGGGAATGCCTCTTGGGGCTCATTTTAAGGATGCTTCGATCTGGAATCCTATTTTAGAGAGGGTGGAGAAAAAGCTTGCTGGTTGGAAGAGGTTGTATTTGTCAAAAGGAGGTAGGCTTACTTTATTGAAGAGTACTTTGTCGAGTCTCCCAACTTATTATCTATCGCTGTTTACAATTCCGCAACACATAGCAAATAGATTGGAGAGGATTCAGAGGAATTCCCTGTGGGGGAGTTCTGATGATGTTTTCAGATATCCGCTTGTTGCTTGGGATAAGGTTGTTTGGCCGGTGGAGATAGGGGGTTTGGGGATTCGGAAGATTGGGCTTTTCAATCAAGCTCTACTTGGGAAATGGCTTTGGCGATTTGGGAAGGAAGTTACTCATTTATGGCGTCAGGTAATAGCCACCAAATATGGAGAGGATAATGGAGGTTGGTGCACTAGACTTGTGAGAGGGACTCATGGTTGTGGGTTATGGAAGAATATCAGGAAAGGTGCAGGCAATTTTTTTAGTCATGTGGTGTATGAAGCAGGAGAGGGCAATCGTATTCGGTTTTGGCACGACCCTTGGAGCGGTCCTACTCCTTTGAAGGAATTATACCCGGAATTGTTTGCAGGTGCTGTGGTTAAGGAAGCTCTGATTTCTGACATGTTAATCTTTGCACCAGACGGGGGAGGTAGGAGTTGGAACTTCTGTTTCCGTCGTAATTTTAATGAAGGGGAGTTGAGGAGGTTTTATTCTTTCTATGGGCATGTTTCTGCCAAGATTCCTAGTGGGGAGGGGGAGGACATTTTGATCTGGCAATTGAATCGTAATGGTGTTTTTGATGTGCGATCCTTTTATATTACTTTATTGAAAGCCCCTTCTGTTTCTTTTCCTTGGCAGAGCATTTGGTGTGTAAAGGTACCTAAAAGGGTCTCTTTCTTTTTATGGACTGCTGCTAGGGGTGGGATTCTTACTATTGATAATCTGGTTAAGAAGACCTTGCCCCTTGTCAACTGGTGTTGTTTATGTAGGTGTGATGAGGAGACTGTGGATCACCTTTTGATCCATTGTAAGTTTGCATCTGCTTTGTGGAGTGAGGTCCTTAGTATGTTTGGGGTTCAGTGGGTGATGCCGGACACTATTGTTTCTCTTCTTTTTGCTTGGAGGAATTGGTTGGGAACTTACTCTTCAAAGGTTTGGAATTTGGTACCAGCTTGCCTTATGTGGTTAGTATGGAAGGAACGCAATACCCGAACTTTTGAGGACGTTGAGAGTTCTATAGATAAGTTGAAGACCTTGCTTGTTAGGACTTTGTTTGAGTGGTCTCGTATTTGGGGGCTTACGCATTGTAGTGCCTTGTTTGATTTCCGGAACTCTATTAGTCTTTCCTTATGATTTGACTGTATTTGTTTCAAGGGCAGTGTGTTTACAATCGTAAACACATTGTTCTTTTTCATCAATAAAACTCTTATTATCTATCAAAAAAAAAGTTTAAATGTAAAAGGGACTGAGATGTCTATGATATCCCATAAGAATTTTTACAAAATTTGTCAACATGTAAAATCCATATTATGGATGAATGATTTTACTTAATATAAATTAAATAGTCATTTCCTATTTGACTTTTAATTTTAAAAATTTAAGGCATTTTAATTTTGTCAACTGTTTTGTCAATTAGGTGTTTATTTTGTCTAATAATAACTTGAATTTTTTTCTTATGTTGACATGTATTGTGTTAAACAGGACTAGTTTGAGCAATATCATGAGCGGGTGATTGAGGCTGAGCATGTGATACTGAGTACTATAAATTTTGAACTTAATGTGCAACATCCATATGCTCCTCTTAGCTAACCTATTTTGTTAAGATCTCTAAGCTATAGGTTAAAGTGAAAAAGTGCTTAACTGCCTTGAAATAGTAGTAGTCAATGGTCAAGTAGGTAAGGTTGTATATTAAGGGATGGGGAGTGGATGGTGGGGATCCATGTGAGGAGTCATGGACAGCCATGAAATGTCTCTAACATCAGTGAGTTACTTCTCCCCCCAAGTGCCTATTTACTGAATTGCTTTTGCTTTTTTGTTATTCAATCAGAATATCTTAATTCTTTTCTTGTAGAAATCTAAACCACAATTAGTTATCTGGACCAATTGACAATGTCTTTACTGGCTTACAGAATCTTAGAGAGATGTATGTGTTCTTCACCTGATCCTTATATTTCCTTTTCCCTGGCGTTAGAAGTGAAAAGAAAATAATGCTAAGTACAATATTCCATGAATACAAAGTGGATGTTGTTGATGCTAGTAGAACCTTGAGAAGGTATGAAGTTGGTGATGATCTTGATGAAGGTATGTAGCAAATTATGCAACAAACAAGAACTCTCCAAATACCTTTTAGTGTACAAGGATTGGCTATTGTAAATACTTTTAAGTGTACTATTCAAAACAGGTTTTGCGTAGCAAGTAGTGATTCATGTTTCAAATTTAAAAATGTAAAGGGCAATAGACAAAGTAGTTGAGTTATGTTGATTTGTACAATTTGTTTCATTGTGTTAAAAGAGCAGTTGATTGGCTGTTGTAATTCCATTTGGAATTGAACAATTGCGTTTACGTTTATGTTTTGAATCAGGTTATTAAATTTTGATCAATATGAAAAAGCACATTCAAAATTTTTTTTATTAAGAAAATACTTATTTCAACGTTTACAAACCATTGAAATTTATCTCAAGGTACCTTTTACCAACGGTTGAGTGCATGTGGGAAAAAGTAACAAGCATACTTTTATAATAATACTTTAACGTTTATTAACCGTTGATTAAAGTGTAATATTTTTTTCAACGGTTGCATAGGCGGTAGAAAAATGTTCTTGACATAGTTATTAATGGCGGTTTTCGACGGTCATTTCAACCATCGAAAATGTTATTTTCGACAGTTTTTAGTACTTTTTTCAATGGTTTCAACCGTTGAAAATAACCAAATTTCTTGTAGTGTGAGTTGTTCCGACCCGGATGAGGTCCTCGCGTCATGCTCTAAGCGTGGCTGCTGGTAAGGCTGGGGCAATAGTTAGAGCCTTTTGGGTGCAAAACTATACTTCGAATGGTGATCCAGGAAGGATTAAGAAGGCAATGGCGATTTTGGCAGTTACCAACATGTTAGGGGTTTTCTTCACATTCTTTGTGACCGAGACCATGGGAATGTCTTTGGAGGAAATATTTGGTGAGGATGAACGTGGCAATGACACAACACAGGAGTCCGCTACACACTCGGTTTCACGGGTTGCAGCAGGAGCTAATTACGGGGAGTCTGTGTGAAAGCATATCAAGTACAAGTGGGAAATCAAATAAGTAAACAAAAGAAATATTGTCATTTGCTCTTATAGCTACTTAATTTGTTTTTTCAATTATACGTGTCTAGATATGTCTACAAATAAGATCTGCTAAATGTTGTAACTTGTGACTTGAAAGAAGCTCGGGCAAAGGGTGAAGCTACTTTTTGTTTTTATTTTTGTGTGTTTTATTTTCTATTTTTTCCTTGTGACAGTGAAGCATTTTTCTATATGTTAGAGATATATATTAGACATATTAACCCAATGTAATAGGCCCAAGCCCACTCCTGCTTGTACTAGTAATCTAGGGTTTAGTCGTCTATATATACTCATGTTAGGGTTCATTATAACACAGGTTATTGTACTACACTCTTATACATAATAAAGATGTAGTCCTTAAGAGATTCCTCCGTAGATGTAGGCCAACAAGGCTGAACCACGTAACCCTTGTGTTCTCAGTGTTTCTATTTTATGCTTCTCTTTCTGCATCCACTCTAGCATACATAACATGAAATAACACATCGCGTTGCTAATATTAATAATAATAATTAACTTTAACATTGTATCAGAGCCAAACTTCGTTCTTGGCATCAAACAAAACATCTCTAGCAAGCAAAGAAGAATATCACATGCACACCACCATCAGAAGTCACGCATGCTTCTCTACTGGATCTAGACTCCACGGCATCTCGCAGCCACCGTGGCTTAGTGCTGTGTCCAAGATCCACAAACTCAAGCAAAGCCGTGACTTAACTTTTCAGATTTGTGCAAATCCATGCTTCGCCTGATGAAACCAACACCACGGACGTGCTCCACGACCTCCCGCGACAAAAACCCAGAAACTTGGCCCGCAGCGGCAAGCTCACGCGCCACCATGCGCTGCTAACAGCTTCGGAACATCTCCATGCGCTACCAAAATCTTGAGACCCAGTTAGATCATAGCCACACGCGCTGCCATGTCGGCCTCCTTGCTCGGTGATTTGCAAAACCTGAGAAGTCTTGCCGTCTATCGCGTTCACACATGCCAACATGCGCCGCTTGCGTTTCCGAATCTTTCCCACGCACCGCCACGATTTCCTATTATGTAGCTCATCCATTGGCCACACGTGTCGTCTTATCGGCCATGTCAACCACCGATCTGCCTACGGAAGAAATATGGTTTTATCCTGTTGTTGCACGCGCCTCCACGCGCCACCTGGGTTTCTGGCTTCTCCTCCATGTGCCGGTGAACTGCCATGCGCCGAAAACTGCTGTTGATGTCATTTGACGTCATCACTCCACGTCAATAGCCATGCAAGCACCTCCACATCAGCCCTAGTCCACGTCAGCGACACATCATAGGATGATGTCAGCGGCTCTGCTGCTGATCCGTGACCTGACCCGGAAACCCGGAACCGACCCGGACTAGTATCCGTTGACTTTCACCATGGACTAGTTGACTTTGACTTTTTGAGTTGACCTTTAACCAAAAGTCAAAATTTCCGATAAGGCCTATCTTGTACAGTTTTTCACGTAGATTCCGATTTTGGACTCCGTTTCTTCATTTGAAACTCCGAAATTGGTCAATTGGCATATTCTTCATTGTGGTTTCTTCAAAGGCATTCTTCAAGGCATCTCTAAGTGATCTTTTCATACTTATCCAACCTCAAGCCTTTATCGAGCTTCCACATTGAGTTTGAGGGAGAGTGTTAGAGATATATATTAGACATATTAGCCCAATGTAATAGGCCCAAGCTCACTCCTGCTTGTACTAGTAACCTAGGGTTTAGTTGCCTATATATACTCATGTTAGGGTTCATTATAACACAGGTTATTGTACTACACTCTTATACATAATAAAGATGTAGCCCTTAAGGGATTCTTCCGTGGATGTAGGCCGACAAGACTGAACCACGTAACCCTTGTGTTCTCAGTGTTCCTATTCTATGCTTCTCTTTCTACATCCACTCTAGCATATATAACATGAAATAACACATCGCATTGCTAATATTAATAATAATAATTAACTTTAACACTATATATATACATGGGAAATTCTTAAGTGGTACGAAACTACATGGTTAGCTAAACTTTAACACTATATTTATATTTTGTTTTTGGAGAAGAGAGATATAAAAGTTGAGTAAAATTACATATTTAGCCATGTTTTTAACAGAGGTGGATTACGGAAATCTAATTAAGCTAACCTTAGGTGAGTAAAGTGTCAAATTTCAAACTACAGGTAGATAACTTAAATTTCGGCCAAACCATAGATGAGTTCAATTTTCACAACATGCTACGAGCACTTGGGTTAGGGAGATAAGGGCTTGGGGGAGGGAGAGGGCTTGGCGTTAAAGATGGGATCAATTTTTACGATATGCTGGGTGGGGAGATTGGGGGTGAGAGATGAAGGTTTGTGGAGAAATAATAAATGGAGGATGATAGCAAAGAGGAGTGACAAACTGATAACGTTTTTGGCAAGAACGTGGTGCCAAAATTTGAGTCAGCGGGTGTTTTCCTTCTCCATGTGTGCTTTCTTGGTCTGCGGCAGTGAGTGGGAAAATTGAAGGGAGGTTTTGTTGGTTTATATGCGTAGGAAAGTTGAATGAAAGTTTTAGGCTTGGTTTGGTTGGGGTGTAGCGTTAGTTATACAAGAACAAAAAAACGCACAAGGGGATTAGATTGTATCGATCACAAGGAGATAATTAAGTGTAGTGGTTTATATTTATCTCTTAGAGATATTTATATTTTGGTATTCATCTTGAAGAGGAGGAAGAAGGTTTAGAGTTGGGATTAGTACTAAATACCTAAGTTTTCTAAGAAAAAGATAATTAACGATTTTGATATAGAATTATAGAAGTGTATTCTATTTAATATTTGTAAAGCCCATATTTATTGACTTTATTCAGTGAAAATTTTATATTTATTTTCTTTCAATTTAATTGAATATTTCTGGGCTTAATTGTATTTTAGGGTAGAAAGTACTTGATCCATATAAACTTTGTAAAAGTTGCATTCTGAGCTAACTCATGACCTCAGGTGATGAGGTTGCGAATTGCACTGGCAGTCTGCTTTGTATCTTGATCTGTTTTATGTCCACATCAAATAAGCCAACACACACTCTATGCATGTTGAACATGGTTAGGGTTTGACTATAACCTCCTATTTTCACATTATTCTACTCATCCCACCTTGTATAGAAAGAGAGCCTTTGCCTTTGAGCCTAAATACTCTTATCCTTTCTTCTCCATCACTCTCAACATTTGTCATCCCTATGAGATTTATTTATTTATTTTTTATCTCCTTCATCTCATATACATACAGTTGACCCTTGTGAAATATGAGGTAAGCGATGGAAACTTAGGAAGCCATTTCAAATTCAATTCTATTGGTGCTATTCCATTGGCGGTTCAATGGAGGTGTCTTTGACAAGGTAGGTGGAGAAAAGACTTGGAGTAGTTAGTTATTAGTTGGAGCTTGGAGTGCTCAAGTACACTAGGTGTGTGGGCTTGGATGCGTGTCTCATGATGTTATTGTACTACAACTTTTTACATTATCTAGGGTACCTTCTTTGTGCATGATATCCTTGTAGCTCATGAATAGTGAAGCCAAAAAATTGGTACTTTTTCAAAGTAGATATTTATCTTCATCCTGGAAGAAATGGCATTGCAAGATCTTATCTGCATTGTGAGATATCGCACACACAAGTTTGACAAAAACCAACTTGGAAGCTGAATCCATGTGAACCAGCCAAGTTCAACAGCCCATAACTTTCAGCACAGAGCTCTAAATGATGCAATACTAGAACCATTGAAAATTTCACTACGACACCTTTCTGGATACAACAAGAACAAAGAAACAGAGCTCGTTAAGGCCTCTAACCAAGTGCAGGAATTTGGTACCATGAAGTGGGAAAGTATTGTAAAGTGCTAGAAAATGGGAATAATTGTCGCACTCGTATTAAAGTAGAGCCCAGAAAGCTGAGCCCATTCTAAGGGTGGGCCTAGCACTAGGGGTATCTCTTTTAAATTCCAGGCCTTCCTCACTCTTCCATAAGCATTAAATATCCTCTTCCATTTCCCCAAACACTCTAAAAATGTCCTGAATTTTCTAGAGCCTTCACCTTCGTACAAAGTCAAAATTCTTCCAAGGATAATTTCTAAGCCCTTTTTTTTTCCACCTCTTTTCCCTTTGTTTTCATGCTCCATTGTTTGAATAAAAATGTTGTGTGCTTGTATGTCTATGGTGTGAATATACTTTGTGGTTCATTTCTAAGTATGTTTAGAGTAGGGTTGGATTTTACATATTATGAACAGTGTTTTAATTTATAGGCATTTATATGGATAAATTGTTGAATATGTGAATATTGGCTTGCTTACCCATTCTTTGTTGGCTTAGACTTTGCTTGACTAAAAAATGGGTATGGTCTATATATATATATATATATATATATATATATATATATATAATCATTGCTGAAATGTTACTTTGCTTAGTGAATCCAATTTCCGCATGCTTGTTTGGATAGGAGTAAATATCTACACGTGAACATGTTGGATTTTGAGATTTGTGACATGGTGGTAAATCACCTTGCATAGTATATTCATCTGGTGCTTTTCACTATGGCAAGGTGCCCAATAGTGAGGTGAAAAGTAATAAATAAAGAGAAACAAAATGCTATTAATTAGGAAGAAATGAACATCTGACAGTTTTTTATTTTTTATTTTATTTTTATTTTAAAACATTATAAATCTAAAGTATAAAAAATAAGTAACTTTTGCAAAGTTATATGATGCGTAATTTGTATGACAAGAGAAGGGATTAATGTGTGTTGAAATGAATGAGATTCAATTGTTGAATATGTAAGAATTGGACATCTATTAATTGGATTTTTGTTTTCTTAAAGCTAGTTGAATGTGTAACTTAATTAGTTAAAAAGCATGAGTGTTCATTACTACGTTGTGGTTATATTCAATAATGGATCCTGATGCCGTATCAAAAGCCATCTTTAAAGTTTAAAGTAGCTGGAGCATATAGAGAGGATGGCCTGACCCATGTGCCAGGTGCATGCGTTAATGTTTGTTGTTGGTAATTTATTCTAGTTTGCTAAAGAATTACGTGCCTGAACCCTAACATTTTATAGATTATATCTCTTCTAGTATCTAATTAACAAACACTTCCCAAATTTCATATGGATTTACTAATTAAATGATCACATTTTATCCAGTCGAGAGACAAAAAGTACTTGGTGTATATGAAAATGAATTGAGATTTGGTTCCTGAACAACTTGATTATAAATTAAATATATTGGAATCTAATTTGAGAGAGAGAGAGAGAGAGAGAGAGAGAGAGAGAGAGATTAATCAACGTTTCATTGAAATCAATGAAATCCAGCTCTGAACAACCGGATTATCATATAAACATTAAAATTTGCGTTCAATACACCAGCTAAACAACATATGATTCCCATAATTTCAGAAATACATATTATGGGCTTATTGTTTAACTTAAAATCTAAAAGATAACGGACACTGATTTATTCCATTACATATAGCCGCCAAATATCTGTCACCACGTCCACCAGCTATAGCCTATCGGTGTTCAAAAAACTATCACATAGTTAACAAAAGAACGTCTTGTTGTCCATCTCCGCCTCCATGCTGACCATGTGGATGATGTCCTCCGCCATGACCATGTGGGTTATGTCTTCTGCCACCACGATGAGCATGCGGGTGATGTACTCCGCCGTGACCGGGATGAGCATATGGGTGATGTCCTCCGCCATGACCATGCGGGTGATGTCCTCTGCCACCACGATGAGCATGTGGGTGATGTCCTCCGCCACGAGCATGATGAGCACGTGGTTGATGTCCTCCGCCACCATGACAATGCCCTCCTCCTCCTCCTCCTCCTCCTCCAGGAGGACCATGACCATGACCGCCGTGATGCCCACCGCCACCATGACAATGGCCTCCTCTTCCGCCATGACCAAGTCCATGTCCATGTCCTCCATGATGTCCCACAGCGTGGGGTGGAGTATGATGATGATTTCCGTGGTGAGACATTTTGTAATGTATTGCTCAAATCAAAGCTCAGGAAGTGAGTTTATAGTGAGGAAGTTTGTAAGGGGTGTATGTGTATTTATAACTTTATAAATCGTGATGTGAACTGAAGACAAAGCCTAAAAGTCAACCTTGCTAAGCTATTACTTGGAGTGGAAGTTTAAACCGCGTACCCCCCACAACCACACGATTTTAATTCGGTCATACTTGGAGTGGAAGTTTTATAGTGTTTTATTTTATCACAATGCGGACTGTCCGTGTGAACTTGTGAAATAGAAGTAGATACTTTTCTTCCTAGTTAAGTTAAATGTGTGGTCGGCTATACCGAGTTTATAGATAATTTTTCGTGCAAACATTTAAAATTTATTAAATGATCAGCTGCATGGTTGGGACTGAAGACAAAGCCTAAAAGTCAACCTTGCTATTACTTGGAGTGGAAGTTTAGCTGATTTAACCGAGTACCTCCACAACCACATGATTTTAATATTATCACAATGCGAACTGTCCGTGTGAAGTTGTGAAATAGAGGTAGACACTTTTCTTCTAGTTAAGTTAAATGTGTGGTCGGCTATACCGAGTTTATAGATAATTTGTCGTACAAACATTTAAAATTTTTTAAATGAACAGCTGCATGGTTGGGGTTCCCCTCTCCCATTCATACGTATAATCCAAGTGCATGATTGGGGAGTTGTTTTATTTTTTTGATAAGAATGAATGAGAGCAAAAATTCATTCAACAACTAGCTAGTACTAGCAACATGCGCAAGTCTTTTACGTAATCCTTATCCTTAATTTAACAACACCTCAACGTCATAAGGAAGTTCTAGATACAAAATGAAATCTTTTTGTGGATTCCATGTTTAGTAGGACAAAATGGGCTTTTGCCCTTTTCCACAAAACTAATTAGCCTTTTGCCCTTTTTCCCAAACTAAATAGGGAAATGCCCCTCTTTTAAAACTCGACTTTCTCAAAATCGAGTTAAAAAAAAAAAAAATTCTAAAGCCCTATGGTGACGTTTTTAAGGACCTATAGTGACGTTTGAAGAACCTATAGCGACGTTTTATAACTTGATATTCACAAAATCGAGTTATAGGCAATAAAATTGCCTATAACTCGATTTTATGGATATCAAGTTACGAAACGCCACTATAGGTCCTTAAAAACGTCACTATAGGGTTTAACTCGATTTTGAAAAAGTCGAGTTTCAAAAGAGGGCATTTCCCTATTTAGTTTGGGAAGAAGGGCAAAAGGCTAATTAGTTTTGTGGAAAAGGGCAGAAGCCCATTTTGTCCTTGTTTAGTATCTTCATCCCATTCTAAACTTGACACTTTTTTCAAAGTCGAGTTTCAAAAGAGGGCATTTCCCTATTTAGTTTGGGAAGAAGGGCAAAAGGCTAATTAGTTTTGTGGAAAAGGGCAGAAGCCCATTTTGTCCTTGTTTAGTATCTTCATCCCATTCTAAACTTGACACTTTTTTTCCCTATATTTCATACAATATAGGTATTTGAAAGATTTTTTTTTATTAAAAATAAAAATAAAACCCTAGTATTATTTCCATGCAATGTACGGTTTATTTAAAAATTTATATAATAAAAAATATATAAATAATTAATGAGTCATATAATAACACCATATTAATTTATAAATATATTAAATCACTTTGTACAAACACCATATATGACTCCATCTAAAAAACATGCAATATGACATATCCAATATAAAAAATAAAAATAAAAATAAAAAATACCTCGTCTTTTTTCTTCGTAGAACCCATTACAGATTTTTTGCAAAATTAAATATTTATGAGTATTTGTCGATACCATATTTTTTCCAACCCCAATTCATGCGTCAAAAAAATTGCAACATTTGAAACCTAGCTCTTTGATAGCAATTAAGACCAAAAACTCTAATTAGGAATGGTAAAAAAGATGACTTTTTGATCTAACCGTCTGATTGAGTTGAATTTGGACCGTCTCATAGGTCATAGTTTTCCCTTCGAAACGATAGTTCACTGGTCAAAATCGGAATTAAAATGGATGAGATATCAATAAAAGCTCAAGATCCTAATTAAAAGTTTCACTTTTTTCAGGTTAAACATACTATTTTTGGATCAATTTTGTACAAAAAACTAGACAAATTGGCAAGAATTGGAGTGATCCGTTTGAACTAGTTTGAAGAATGAAGCTTCGCTTACCTCTCACAAAAAGGGCTTGATGATGTCTACCACGGATTGGAAGGAATGAATTTTCCAAGGAAAAAAGGTCACAAAATTTCCTACACTGTGTCACCTCTATTCCAGACGCGGTATCTTGTCGATTGTAACTCCAAATCTCGCAAGATCGGAACCTATAGAAACTATACATCTAGAGCTTTCAAGAGATATAAAGTTTGAAGAAATCGGATCTCGGAAAGGCCTCCAAACTGGGGGTATAAGTGGGAGGCTATGTGATGGTGTTCCTATAAATACCCTCCCCCCTTTTATTTATTTATTTTGTAAAAGTAAGTTTTTTTGGAGAAAAAAAAAGAAGAAAAATTGGAGTGAAAAAATACTAGAAAAAAAAAAAAACCTTAGAATTGTAGGGTCACGATTCGTGGCGGACCGTAACAGTGTCGGGTTCGCACGTAAAACGGCCCTAACAATATCATTTGTAGAGCGTGGGTTTGAAAGGCTAGGCCTTGATCGATAGGCGATAGGTTTTTCGTGGGGTTCATACAAGGTTAAACGATCGTCACCCCTAGAGTACTTCTCCTGGAGGTGGGCTGGGAGGCTCTCGTTTTTGGCCATTTTTTCCAGCCCCTTCCCAAAGTTACTTAGTTTTCCTTTTATACCCGCCTGTGTCCATTATCCTTCATCCACGTGTAGGGTCAATCTTTCCAAGGCTGATACTTGTCCCATCAGTCCATCCCCCAAAGTCGTTGGGGGTGGTTGTAAAAGCCAAAGAATGCGGCCCTGTCGGGTTCAGAACATTAAATGATAATAACAGCAGCTTTCCCCGGATATTTTAGATCTTTTTTCTGAATTTCAGTCTTATACCATTTTTACCCTTCTTTATGAGGGGGAATTTTGGGTCTGCCGAGGACTGAACTACCCTCGGCGGTACCCAAAGGCTATTTCGTTGAACTTGGGCCATAATCCTCCTCGGCTTGGGCCTTTGGACTCTTCCTGGGTAGATGGGCCTGGCCCATAAATCATTTACGCCCTACAAGAATAATTCAGAATAATTTTCTCTCTCCTTTCTTTAGGAAACCCTTTACAAAAATTCAGCCCCCTCTCATCTTTATTGTAATCTTTATGGATAAGATGTAGGGATGGGTAGCTTCCTAACAGCTACACCCCCCCCCCCCCTCTTCCCCTTCTATTTCTTCCTATGTAAACATCATTCATCATATATACGAAATTCTTTTTCTTTATTTGTTGTCTCTTTACTTTATTGCTTTAAGTTCCTAGCATTTTATTTATGTTGTTGTATATATCTATCTCTTTACTTCTTTATGCTTATATTATTTGTGGATGGTTGTGATATTACTGTTAAATTCCTAGATGGGTATTGAACCTAAACCTAGACCTAATATAAGAAGTACGCTTATTTTCCCTCACTTTTCCTAGAAATTATTAGTTGTGTTGATTAGGAACTCAAGCACTATTGTCATAGTTTTGTGTTTTTGACCCCACATTCCTATTACCATAAATAAATAAATAAATATATATATATATATATATATATAAATGTATGTATGTATGTATGTATGTATGAATATGGACAAAACTTAGGTACAGTACCTTAGGTGTTGTTCCTTAGGTTATTCTCTTAAGATTCAGCCATTTGACTACTTAACTAAAAAATACACTTTCATCTCACGAAAAAAAATCTTCATGACAGAATTTTAAGAATGGAACCTAAGGAATAACACCTGTGGGGCCCAATAATTTGTGGCCCTGGCCCGTTTATTCGTTGGGGCCCAAGGCCCGAGTCGAGGAAGGTTATAGCCCAGGCTTGGTAATACGAGTACAAAATAGCCTTGGGATACAGCCAATGACGATTCACTCCTCGGCATGTCCGAGATCTCACCGGAAGGAAGGGAAAAAACGGTATAGGACCAGCTTGGAAGAGAATCTAAAATATCTAGGTCAATAGAGAAGGATACGCTGAAAAGTATAACGACCAGGGAAAACTGCCCTTACTGCCATTCAATACTCTGCACCTGACAGAGCCATACTCTTCAGCTTTTACAACCACCCCCAACCACTCTGGTTATGGGCTGATGGGACAAGTATCAGTCTGGGAAAAGTCGATCCTACACGTGGACGAAGGATGAGGGATACAAACTAGTATAAAAGGAAAAGTAAGCAATCTAGAGCGGGGGCTGGGAAAAATGGCCAAAAACCAGAGCCTCCCAGCCCCCCTCCAAGAGAAAGACTCCTAGGGCGAAAACGACTTAATCATGTACGAACACCACGAAAAACCCACCGTTTGGTGACCAAGGCCTAGCCTTTCAAACCCACGCTCTATAAATGATATTGTTTGGGCCTTTTTATGTACGAACCCAAAGCTGTTACGGTTCGTTACGAATCGTGTCCTTACAATTGGCGCCGTTTGTGGGGAAGGCTTGTGTGTTGGCATGGGCGATAGGTCAAGACAGTTCCCTTCTAACGTAAAGTTCCACTAGGGGCTATATTTCTTTACTAGGGGCTACGCTTTGTAGCGTCAGCCACACCGATGGTTCTAAGGGCTCGGTCGAGGAGCCAATACCCTAAAACCAAGGTCTCATGTTATAGCCGAGGGGTTAATTCTCCCAACTACTTATCAGTATCAAAATCAAGTTTTGGACAGAACTAAGGTATTGTATGGTCCTCGGACTCAAACCGATGGGGAAACCAACTACTTATCAGTATCAAAATCAAGTTTTGGACAGAACCAAGGTATTACATGGTCCTCGGACTCAAACCTATGGGGAAACCAACTACTTATCAGTATCAAAATCAAGTTTTGGACAGAACCAAGGTATTGCATGGTCCTCGGACTCAAACCTATGGGGAAACCAACTACTTAGATGAGAAAACTGAGTTTTGGACAGAACCAAGGTATTATATGGTCCTCGGACTCAAACCTATGGAAAGGTCGGCTACTTAATAAAAATTTTAAGTTGCTCAATCCTCGGCTCAAATACCAGAAAAAGGTTAAGGCTATGAAAGTTGTAAGGAAGATGGTGAAACGCCTTATTACTCAACAACCTGGAGGGGCTGTTCATTTTTGGGTTATATGTCTTCGGATGATTACCTCCTACACCGCGCCGAGCATTCAGTAGTCATCTCGGCTATTTTGGGGTAAGTGTTGTTTTCTTTTAGGTCGGCATTATTGTGCCAGACAACTCTATTAAATTCATGATAATATCTTTTCCTTAGCAAGAGTTTTGACCCTAAGTATCATTTGTTCAAGTCGGTATTATTGTGCCGAACAGCTCTCATAAGTTCATAATAGTACATTTTTCCTTGATAAGGGATTTCGGTCCTAAGTATTGTGCTCTCAGGTCGGCGGTATTGTGCCAGACCGTCCCAATAAGCTCATCATAATATCCTGTCTTTTTCTTCTTAATGTGGGTTTCAACCCTAAGTATCATTTGTTCGATTCTGTATTATTAAGTCGGATAGTTTCAATAAACACAGAGTAAGATCTTTCTATTAACTGAGATTTCGGTCCTAGACGTCGGTCAGAGTGTAAAAATAAAAAGGATTCACAAGATAGTATGTCTATTCACGGCGTAACCATTTCAGAAATAAAGAGATAGAACATGTGAAGTAAAGCAATAACGACTTTTATTAATATAAAGATGTATTACAACGTACAAAGAAGGGCTTAAACAAGTCTATACAGAAGGTGGATTACAAAAACAATAAAAAAAAAAAAACCACAACAATACAGACAAATAAACAATCAGATGCCTTTTTAAACTCGCCTCCGAAATCCTTCCAAACTCTGCCCCAGTAACGCCCATATTGAGAGGAGGACCTTCTTCAGAAGAAGGGGGAGGAGATGAAGAGAAAGAAGGAGGAGAAGAAGAGGGAGGAGATGAAGAGAAAGAAGGAGGGGAAGAAGAGGAAGAAGGAAAAGTACCAAGATGGATCTGGTGGTGGAAAGAAGAAGAAAGAGAGGCAAAATGAGGAACTAGTGAAGGAAGAAAGGAAAAAGCAGGGATACTTTGTCCCTGCGTTAGTCCTGACTTCTAACACGCTGGGTCCAGGTTAGATATGCTCATAAAGGAGCAGCTGGTACTGATAATGGGTGATCCCAGCTTAGCCACACCAAAAGTTTGATGCGACGAGCCCCTGCTTCGGATTTTGACTGAAAGGAGGGTGAGAAGTATCTTGAGTCTCTCCCATCCCTGCCCTGACCAAGCCATTTTTAGTTTCGCAAGAACGTAGCATTTCTGGGAAAGGCATGGTCTTTTCATTCCCACTCTTATCTTGGACTTATTACAATTTAAGATGTAAACAAGCGGATAAGGAAGCTCTGGGGGAGGCTAAGGATTCTCAGACTTTAAAAAGATTAAAAGGGTCTCTATACAAGAGAAATAACCTCTTGCTTTTCTTCTTATATGAAGGGCAAGACAGAAAGTATTTAATCCGTCCAGATTTCCAAGAGAATCGGTAAACGAGAAAATACCCGTTCCACTTCCCCACATCGTCAATAACCGTCGAATTTAAATGGTATCGTAAGGGGAAATCATTAAAGGCGCGTTTTGGATAATCAAACTGTAGGAGCGCATTGTGGATGAATTCAGAGAAATGTCTCGTAGCCCGATACGTTTACTGGGTAGATGAAGAGACACCAGCATTAATGAAGGACAGAGTTAAACGAGACATAATAAAGGCTTGGCATCACCAAATCCCTCCTCTCCAACCAGGGGGTCGGACAGTAGGAATTTGAGGGGCTATTGTGGGGCCCAATAATTTGTGCCCCTGGCCCATTTGTTCATTGGGGCCCAAGGCCCGAGCCGAGGAAGGTTATAGCCCAGGCTCGGTAATACAAGTACAAAATAGCCTTGGAATACAGCCGATGACGATTCAGTCCTCGGCATGTCCGAGATCTCACCGGAAGTAAGGGCAAAAACGGTATAGGACCAGTTTGGAAGAAAATCTAAAATATCTAGGTCAATAGAGAAGAATACGTTGGAAAGTATAACGACTAGGGAAAGGTGCCCTTACTGTCATTCAATACTCTGCACCTGACAGAGTTATACTCTTCAGCTTTTACAACCACCCCCAACCACTCTGGGCATGGGCTGATGGGACAAGTATCAGTCTGGGAAAAGTCGATCCTACACGTGAACGAAGGATAAGGAATACATGCGAGTATAAAAGGAAAGAAAGGAAATCAAGAGAAGGGGTTGGGAAAAAAAAATGGCCAAAAACCAGAGCCTCCCAGCCCGCCTCCAAGAGAAAGACTCCTAGGGCGAAAACGATTTAATCATGTATGAACACCACGAAAAACTCACCGTTTGGTGACCAAGGCCTAACCTTTCAAACCCACGCTCTATAAATGATATTGTTTAGGCCTTTTTATGTACGAACCCAAAACTGTTACGGTTCGTTACGAATCATGTCCTTACAAAGGGGTGTACTTGTATCGATGTAGTGGCTGGTACGGTATATATCGACTGTTCTGGCCGGTACGGTACGAAATTGACTTCCTTGACCAAACGTGGCCCTTCTAAATAATACGTACATTTGTTTGGGTTGGTCTATACCAATCAAGGTAAGCTAAAGGAGCTAGGTCCTACCTGAATTTGAGTGCATATTGCAATTACTAGAGAATTGGAGTATAGGAGTTCTTAACTATTTATTTAGGAGTCTGATATAAATTTCTAAAGAGGCAATTGAAGTCTGAGGTGACAATGCCTCAACTGGTATTGTATAGCCTTAAATATTTTTTTTCTTCTTAGTTTTACTATTACTAGTACTTTTAATTTTTGAGTGTCTATTTATCAATCAGACTCTAGTTAGAAATTTTTAGATCAGAGAGCATATTGTGACAAAGCAATACATCACAATTCAAATTTTTAACCACTACTTTACATGGTTACTTTCTAGAGTTTTAGTCAAACTCAAAAAGTTCCGAATACTTTAGGAAAATTTCAACAACGAATTACTCAATTGATCTTAATTTTTATCTTTTAACTTGTAGAAACAAATTGACTTACATGTCAACCTTATTTTTTAAAAACTCTAAATAGTAGTTTATAAGGGGGAAAAAAATGTCAACTTTGTACCAATTCATGTGTACTACTTTCTAATGGCAGTCTTTCAATGGTAGCATTTTTTTTTTTAAATAGATAAAAGCTCGTACATAATATAAGAAATTATTTTTCTGTGTTGTATGTTCCCAATTCAACATGAATATATAATAAGAGAATTCCCACAACAAACAAGGGAATGAATTGAGATTTGGTTCATGAACCACTTGATTGTAAATTAAATACTATTGTAATCTATTTTTTTTTTTTTTTTTTAATCGGAGTATTGGAATCTAATTTGAGAGAGAGAGATGAATCAATGTTTCGTTGAAACCAACGAGATCCATCTCTGAACAACCGGATTATATGTTATCAGACAATTTAATTTGTTGTCACATGCACGAAATCCAATTAGATTACATGCACTAAGTCATTTCAAGTGTTTCCAGCATACGTCTAAATTGATTCAATTTCATTAGAAAACTTATTTTATTTGTACCTCAGCATGCAATGTTGTGAAACGAGTGAATGAGTCGTGAAGATAAACCAAGTAATTACGACAGATTTTATTTGTCATAAAAAAAAATGCAGTTGAATTTTGCTTCAGTTCTTTCTTTCTTAATGTTATTGGCATTGGAATACTCATTTATTGTTTAAACTTGATATTTCTTACATAAACAGATGTTACAGAACGCTCCCATGGACGAAATCCAATTAGATTATATCCACTTTGTCATTTCAAGGTTCGATCCAGCATATGTCTAAATTGTTTCAATTTCATCAGAAAACTTATTTTATTTGTACCTCAGCATGCTAAATTGCGAAAAGAGTGAAACGGTAAATTTTGCAGAGCTCCCTCGGAAGAAAATTCGATGCCCCCCCTTAGGTAAGCTATGCCATTGGCAGCCATGAAACCCATTAAAATTAAAGTAGTCCACATATATAAACCACAAATATGCGTTCAATACACCAGCTAAACAACATATGATTCCCATAATTTCAGAAATACATATTATGGGCTTATTGTTTAACTTAAAATCTAAAAGAAAACTGGCACTGATTTATTACATTACATATAGCCTAATATCTGTCAAAACACCAGCTATAGGTGTTGAAAATATCACATCGTTAACAAGAAAACGTGTTGTTGTCCATGTCCGCCACCATGTGGATGATGTCCTCCGCCATGACCATGCGGGTGATGTCCTCTGCCACCACGATGAGCATGCGGGTGATGTACTCCGCCGTGATGAGTATGATGAGCATGTGGTTGATGTCCTCCTCCTCCATGCTGATGCCCTCCTCCTACATGAGGACCATGACCATGACCGCCGTGATGCCCACCGCCACCATGACAATGCCCTCCTCTTCCGCCATGTCCACCGTGATGTCCTACGCCATAACCAAGTCCATGTCCATGTCCTCCATGATGTCCCTCACCGTGGGGTGGAGTATGATGATGATTTCCGTGGTGAGACATTTTCTAAAGTGTTGCTCAAATCAAAGCTCAGAATAATATTGGAAGTGAGTTTAGTGAGGATGTTGCTAAGGGTGTACTTGTATTTATAATTTCATAAATCGTAATGTGAAGACAAAACCTAAAAGTCAACCTTGCTGGTACTTGGAGTGGAAGTTTAGCTGATTAAACCGCGTACCTCCATAACCGCACGATTATAATTCGGTCATGATTTTATCACAATGCGAACTGTCCGTGTGTGTGTAGTTGTGAAATAGAAGTAGATACTTTTCTTCCTAGTTAAGTTAAATGCATGGTCGGCTATACCGAGTTCATAGATGATTTGTCGTATAAAAATTTAAAATATTTTAAAGGGTCACCTGCAAGTTCACCTCACTCATTATCAGTAACATGCGCAAGTCTTATACGTATAATCAAAGTACTTGATTGGGGTTATCAATTTTTCTTGTTGAGAGCAATAATTGATTCAAGAAGGATCTAGTATCAGTAACAATGTAACATGTGCAAGAATTATACGTCATCCTTATCCTTAACTTAACAACACATCAACGTCATCATTCAGCCAAAAAAAAAAAAAAAAATCAACATCATCAAGTGGATCAGGTAAAGGCAAAGGGATTGAGGTTGCCTTCTTCCCGGTGGGTCACCCAACCCAATCAAAAAGAGAGGCCACTGAAGTCACCAGCCCATTAAAGCCTAAAGGTAAGTAACAAGGTAGATTGGGCTTAGGACCAAACCCAAAACTCAAAGATGAAAGTCAGGCTAATGTTTTGGGGCTTGAACGTATTGGAAAATTAGATTTTTCAGAGAGAGGAAACAGCGGCTCAGAAAAGAAGAAAGAATAATAGAAGAATTACAAAAACGCAGATGAAAAAAAATTAACGTACCAAGCTTTAGAGAAGATAAAAAGTCCTCAACAATAACAACAAAATAAACCAATGCCATTCCTATGAAATTTGGAAGTTGTCATCAGAATATTTCATCAGTATTGTGGTGGAATATACTTTTGGGTCTGAGGTTTTATGATAAACATAGTCAAGCCATGCTTTGATCGAAATTTGCTAACTCATTTCTGCATCTTCGACAATAAAAGAAAAGAAAGTCCACATGAAGCATTAGGGGCGTAGCCAGAAATTTTTATTTGGGGGGGGGCAACTTATAATACTAATTTATTAGTTTATACAAACTTTCATAAATACGCACAAATACATGCATCGATACACACATATAATTTAGTATCTTTCATAGTAAATCCTTAAAGTTTTCATTTTTAATATAAGTTACCAACTTTTCTACCAAAGTGAGTAAAAAATTTCAATTGAACTAATGAAGTATTTAAAGATATGAATGATCCAAAACTTTAACAGACACAAGAACATATTTTACAATAAAAAATAAATGTGAAAAAAAAAAAAAAATTCTCTATAACTACTAGATCAATTGGACAATTTTTTTAAGAACATTATTGGACTAGCTCAAATATTTGGGGGCGACGAATCCCATTTTTGTGGGCTAATAATTAAAATGTTAAATATTTATATATAGTATTAAAATATTTTTAAAATTTGGGGGGGGGGGGGGTGGGCGCGTGGCCCCCCCACTCATACATGTAGCTCTGCCCCTGTGAAGCATGCTTAAAACAATTGTAAATATGAACCTCAAAACCCCACATATAGTATACTACCTAAAACCTGACAATTGTCAAAATTCATCATCTACCACTATAAATTGAAGTAGGAAGGTCACCCCTAAAAATAAATGGTTTTAAACATCATAACATAATGAAAATGATAAATGCAAGAGTCTATAGGATAACACATTGGAATGTAATGGAGACAACAATATGAACCATGAATCAAATTTTGAAGTAAATTTACATATGGTTTATCACATTTGTGGTTTTCTTAATAAGTCCTAGTGATACCCATTGAGAAGCTTCAAATAGGGCAAAAAAAATCCTTTCACAAACCTCTTCTTCTAAAGGTATAGATAATAGGTCATACAATATAAGTTGATTGATTTGTGGTAAATTATTATTGAATAAGTTTCAAAACCCCAATATTTATAATTCACTTAAGTCAGAAAGTAAATTCCAAAGTCATAATCTATTTATTCTAAAGACAACCACACACAAATACATTTAAATGCTAATAGGTCTATATAAACAAAATTAAAACGTAAAGAACTAAAACTGAAAGAAGAAGAAGAAGAAGAAATAAGAAATATTAAAAGAATTTCTTACCCCAAAATTCTCAGCTACAAGTTTATGTTGTTTTTCCCATCATGTCTCTTGCTTTTGCACATATTTTCAAAACTCACTCTAACTGGAAATTCCTAAGCAATCCCAACCAAATGAAAAAAGCCTTAAAAAAACACGAACTTTACATATGAATAGAGAAAAAGACAAACTTTACAAACATACATACATATATACATGGAGAAAGAAAATCAAGTGGGCATAATAAGCAAAACCATCAAATTTTTCAACAAAACAAATATCATGCTGTATTGGCATGAAAAAGAAACAATAAATAATCCAAAGGAAAATAGAAGATTTTCATAAAATAAGGAAAAAAAAGATTTACCAAGCTATTTTTATTGATTCTGACGTCACTTAGACTTTTTGTCAAATACTTTAGGTGATGAAAATCTTCATAATTAGATTATAATTCTAAAGAAAAATAAAATAATATATTAAAAAAATATTTATTGTATTTCTATATATTATATGAGGTTAAATTTAATTCGTGCTAATACTTCTCAAGAAATTACCCATTCATAAGAGTATAGATTACTATGTACTGAACGAACCAATGATTATTTATGACAATGTTATGAATATCGTTTTAGAACCCATTTCGGTTTGTCCATTGAAACAGAATATTCCGGTACCGGTTTATTTCGGCGTACCATTTCAAGTTGTTTCGGATTTCCACACACACACACACACACACATATATATATATATATATATATATATATCTTTCAATAAATTTTCAAAAGATAATAATAAGTAATTAATTAATTACCAAAGTAACCACAAATAAGCAAATAATGAGGTGATTTTTCATTTTTTAAAATATTTTATATATATATATATATCTTTCAATAAATTTTTTAAAAGATAATAATAAGTAATTATTTAATTACCAAAGTAATCCACAAATAAGCAAATAATGAGTTGATTATTCATTTTTTAAATACTATTTATATACTATTAATTGGGTGCCTTTTTTAGAACCATGTGTATTTTTTTTTTTCTTCTAAACAAGTTGTACTATTTTTAGCCTTAGGTTATGTGGCACTATTTGCTAGAAAAGGAAAAAAAAAAAAAAAAACGTGGCATCATTTGCTTGCTTACCCATTTAAGAGATTCCACTTGCCTCACCTAACCTCAGCTCCTTTACCAAGTCCTAGTGTTCAAACTCTTTACTTTGGGTCTAAGTTTTTAACTTTTAACTCACTGCACTCTCTTTGCCGGAAGACTTTTTCTGCCACTCTCTTTGTGTTGCAAAATTCCAAATATGTGAAGGTTGAAGTTTTGTGAGTAATACCTCAGGCTCAAAGAATGATCCAAGTTCACCTACGGGTTCTTACCCCTCTCTGTCTCTTTCTCTCATCACTTCATTGTTGTGGTTTTTTGGGTTTTATTTGATGCTGTGAGGTAGAATAGAATCTGTGGAACTCAAAAAGTTTTTGCATTTAATGGTGAAAAACATCCTTAGGTTGAAGAAGAAAAAGAAAAAGAAAAAGAAAAAAAAAGAAAAGCAAAACTCATTCTGGACAAAAATTACATTTCGGCCAAAATTACCAGGTATTGACTGAAATGCCCAAAACTAGTCGAAATTTGATCTGAGGTGGAACAAAGGCTATTCCCGTTCCGGTTTGCATACCGGTACGAAAAATTTCGTCCGTTTCGGCCAGAACGGAACGGAATTCATAACATTGACTCATGAGTCCATAATGGAATCAATTACATACTATTTACAGCAACCTACTAGAAAATGTTATGGTAAAACTTCATTTAAAATAATGTGGTAAAAAACAACATGCGACTTGAGGGATATGGTTGTCTATGGATTCTTACATCCATCATTTTCTTTTTATATTAATTAGATAGGAATGAGGATGCTCTGAGCTTGACATTGTTTATTTTGTTTCACTAGAACCCTCCTTTTTGAGGTCGGGGGTTGGGATGTAAATAGTACATGATCTTAATGGAGCTCGAGTAAAAAAAAGTATTACTTCATTTTTTAAAGGAACAGATCTAGGGTTAGTGTTAACTAATAAGTTGAAACAGCTTCGTAAGTATATTTTCTATATAAAAATCGAAAGGATCCAATTGTCAAATTTATAAGTAAAACCTCTTGGAATTGGTAAAACTCTTTTGATTAAAAGTGTATCACGTAGGAATCAAAATCAACCATTTGTATGATTTTTTGATAAAAGGAAATCACAAAAAGGGTATGTTGTTGTTGTTTTTCGAAACGATTAAAAATCATCAAAGTAATTTCTAAACCTAATGATTCAAAGAAACGATAAAGAATCCTAGATACCCTCTTTTAGAAGTATACTTTCTCCTACTCACAACTGAGTGGGTCCCATAGTTTCTGGGTCCCACCAGCTATGAGTGTGAGAAAATATACAACTGAAACATGATGTATTTTTCCGCTATGTTGAGGTTGGACTATCTTCACAAAAGATACCAATTTTTTTAATTAATTAATTAATTGATTTTTTGTTCTTTCAAACATTGCCACAACAAAAACATGAGAGAGGGGCAAAAATTATAGAGACAAAGTGAGAAAAATGGTTAATATGTTAGACAAAATACTATTTTGATTAGCATAATGAAGCTAATGAATCTTTTATCCTAAACCTCGAGTTTCAATTAATACATGCTAGAGGGTAGAGGTTAACTCTAAATGTTTTATTCTGAGTTTCAGATGACAAGATTGGATTGCAAACATTGATTATCAAAAAGAATAATATAATTTAGAAATTAGAATGCACCTGGTGAGGAAGGTAAGGGTTTGAACAAAGCACAAAAGAGAAGCCAAATAGAAATAGAGACAAAATGATAAGAATGTGTTGAGGGGAGAATTTTGATGTTCCCAAATAGAATATGGGATAGCCAAGCCGAAACTTGACGATAGACCCTTGAAATAAAGTCCAAAGGCTTTCGGTGTCGTGTAAGCCTGCCCAAGCAAGAGATTGAGGTTGCACTCTAACAAGAAGACAACAATAAAGCCCAATAAACACGTTACTGTTGTTAGTTTGTTATATTATTAGTCCTCTTACAACATCATATTTCAAATCAGTCCTCCAGTGGTAGGGTAATTGCGGTAGGGTAAATTGTATTCAATTATTAAATAAATTTAATAAAGCATTATCTTCAGGAAATTCTTGTGTATTTTGTTCAATAGGGTCCACAGTACTCTCAGCCATCATTACATTAATATGAAGAAAAAAATTCCAATACATTATAGCCTCCCATAGTAAAACAATAAGTAAATATTAGTGGCTGCATAGTGATGAAAAATGAGTTATTTTGGCATGGTATGAAGGGAGAGAGAGATCCCAGCTCAGTACAGCAAGTATTAAACTAAGATTTTGGTGAGTATATGTGCATAAGGCATGAATGAGGTAATGTGGGCTATTTTGAGTGAGTGGGATAGGATTAATACTGAGATTAAGGCTTTTTATGAGTGGAGGGCTATTTGTGACTAGTTGAGAGGCATTTATGAGCTGTGATTGTGTGAAAGGGGGAAAAGAGTATTTGAGATTAGATGAGTGGGGCTAAAGATGATGAGTGGTGAGCTTAAGGAAAGCTAAACTATGAGCAAAGTAGTAAACAAACCAAGAGTTTCAGAGAGTGTAGTTGTCCTCCAGTGGGCTGGGGTGTTTATGTTTTTATAATGGAGTTTTAGAGAAGCATTAATTAACAAGAATCCAAAAAACATAGGACTAATCAGAGGTAGTGAATCATGGTTAATCTTCTTGGGATTTTTGGTCAGAAGTAGGAGATTTACTTTAGGGGCGGCCTTGCTTTTTTGGGTAATGATGGGATTTTTGGAGTGTTTTGCATTAAATGCTAGGATTTCTGGAGCTGAGCCTAATCAATGGAATTAAGGCATGTATCAAAAACGAATCCTAATGTTGAAACTGAGATTTGGTCCTCAAAGAAGTAAGATTCAACACCCCAAGTCAGGTGTCAAACTCTAAGTCTACTTCAGGAGTTTCCGCTGGAGATCTCTTTATGCCTTCCAAACCACATGTTCCTAATTTTTCCCCTTTAGGATTCATGGGCTTGACACATGAATCATGTCTTGAACGTTTTTGACATTTATAGCATCAATTTGTTGAAGTTTGGATAACTTGGTTTCAGCTCCCCTTCCGTTGGAGGTATAGTCTTGAGGAAGATGATAGTGTTCCATCACCCTTTAGACTTCAGCTGACATCACAACCCTCGGGTACTGTTCACGTCAGGTAGAGGGTGATAGAAAAAATGATGGGACAACCCCTAGTTCATCCTTAAAAACTTGATTCTCTTGTAGGGGCTTCTAGCTATACTTTGGTTAGGGATGAATAAGGGCTGGTTGCTCACTTTCAAGCCTCTTGCTAGGGACCTTTTTAGGCTGGAACTTTGCTCCATTTCAGCACTTTTAGTTGGGCCACATGGCCCTTTCTTTGCTTGGGCTTGTTCCCTACTCCATGAGATTCTTGGGCCTACAAAATGGGCATTAAAGACATGTTTTGCAATGGATTTTTTACTCCTCGTGGGCTTTAGTTGTTAGTAGAGATAAAAAGAATCCATGAGCTTTAATAAATATTTATGATAAATTTTGGGTATTAATTTTCATGGGCTTTAAATTACAACTTGTATAGTTTCTCATAATTTTTGCTATGAAGTACTTTGTAAATGATATTTTCTTTGGGGAAATAATGACCTCTAATATTTTTCTTGAGAATAATATTTACCATGGGTTTTAAATAAATATGGTAACAACCACTATAATGGAATAATGTGATGTTCTCATGAGTTTCTCTATAGATAATCATAATGGACATGTAGGATGAATAATTACCATGAGTTTTGGTAATAAATATTATGAATGTGGTGATGTAAGATAGATAGTGAACGTGAGTTTATAATATGAAATAAATAAATGTCATGGGTCTAATAATCATAACTTTCCATGGGCTTTTATAAGATAATTGCCATGGGTTTTGAAAATAGATAATTCATAAATTCCATGAGCTTGTAATATTATAGTAATAGGTTTAAGAATTTAAAGTATTGTTCATTACTGGACTTTTAAGTGAAATAACTATGATATAGTATTTTGCCAAGTATTAATAATTTTGGGCTTTTGATAAAATAGTGTCAAGTAATTAGCTTGGGCTTTTAATAGTGCCAACGTAAGTCGGACTTTTGATATTATCAATGTGAATTGAGCTTTGATATTGCCAATGAGAATTGTGCTTTAATGTTGCCAATGAAAATTGGGTTTTAAATATTACCAGTGAGAACTGAGCTTTGATATTACCAATGAGAATTGGGTTTTGATATTATAAATTGCCATGGGTTTAAATCATGGGTTTTGATTATGGATTTGAATTCCATTGATAAAATTGTTTTGCCATGGAATTGAATCATGGGCTTTTTAAATATTGTCAAGTATAGGTATTCTTGGGCTTTAAATAAAATAGGATGTGTGTATTGGGTTCATAGGGCCGGTTTTGGGCTTAGCTAAATAATGATAATAGAATTGGATAAAATATTAGTTTTTGGGTTTTTTGTGATAGTTTATATCATGACCCAATTTAGATAATAAGATATGAAATATTTGTGATTAACAAAATAATAGAACAAAAAATATTTGAGAAAACCTAATAACTTATTAGTGGTATAAATAGGTGGTACTTAAATAAAATTAGGTGTAAAAAAAAAAGTACCCTAACAGGATGTAAGCTTGGATTTATTAATGGAGGTAGTAAATTGATGAACGAAGGCGGTGACAGGGGATGGTTGGGGGAAACGATGGAGATTGGAGAGAGATTGGGGTTGGAAGTTTGAGATTAGGAAAAAAAAAAAAAATTATCAAGTAGTATTTAGTATTGCCAATAATTACTTTTTTTTTTTGGTTGATAAACTTCAATTCATATCTAAACAAGGATGAACAGCGAAGGTAATCTTCCTTACAAACAGTAGCAAGAATTGGGGGAAGATTACCTTTATTTTCCAATAGTTACCTTACTAAGAGCGAGTGTTACATCGTTAATTTTAAAATTAAATATACTCATTTTTATTATATATTTGGTAAATGGTGAGACAAAAAGCAAAAAATTATAAACTTTTATAATTCGACCAGAAGTATATTTGAATACAACTCTCAATATGCTAGGGAAGTATATTTGGACTGTTAACGAGAATATGGTAATAGCGCGCGTGTGTGTGTGTGTGTTTTTTTTTTTAGAAAGATAATTAAAACATGCTACTAACCTCGCAGTTCAAATCTTTTCTCCCCTAAATCCCCAAACACTTTGTACAAGAAGATGTGCCAATTCAACTATAAGGCCCTTGGCTTAGTAATAGTATGTTTGATTCTTCTTCAAGATCCCAAGATTAAGAACCATTTATAATGAAATGCATTGACCAAGCCAGGCTGGTACAAGATCAATTTCGATGCCACATGTTTTTTTTTAAAGAGGAGTGACAAACATAGGTTCATATTGATACGTACAAAGGCTATCATATTTAGGGAAATTAAAATAGGTTCATTCAATAATTTTCAACTTTGATCTTCTAACTAGTTAGATTTCTACAAAGTTTTGGGGAAGTAAATGGCTGGTGGATTAATCAAACTCTAACAGCATATATACTAGTTAAATAATAAATTTGTCTTTTTTGATAAATCTTTTTTTGTTGTTGATAAAAGTAATAAATTTGTCCTTTTTTTATAATATATTTTTTTGATAAAAAATATCTTTTATTGTATCCATGTGAATAGAATATCCATTAAATGCTGTTAATTTCTTCTCATTCCTCCAAAATTAACCTTGGATTATACATTCATTATCTTTTCCCTTCATAGATCAACTATATAAAAGGAGCAAAACTACACATAAACTTCATCAAATAAACCAGATTACAAAAATGGCTTTAAAATTAAAAGTGCTTGAAACCCTTGACTCTGCCCGCATGCAGTGGAACCAAATCACAACCATTATCATTGCTGGAATGGGGTTTTTCATTGATGCATACAACATTTTCTATATCTCAACAGTTTCAAAACTCTTGGGCTACCTTTACTACGCTGTAATTGGTGTTGCCCTAATTGGTACTCTCGCAGGCTACCTATTCTTCGGTTGGATTGGTGACAAACTTGGTCGTAAAAAAGATTGCAGCGTCAGTCTTTAACTCTCACCATCATTTGCGCCATATGCTCTGGCTTGTCCTTTGATGCAAGCAAAGAAACTATTGTCAAAACACTTTGTTTCTTCAGGTTCTGGCTAGGGCTTGGTATCAGTGGAGACTATCCCATCTCGGCCGTGATCATATCTGAGTACTCCAACAAAAAAACTGGCATAGCATTCATCGTAGTCGTGTATGCAATGCAAGGTGTAAGAATTATATTCGCTAGGCTAGTTCCTATGATGCTTTCAAGAATCTTTCTTCACTTCTACCCCCTGCTTCATTTAAAGATGATCTTGTAGTTTCCACACAACCAGAGGTAGATTATCTTTGGAGGATTGTGCTTATGCTTGGAGTGTTGGCATTTTTTATGGTGTGGGCTAGCATAGTCTTGATTGAGTAAAACTACAAATGGGCCTAATCTATGTAGTTGTAGAGTGAGATAAACATCTTTATATATATTTTTTTTAGTAAATAGTAATACTTATTAGGAAATACGAAAATAGTAATATTAGTGTTTTAAAGTGACTTTATAATACATTACATAATCAGATTACAACTATAAAATGGTCTAACATTTTGTAGTTGTAGATTGAGGTTATAAATAGCGAACACTAGATACATACAACTAATGTGGGATAAACATCCGCTATATATATATATATATTTGAATAGACAGTAATACTTATTAGAACACATATGAAAATAGTAATATTAGTGTTTTAAACTGAGTTTATAATATATTACATAACCAGAGTACAATTACAAAATAACCTAACCTTTGTAGTTGTAGACTGTGTTTATAAACAGTGGACACTAGACACACACAATCAATGTGTGATAAACATCCTTATATATATATATTTTTTTTAATTATTAAGTAAACAGTAATACTTATTAGAACACATACAAAAATAGTAATATTAGTATTTTCAAACCGGATTTACAATGCATTAATTAGACAAGCTTCGAATTGAGACTCACACATTGCTGAAAAGGTCCCTGCCAATTAAAACCAAGACAATATGTTGCAAGGAAGAGGAGTACCTAATTTTCCTCTCTCTCTCTCTCTCTCTCTCTCTCTCACACACACACACACACACACACACACACACACACACACACACACACACACTCCATTGTCAATGTTGATGGAATTTGTGGACTCCGTGTCTCTTATTCTAATTCCTCATCACGAGTATTTTAATAATCTACTCTTTTATTAAGGTGTCAAATGTATGCTAGTGATTCGAGAGTGTTAAAGATCTTTTCCTCGTTTGATTTTTTGAATCTTGAATGAAGTTATTCTATCATGGAGTTTGTTAGAGTGAAAACTCACCTTCAGTGGAAGATATTTTTAAAGAAGTGGCAATGGAATGTCTGGCTTGCCTGCAAGAAAGAAATGGTTTATCGGAGGGCACATTGGTGTGGCACCAGCCTAAAGGTCTACGATGTTTAAATTAAAACTCCAAAGAGCTATGGAAAAGAACAAAGGGAGGTATGGCACGATGGCGTTAAGGATTGATCTTGAAAAAACCTTTGATCGCCTTGAATGGAGTTTTATCAGGGAAGTCCTTGTACACTTTAATTTTCCCTCAAATCTCACTGCCATTATTATGGATTGTATCTCTTCAACCTTAGTTTCTATGCTCTTCAATAGTGGTAAGCTCCCTGCTTTCAGTCCATCCCGTGGTATCCAACAAGGAGACCTTTTATCGCCATACATTTTCATACTGTGCCTTGAATATCTTGGATTCCTTATCCAAGAAAAAACTGCAAACAAACATGGAAGCCCATCAAAGCCTCTAGATCCAGCCCAGCTTTCTCTCATCTATTTTTTGCCAACGACCTAATGCTCTTCGTCAATTAATGAAGTGCAAACTATTTTTTGTTGTCTATTTGGACAAAGAGTTAGCAAGGAAAAATCTAGAGTTCTTTTCTTAAAAACACTCCTGATGAGACTAGAAGTGCAATATGTTTTTCTTTGGGCATTTTAGAAGCATGAAAATTTGACAAATATCTGGGGTTCCCGCTAAAATTCTCTAACCGTGGTTCTAGGGATTTTAATTTCATCATTCACAAGGTGCAAGAAAAACAAGCAAGATGGCAAGCAAGTCTCCTCTCCCTTGCTGGTAGGAGGACTCTCATCAAGTCTTCTTCAAGCGCAATTCCTGACTATGTCATGCAGGGGGCCTTGCTCCTAAGTAGAGTTTGCAAAGAAATTGACCGTGCCAACATGAATTTTCTGTGGGGTTCAACCCCTTAAAAAAGGAAGATGCACCTTGTGAACTGGGACACTATTACACAGCCAAAAGACTATAGTGGGTTGGGTATCCACGAAGAATCTTGGTCTAATTGCTAAACTTAATTGGAAATTGTTGCCAAAGGACCCCTCCCCTTGGGCTCATGTCTTAAAAGCTAAATACCTCTCCAGTAATTCCAGCAGGAACCCATGGGCATCTAAAGGCTCATGCTCTTGCACGTGGGCAGCATGCAAAGCAGCAAAGCCCCTCTTGGATAGCGGATTAAGGAAAGTAATCACCACAGGTGCTTCTACCTCCCTATGGTATGATAACTGGACCTCAAATGGTCCACTAAGAGCCCAATTCATTGGTCCACTCAATATTGGAGAGGAAACTTAGCTACTAAGTCATGCTATTAATTATGGTAATTGGAAACTTTAGCTCTCATTTGATCTTCCTGATAATGTTATTAAACTCATCCAAGCTATACCCACAAACTTAGCTTCCTAGGTGGATGATCTGGTTGCTTGGGCCTTCACTAGTAATGGTAACTTCTCCCTTTGAACTGCCTATAATGCAGCAAAAGGTTTAAATGTTTTGAACCCGACCACTTCCTCTCTCTCCTGGATTTGGAAACTCAAAGTCCCTCCAAAATTCATTCTCTTTATATGGATTTGCTCTAATAATAGCATCCCTATTAAAGAAGTTTTGGGTTCAAGAGGTTTAAGCCTGGATCAGCGCTGCTCCATCTGTAATTCACACATTGAGTCCATAAGCCACATGCTCAGAGAATGCCCTATGCTCAGAGAATGCCCTACTCAGTCAGCTTCTGGAATCAACTTGGTCATCCTTCAGGGCTATACACCTCCTTTGGCCTCCCTCTCTCAGATTGGATGCATGTCAACTGCACCTCTGTATTGGTCTCTTAGCACCATGGCATTCCATGGCCCACTTTGTTTCTCTTTGGCCTTTGGTCTCTATGGACTAACAGGAATTGTGTCACTTACCAAGAAAAACATCCAAAACAGCAACTACTAAAAGGATGTGTTGTAAAAGCCCTGAAATTCAATTTTCTTACAGCCTCGACCAAACCCTCCAGTGCAAGGCCTCAACTTAATGCCAAATGGTCCAAACCCCCACCGGGTTGGCATAAGCTGAATACTGACGCCTCCATCATCAATGGTCGCACTGGTGTTGGTGGCTTACTTCGAGATTCGAATGGGAACTGGATCCAAGGATTCTCACAACCAGTAGGCACCACAACAGTCCTAATGGTTGAACTATGGGCCTTGTGAGAAGGGCTCTGCATGGCAAAACAATTTAATATTCACAATCTTATAGTGAATGTGGACTCCTTTGACATAGTTATGCTCATAACCTCCTTATCTTCTACTAATAGACTAACCCAGACTTTAGAGGCTGATTGCAGAGACATTCTCCAAGCTTTCCATCAGGTCCAGCTCACCCCCCTGCTACAGGGAGGCCAACCAAGTAGCTGACTCTCTTGCTAAGATGGGTAGTTTATAATAGGAGGCTTTTGTTTACTATGTTACCCCTCCCCTGTCTATGTTGGATGTATTATTTTTTGATAGCGCTAGTAGCAATGCTCCTAATGTAACTGCTATATCTGAAACTTTTGTAACTATTGAAACCCACTCCTTCTCGGGTTAGTTTTAATAGACTCTTTGTTTAACGAACAAAAATATGGTAGTTTAGAGAGTCAAAAGCAATCTTTGTCTCATGGAGCACGTACCTCTATTTGTGGAGATGTGTTGTCGTTTTATAGTCATATCTTCCAACTATTGGTTATCTGTCAATTAATGTTGTGCATTTATTTGATCGGAATAATGTCTAACCTAATTAGTGAGGCAACAACTATTTGTCTATTGCTTGGAGTAATTGTAGACAGTTATTCTTCTTTGAATGCTAGCATTAAATGCTGGCTTTGGACGATACTTATTGCACTTATCAATTATTGCTCCGATTGAAGTGTCCTTTAATTTAATGGGCATGTAGTTGTTGGATAATGGTTATCTGTTACATTATTAAATGCCCTCGTTAGTTGTGCTTTTCATTCATTGTTGGATAGCTGGTAGTAGAAGATGATACTCTTGTATGAAAGACCTTCTATATAGAACACCTTTATGGTCATCTACTTGAATAGTAGACTTTAATTTCTTGATTTTTTATGTACTAATAGAGCTCTTCCAACAGTCTTAACATACTATTGGAGAATGAAATCCTATCATAACCTTGGTCAAATTAGGCACACTATTTCTATGCCATTTTAATGCGACACGTGGATACCAACAAACCAGCTTTAACATTTACCAAAACAACTTTGTGCTTGTAGATGGAACCATTGGGAGTGACACAGTTGTGTGCATAGTTTTTCCAAATGGGTTCAGTTTTCACAATATGCTTTGGGCGCGTGGGTAAGAGAGATAAGGGCTTGGGGAGGAAGAGGGCTTGGCCTGAAAGACGGGATCAATTTTTACGATGCACTAGGTGGGGAGCTTGGGGATGGGAGATGAAGGTTTTGTTGAGAAAATGAAAAGGAGGATAATAGCAAAGAGGAGTGACAAACCAATAACGTTTTTGGCAGGGAACTGGTGCCAGAATTCCAGACCTTTTCCTTTAAATTCCAGGCCTTCTCCACTCTTCCATAAGCATCAAATATCCTCTCCAAGGTCTCCAAACGTTCTGAAAATGTCCTGAATTTTCTATAGCCTCCACCTTCAATGGTAATTTCTAAGCCTTTTTTTTCTACCTCTTTTCCCTTTGTTTTCATGCTCCATTATTTGAATAAAATGTTGTGTGCTTGTGTCTATGGTGTGAATATAATTTGTGATTCATTTCCAAGCATGTTTAGAGTAGGATTGGATTTTCCATATTATGAACAGTGTTTTAATTTAAAGGCATTTATATGGATAAATTGTTGAGTACGTGAATATTGGCTTCCTTACCCATTCTTTGATTGCTTGGCTAAAAAAAGGGTATGGTCATATATATATATATAAATAAATCATTGTAGTAAATCCAATTTCCACATATTTAGCAACCAAAAAAAAAAAAAAAAAACCAATTGTAGGAGACAAAATTTTAAGCCAATTATAAAATGCCACATCAAAATTTAGTGGCAAATTCTAAATTAATATCATTAAATTAATTAAATTAGATGATGACATGTGTCATCCAAATTGACATCACATTGGCATATTGAAATTTGCCACATGTCATTTAGTCCACAAGATAAAGATAAATTTCCTATTCAAAATATATGGATAATTATCTTTATTAAAATAAATAAATAAAATAAAGATAAATTTTTTATTCAAAATTGATAGATAATTATCTTTATTAAAATAAATTAAATAGAGATAATTATTTATCTTTATTGATTATCATCTTTATCAAAATAGATAAATAGAGGTAATTATCTCTAAGAAGAATTTGGGCCAATAAAAATCTACTACATACTTTCAAGTATATCAATTCAAAGTGGAGCTTATCCTCTAAAATCATTATAAATAGAGGACATCCCCTCTCATTTTGAAGACAAAGTTTTGAAGAGGCCCAAGTTCTGGAGAAATTCTGTCTCAAGAATCTTTGAAGAACTTGAAGGACAACAAATCTCTAACAAGCTCAAGGCTAGAGATTCGTTGTGAATACCGTTCAATCCATCTTCCAACCAAAGTCAAAAAGATCTCTTGTTTGAGTTCTTTGAAGTTTTATTGGAATTAAACTAAAAAAACCTCCATAAACCTCAACAAAGCCAAATCTTTGAAGCTCAACGGATCATGCCTCTAAAACTCCAAAGAACTTTAACCTAAGAGCCTTCACATTCGAAGACTTGAAGAACAATAAATCTATAATAAGCTCAAAGCTATAAATTTGTTGTGAAGATCGTTCAATCCATCTTCCAACCAAAGTCAAAAAGATCTCTTGTTCGAGTCAAGTTCAAAGAAGATAGAATCAAAGGATATTCTTTTGTAAAAGAATTGAAATAGAAATTGTACTCATTATTTATCAATACAAATTTATATTTGCAAACCATATTTCTTTTCAATTGTTTGATTTTCTGCAATTGGGAAATTTTGTATTTACACCAATTTCCACATGCTTGTTTGGATAGGAATAAATATATACATGTAAACATGCATGCTGGATTTTGAGATTTGTGACATGTTGATAAACCACCTTGCATAGTATATTCATCCGGTGGTTTTCATTATGGCTAGGTGCCCAATAGTGAGGTGAAAAGTAATAAATAAAGAGAAACAAAATGCTATTAACTAGGAAAATGAGTTTGAAAGAAATAAACATGTAACAGTTTTTTTTAACCGTTAGAAATCTGAAGTCTAAAAAAATGAGTAACTTTTGCAAAGTTATAATATGCGGAGTTTGTACAAGAAGAGAAGGGATTAATGTGTGTTGAAATGGATGAGATCCGATTGTTGAACATGTAAGAATTGGACATCTATTAATTGGATTTTTGTTTTCTTAAAGCGAGTTGAATGTAACTTAATTAGTTAATATGCATGAGTGTCCATTACTATGTTGTGGTTATATTTAATAATGGATCGCAGTACTCCTTTATTTTGGACTTGTGCACTAGTCTCATGTATGGTGGAATACAGAGTTTTAAACCTGATTCATGATGGGAGGGTGCCCACCATGGAAATTAAGTCTTGGTTCCCTTTTTCACTCAAAACACTAGACAAAATCCTATATCTCTTACTGTTTAAATATTAGGGCAGATTATTGCCATATCGAAAGCCATCTATAAACCAGTTGGAGCATATAGAGAGGATGGCTTGATCCATGCGCCAGGTGCATGCGTACGTGAATGCTTGCTGTTGGTAATTTATTCCGATTTGCTAAAGAAGTACGTGCCTAAACCATAACCTTTTATAGATTATATATCTCTTCTAGTATCTAAAAAGTGAATTCTAAAATCTTACAGGGACAAACACTTTGCAAATTTCAAAAGAATTTACGAATTAATTTATCACATTTTATACCGAGGGAGAAAAAGTACTTAATGTCTGTTGAAATGAATTGAGATTTGGTTCTTGAACAACTTGATTATAAATTAAATATATTGGAATCTAATTTGAGAGAGAGAGAGAGAGAGAGAGAGAGAGAGAGAGAGAAATCAACGTTTCATTGAAACCAATGAAATCCAGCTCTGAACAACCGGATTATATAAACATCAAATATGCGTTCATTATACTAGTTAAACAACATATCCTTCCCATAATTTCAGAAATACATATTATGGGCTTATTGTGTAACATAAAATCTAAAAGAAAATTGGCACTGATTTATTACATTACATATAGCCTAATATCTGTCAAAACACCAGCTATAGGTGTTGAAAATATCACATCGTCAACAAGAAAACATATCATTCCCATAATTTCAAAAATAAGACTATGGGCGTATTGTTTAACTTAAAAAAAAAAAAAAGACTGATTTATTACAATACATGTAGCCGCCTAAATTCCTAATATCTGTCACCACTCCAGCTATAGCCTATGGGTGTTGAAAAAATATCACATGGTTAACAAGAAAACGTGTTGTTGTCCATGTCCGCCACCATGTGGATGATGTCCTCCGCCATGACCATGATGAGCATGAGGGTGATGTCCTCCGCCATGACCATGATGAGCATGTGGGTGATGTCCTCTACCACCGTGACAATGCCCTCCTCCTCCACCTCCATGATGATGCCCACCGCCACCATGACAATGCCCTCCTCTTCCGCCATGGTCATGTCCTCCGTGATGTCCTACGCCATGACCATGACCATGTCCATGTCCTCCATGATGTCCCACACCGTGGGGGGGAGTATGATGATGATTTCCGTGGTGAGACATTTTCTCAAGTATCGCTCAAATCAAAGCTCAGGAAGTGAGTTTATAGTGAGGAAGTTGGTAAGGGGTGTATGTGTATTTATAACTTTATAAGTCGTGATGTGAACTGAAAACAAAGCCTAAAAGTCAACCTTGCTAAGCTATTACTTGGAGTGGAAGTTTAAACCGCGTACCTCCACAACCACACGATTTTAATTCGGTCATACTTGGAGGGGAAGTTTTAGTGTTTTATTTTATCACAATGCGAACTGTCCGTGTGAAGTTGTAAAATAGAAGTAGACACTCTTCTTCCTAGTTAAGTTAAATGTGTGGTCGGCTATACCGAGTTTATAGATAATTTGTCGTACAAACATTTAAAATTTTTTAAATGATCAGCTGCATGGTTGGGGTTCACCTTACCCATTCATACGTATAATCAAAGTGCATGATTGGGGTTGTTTTATTTTTATTTTTTGATAAGAATGATTGAGAGCAAAAATTCATTCAACAACTAACTAGTACTAGCAACATGCGCAAGTCTTTTACGTAATCCTTATCCTTAATTTAACAACACCTCAACGTCATAAGGAAGTTCTAGATACAAAATGAAATCTTTTTGTGGATTCCATGTTTAGTATCTTCATCCCATTCTAAACTTGACACTTTTTTTCCTATATTTCATACAATATAGGTATTTGAAATATTTTTTTAATTAAAAATAAAAATAAAACCCTAGTATTATTTCCATGCAATGTACGGTTTAGTTAAAAAATTTTATGTAAATAAATCAAAACTATATAAATAATTAATGAGTCATACAATAACACCGTATTAATTTTTAAATATATTAAATCACTTTGTACAAATACCATTTATGACTCCGTATAAAAAACATGCAATATGACATATCCAATATAAAAAAAAAAAAAAAAAAAAATACCTTGTCTTTTTTTCTTCAAAGAACCCATTATAGAATTTTTGCAAAATTAAATTTTTATGAGTATTTGTCGATACCATATTTTTTCTAACCCCGATTCATGCATCAAAACAATTGCAACATTTAAAACCTCTCTGATAGCAATTAAGACCAAAAGCTCTAACTAAGAATGGTAAAAAATTTGACTTCTTGATCTGTCTGTCTGATCGAGTTGAATTTGGACCATCTTATAGGTCATAGTTTTCCTTTCAAAACAATGGTTCACTGGTCAAAATCGGAATTAAAGTGGATGAGATATCAACCGTGTAAAGTTTTTCGAGTTTAGAAATAAGTATGGAATGAATTAAATAAGAGATAATAAATGAGATAAATTAGAATATTAGAATTAATGAGGGTCTTTTTCTAACCGTTAGATTTACTTAAATCCAATGGTTTAAAAAATGTGTAACTCAGAGTTACACCAGGTGTAAGTCTCACCAATCTCTCTCTCTCTCTCTCTCTCTCTGTCTCTCTCTCTCTCTCTCTCTATATATATATATATATATATTAAAGCTATGCAATTTGTCACATAAAGAAAAATGAGATTGATAGATAAAACCATACTGCTTAATTATCTAGGAAGATCAAACCAACCCAAATATAATAAAAGAAGATATAAAAAGAAATATAAATGAGGAACAATTTGGGGATACTTGTGTTAGACCTTCCACCCGTAGGCAACTTTGGTCATCCGTCCATCCCATAGGTTAGGAAGACTTAGTTTTTTGTCATTCACTCTTGGTGATGATTTTGATATAAGACCTGCCCACTTGATAATGATTTGGTTGTCCGTCCATCCCGTAGGTAAGAAGACTTAGTTTTTTGTCATTCCCTTTTGTGGATGACTTAGATATAAGACATGTCCACTTGATACTTGATAGTGACTTTGGGTAGTATGATTCCTTTTTATCTAACACATTATAAATGAAGAAAGTGCTCTCACTCAAATGGAAAGTTCATAGGAAAACAAGCTAAGTACCAAATGAGCAATAACATCAAACCAAAAGTTAAGTACCAAAACAAGACACTGATAAGTATTGAAGAGAGTATAAATAAAGACTTAAATCAAAGTTACAAGTATTAAACTACTGGAAGTACTTCCTCAAGTGATCGTCCTTCCAAGGATGTAGCATCCGAGCTTTCTGTCATCTTTTCGATCTAACCGTTAAGTGGTCTTTCACTATCTGTCTGTACGTGGTCATTAGCTTCATTCTTCTTCTTCTCGGGCTGTCATAGTGTCTGCAGCATTAATGTACTTCATGGCCTTAAATAGCATGTTAGTAATAGTTTTGGGGTCATTTTTTAGGACGGAGAAAAGGAATTCTCATTCATAGAGCCCATTTGAAAAGATGTTACAAGGACCATTCATCTACCTCATATATCAAAAGAGCTTCTTTGTAGAACTAGGCTACATATGACCTTAAACTTTCATCTTCTTGTTTCTTAATTTGCATCAAGGCATGTGTCGAGCGATTGTGCCTTTATCCTCCAATGAAATTAGTGACGAAGTCATTGCTTTGCTCTTTAAAGGTTGATATGGATTCTAAACCACACTCTAGCTGGTCCCTTTAAAGTAGTAGGGAAGGCTTGACACATTATCTCATTGGGCATGCCTTGAAAGTTCATAAGAATCTTTCAGGACTTGAGATGATCACAGTGGCCACGTGCAACTCAGGGTATTCTTAGGAACACCTTGACCTAAAAAAAAAAAAACTTGAAATTTTTTTTTTAAATTTTTTATATTTGATCTGTATTAGGAATATTTTCAATCACAGAATTAGGAACACCCTCAAATTTATAATAATAATAAAAAAAAAAAGCCCAAAAAAAAAAAAATTTGTAATAAAGCCAAGCCCACGGCAAGGTAGGTAACAGATTACAAAGGTAGCAAACCTTACCCACAGATTCTCCAAAAAAAAAAAAAAAAAAAAGAAAAAAGAAAAACCAAACCCCAATATAGGTAACAGAGCAAATCACTTCTAAATCAGAAATCACTAAAGGCTTTATCAAAGAAAAAGAAATCACTAAACTTCTAAAGGCTTAAAGCAAACTTAAAGACAGCAACGCCATTACGCCTCAGTCCCTCAAAGCAAGAGCAACGCTGCCGCAGATCGGATCCAGTCCAGATCGTCGTCGGAGATCAGTAGTCCAAATCGTCGTCGCTCGTCGCTCGCCCTCATCGCCGTCAGAGATAACTCATCAATCGTCGCGATGTCGCCTCGTCACTGAGTCTGCCTTAGCAGCCTCAGCCTTCAGGCCTCCCTACTCGGCTGCTCCCTCCCTCAAGGTATTTCATTTTTCTCTCTCTTTTTCTCTTTGACTCTCTCTCAGTCTTGCATTTTCTCTTTCTCTATTGAATGAAATGAAAATTATAAAATGAATTAAACTCTCTCCCTCTCTCTCTCTCTTTATTCTTTAATAAGACTAACTCTCTCTTTTAGTCTTTTGAAATTTGAACTGTGTCTCTCATTGGCCGAACCAAACTTCACCTTTATTAATTTTTTGTTTGTTTTTGACTTTTATCTTTTTGAATGTGTTGCTTTTCATGTGCAGTGTGTTTGTCAGTTTATCTTAATATCTTATCCGTTGGGTTGGTGTGTGTAGTGTGTTGGTGTTGATATTAATTATCTTTTAGACTAGTGTAATGTGTGATTGTGAAATTTTCTGATTGGCAGGGGGCATCAGGCATCATTAGGCGTGCTTGTCTGTTGAATGGGGTGGGGTGGGGTGGGGTGGGATGGGCACATGGAGCCAGGTTGCACACTGCTTTAATTATTGTGCTACACATGAGATGTGTAAATAATATGCACATCAGTGACTCTTTTAGTGTAATGTGCACATCAGCACATGGGGCTAAACAATATAACAAATTAAAACAATATAGTTTATTGTTATGCTAAACAACAATAATCAAAGCAGTATAATAAACCAATACATTATAAAAGACAAACAAATTAAATTATGTTAGGCTAAACAACAATTAATAATTTTATAATTAATGAAACAACAATATAACAAATTATAGTTTATAAAAGACAAACAAATTAATGAAACAACTAAACAACAATAATTAATAATTTTATTAATATTTCAAATGAACTTATAATTTATTGGATGTGTATATTGAAAAAAATGTAGCTTGTAGCAATCAAATATATAAAGAATAAACTGCGCAATCGAATGGGAGAACAGTAGATGAATGAATGCTTGGTTGTGTATATTGAAAAAGATATAGCTTGTAGCACTGATAATGAGACTATCATTCAACAATTTCAAAATATGAAAACTCGTAAAAGACAATTGTAAATTTTATGTATTTGCGTGTTTTTTGATTGTTGTTGTCAATATATAAAATTTTCTTTTTATTAGATTGTGTAATTTATGCTTGTTGAGGAATACTCTGGAAAAAATTCCTAGAGTCGCCACTGGATGATCAAGTGGGTCTTTCATTCCGTACGTCATAGATTTCTAAGGTTGAAATTTGAAACTTTGGTGGTAGAGGACAAGAAATGACTTGCACAGTAGAGGAAGAGTTAGTACGATGGACCAAGTTGTTAAGTGTAGCTGTTTGTTCCTTCATGGCATTCATCATAAGATCCAACCTATCCTTCATTGCCCTCATCTCTACTTCCTATCGTGCGTTACTAACTTCAATTAAGCTTATGAGGCTGCTCATCTTCCCTTCTGGTTCACTTAATAGGAGCATTGCTCTCGACCTCATATTCTCCTTAATGACGGTCACCTCTTGAAGGGTAACTATTGTCACGTTCATGATGATTTCCTTCTTCATGCCGTTGCTCTTTCAGTTGGTTGACTCGTTGCTCAAAGGTCTGATTTTGCTATGCAAGGGTTTGATTTTGCTGGGAAAGTCATTCGATTGAAGCTAAGAATGTTTGTAGTTGTCTCTCTATGGTAGTAAGAGGATTTCCTACTTTAGGGTTGACTAATGTCATCAATTGATTCTAGACCATATGACGTTTTGTCTTGGAAGCAAGGTGATGGCCAGTTAAATGTCTCTGCTTGTTGGAATTATACTTAAAAAGTAATAATTCAAGAGAAACACATATAATAAATATATCAATTAACCATTATATCATGTGCATATGTAATAAAATTCAACAATAAGATGTGAGAAATATACATACTAGATTATGTTATTCAAGGACCTCACAAGCAATCAGGATGCTTTCCCTAGTTGGTCAGGATTAACATGAGCTTTATTTTCTCTTTTCACACCCACTTGCAAGTGTGGCTTTTACAATATTTATAATATTCAGAAAGGACGTGACCACCATAGAATCCTTCCTATTGTAATAACACTTCATGTAACAGATATGTTACATTTGTTAATAAACAACTTTGTTAATTAGATTCATTAATAAAGAAGTTCATTAATGTGTTATTACTTTTGTAACTCCATGCTAATACATGGATTCATCTATCGTTCATATCCAAAACTACTAGATTGACAACACCTTTAATAGGAGTTTCAAGTTACTGGTAATGACACGATTGTTTTATTAAAGCCAACACTCAACGTGCATGAATCTAATTATGGAAGGATTTATGAGATTATTATGCACTAACCATCAAAAGACTAGCCCTTATTGTCTTCCATAGTTTAAGCAATTTTAACTTGCACCTCCTTTCCATCATAGTCCAACAATGTATCTATCAGAATAGGCTACATCATGATGGATATGGTCAAGTCAAGGACTACAATGAATGCATTCATAATCTTGGTCTACTAAATCAAGTAGACCTATTTCAATATATCAATATCTTACATCACAAAAGTATTGCAAGATGTTGAAATGGCTTGTATTTGCATGACGGTGGATTAACTTGAACAAGATTCATGCATGGCCGAAATCTTAGACTTCTTGGTTGATAAAAGTCTTGGATTCACATTGGTCTAGAACACTTGACATCTAGCCGAAATCTTTGACTTTGATGTTGATAGAAGAATTGCATATTCTCTCATGTTCTAGAACATCATAGATGCATCCATATTTCACCTTTTAGCCGAAATGAATGACTTTATGGCATTCATGAATTGTCAAGAAGGCAAGGAAGCAAACCAAATTCATGCATTCTTTGTTCCAGCCGAAATGTATGACTTTATAGGCCATAAATGGATGCATGCCTATGTGTGAAAGTGTGGCTTGATCAACAAAGTCAACAATATACAATTCCTTTGTATGTAAGCTTGCGTGAAGAAACACAATATCCATGCATTGGAGGTTTCATGAATTGTAGCCACTATTGTTGACTTCCTTACCAATAGAAGTCTCTAGTGTGCTGTATTTGTAAGGGACTTCGGCTGGAGCTTGGCTATAAATAGAGATGGAGCAAATGAAAGCAATGAAAGTGAGCAATAGGAGAATTCCTATGTGAGAGCCACGGAGATAGCAAATAACTTCTTGTGTGTGTGTGCACCAGAGTTAGGAAGTTGTGTCTTGCAATTTATCTAAATACAATAGGGTGTTCTCTATTTTCTTGTGAGAGAACCAAGGGTGTATTTGGGGTTTGGTTTGTGTGAGAGTGTCTTCAAGTCATTGTTGTAATCTCCACAGTTATAGTGAAAATTTATTCTGTCGCCTCCCGTGGACGTAGGCATATTGCCGAACCACGTAAATTCCTTGTGTTATATTATCTTCTCTCTCTCTTCTTTAATCTTGTGTAAACAGATTTATTTCACCCAATTCTCACAACACAAGAGAATGAATATTTATTTGTTAATAATAAAGGCATCATATATATTATGTTGGGCCACATTATTCTAACAGTGCTAGCAATCATTAGAAAACTTGAAGAATGAAAATACTTTTAGAGTGCACTGATGTGGTGCTGGCCAAAGACCTTCAAACTTTAAGTAAAAAAAATTATAGTGATCTCTATGAACTCAAAGAAGTTAAGAGTTTGAGAATTGTATTTTCATGTACCTTAGGTTAAGTAAAAAAAATTATAGTCATCTCTATGAACTCAAAGAAGTTAAGAGTTCGAAAATTTTGTTTTTATGTACCTTGAGATTGTGGTATTTTATTGTTTATATAGGGATCTGGAATAATCTCTTTTTTTTATTGAATTATAGGGGTTTGGAGTAATCACTTTTGCTAAATTGTAGGCATTAGCATAGTGGAGATCAAGGGCTAATGGCACTGAGATTATTACGTTCAGTATTCCCATACTTGGCGGTTGCAAAAATGTAGGAGGGCCTTGAACAATGTTTTTTTACACTTAAGCGTTAGCTTTTGAGATGCCCTTACTCTTCCGTCTTTAGAGATGACAGAAGAGTGGTAAAGTTGTACTACTTAATTAGATGGTTTCAGCTGAAGTGGAGTAGATGAACGGGTTAACCAATTCAGACTGGTTAACTTTGCCGGCTTGTGGTTTCAGTTCTCTGAAGCTGACTGACTAATAAAGTTGACTAATGAAAATATGATGTAGAATAGAAATTACTATTTTTTTTTTTAATTTATTGATTTTGGTATTTAATTTGTAATTTTTGTTATTTTAGGTTTAGGGTTATTATTTCCTTATTTTTAGGTGTTTTTAATGCTTTTTAATTCAAATTTGATTCCTATTATAGTTAGATATTAATTATAATTTATTTTATAATATATTTTTTTTCCCGTCAAGTTTTATAGAGCCCTCAAATAAACCTCAAAAAAGGAAGTACGAGTCTAAACCCTAATCTTTTATAGCTTATATTTATTCTAGTATGTAACACGTGTATTCTAGAATCTTACTTGAAAAACAATTCGCAAATATCATATGGATTTACTAATTAATTGATCATATTTTATACAGTCCAGGGAGAAAAAGTACTCAATGTATATTAAAATGAATTGAGATTTGGTTCGTGAACAACTTGATTGTAAATTAAATAATATTGGAATCTAATTTGAGAGAGAGAGAGAGAGAGAGAGAGAGATCAATTAATGTTTCGTTGAAACCAACGAGATCCATCTCTGAACAACCGGATAATATGTCATCAGACAAATTTTTTGTCACATGCACGAAATCCAATTAGATTACATGCACTAATGTCATTTCAAGTGTTTCCAGAATACGTCTAAATTGATTCAATTTCATCAGAAAACTTTATTTTATTTGTACCTCATCATGCATAGTTGTGAAACGAGTGAATAAGTCGTGAAGACAAACCAAGTAATTACAAACATCATGCATAGGTGTGTTTGGATAGAACTTATTTTGTTGAAACTGAAAACTGAAAACACTGTAGCAAAATAATTTTTAAATATGTGAATAGTATCGTGAGACCCATTTTTAATGAAAAAGTTGATAAAAAGTGTAATCCAAAAAGTTGATAAACAGTGCATATTTGTTGGATTACTCATTTATTATTTAAACTTGATATTTCTTACATAAACAGATATTACAGAACGCACCCATACGGACGAAATCCAATTAGATTACACACACTTTGTCATTTCAAGGTTCGATCCAGCGTATGTCTAAATTGTTTCAATTTCATCAGAAAACTTATTTTATTTGTACCTCAGCATGCTAAATAGCGAAAAGAGTGAAACGGTAAATTTTGCAGAGCTCCCTCGGAAGAAAATTCGATGCCCCCCCTTAGGTAAGCTATGCCATTGGCAGCCATGAAAACCATTAAAATTAAAGCAGTCCACAAATATAAACCTCAAATATGCGTTCAATACACAAGCTAAACAACATATGATTCCCATAATTTCAGAAATACATATTATGGGCTTATTGTTTAACTTTAAAGTCTAGAAGAAAATGGACACTGATTTATTACATTACATATAGCCTAATATCTGTCACCACACCAGCTATAGGTGTTGAAAATATCACATCGTTAACAAGAAAATGTGTTGTTGTCCATGTCCGCCACCATGTGGATGATGTCCTCCGCCACCACGATGACCATGAGGGTGATGTCCTCCGCCACCACGATGAGCATGTGGTTGATGTCCTCCACCACCATGACAATGCCCTCCTCCTCCTCCTCCTCCATGAGGACCATGACCATGACCATGACCGCCGTGATGCCCACCGCCACCATGACAATGTCCTCCTCTTCCGCCATGTCCATGTCCACCGTGATGTCCTATGCCATGACCATGTCCATGTCCTCCATGATGTCCCTCAACGTGGGGTGGAGTATGATGATGATTTCCGTGGTGAGACATTTTCTAATGTATGGCTCAAATCAAAGCTCAGAATAATATTGGAAGTGAGTTTAGTGAGGAAGTTGCTAAGGGTGTATGTGTATTTATAATTTTACAAATCGTAATGTGAAGAAAGAACCTAAAAGTCAACCTTGCTATTACTTGGAGTGGAAGTTTAGCTGATTAAACAGGGTACCTCCAGAACCTAAAAGTCAACCTTGCATCAGTTGCGTGTTAGTGTTTTATTTTATCACAATGCGAACTGTCCGTGTGTGTGAAGTTGTGAAATTAATCGAAGTAGATACTTTTCTTCCTAGTTAAGTTAAATATTTGTATGGTCGGCTATACCGAGTTCATAGATGATTTGTTAGTGTTTCTCAAACAAAAAAAAGATGATTTGTCGTACAAAAATTTAAAATATTTTAAAGGATCAGCTGCAAGTTCACCTCACTCATTATCAGTAACACGCGCAAGTCTTATACGTATATTCAACGTACTTGAGTGGGGTTCTCAGTTTTTCTTGTTGAGAGCAATAATTGATTCAAGAATTATCTAGTACTAGTATCGGTAACAATGTAACATGCGCAACTCTTATAAGTCATCCTTATCTTTGACTTAGGGTGTGTTTGATTGAAGTGAAACAGGAAAGATTGAAAATAACGAAAGGAAAATAAAGTGAAAAATGTTGTTTTTTATTGTTTAGTTGGGGAAGAAAAATAAGAGAGACATAAAATAGGGAAGAAAGTTTTCTCTCCTGGACCCACTTTTTTAATCCTCCCAAATCGGGAGGAAAATGTGGAGAGAAAAGTGCTGTGAAAGCACTTTTACACAAATACCCCTCACCTACCCCTCATTCGTGACCTGATGACTTGATTTTTGCCTTTTCTCAATTCTTATCACTTTTGCCTCTTCTCATCCTTACCTTCACAGCACACCAATGTCCAGGTTCTCTCTCTCTCTCTCTCTCTCTCTCTCTCTCTCTCTCTCTCTCTCTCTCTCTCTCTCTCTCTCTCTCTCTCTCTCTCTCTCTCTCTCTCAATGTGACCTAATCAACATTCTATTGTTTCTTGCATCCAGGTTTTGTATGACATTGAGATTTTGTTTTTTTTTTCTCATTCATTTATCTACCATGTATTATGTACATGTCCTTTGGAAAAGCGTAAACTTTTTTTTTTTTAATAAAATTGTCTTAGCTAAAAGGGACCTTATAATAATTGAGGGGGAAAAAAACAAATAAAAACACTATTGTATGTACACTATAACCACGTTTTTGCCCAATTAAATTTATATGTACACTATTGTAATTTTTACATTATAATAATAATAAAAATAATAAAAATTTATATGTATGATGTGGTAAATTTTATATTATTTAATGAGTACAAATAAATCTATTTTTTATATATTATGTAACAAGGGTATAATAGTCAATTTATATAAATTACATTTTCCATCATTCTCTTTTTTTCTCCAATCAAATAAAAGAATTTTCCACCCTCTCACTTTTTCACCTCTCCAATCAAACACACAAGAGAAAAAACCAAATATTTTCTATCTTCCCAATTTTCCACTCTTTCAATCAAACGGACTCTTAACAACGCATTGCATCAACATCATTGTTCAAAAAAAAAAAAAAAATAAAAAAAAAAAAATAACATTGAAGTCACCTAACCCATTAAAGAATTTAGGATGCCTTCTCCCCGGTGGGCCACCTAACCCAATAAAAAAGAGAGGCCATTGAAGTCACCAGCCCATTAAAGCCCAAAAGGTATGTAACAAGGTAGATCTGGGCTTAGGAGTTGAGAAGCAATTGAAAGGAAAGGGCCTATGGAAAATAAATAAATAAATAAATAAATAAAAATGCTGCGGAAAAGGACCAAACCCAAAACTCAAAGATGAAAGTCCAGGCTAATGTTTTGGGGCTTAAACGTATGGGAAAGTTAGATTTTTCAGAGGACGAGGAAATAGCGGCTCAGAAAAGAAGAAAGAATGTAAACTCAGCAACCAAACAACACCGTTTCAAGTGAATCAGATTGTTTCCAGTAAATGCAGATAGAAAATAATTGAAGAATTACAAAAACGCAGATGAAAAAAAATAAACGTACCAAGCTTTAGAGAAGAGAAAAAGTCCTCAACAATAACAACAAAATAAACCAATGCTATTCCTATGAAATTTGGAAGTTGTCATCAACATTAAACAGAACATACAAAAACATATTTCATCAATATTGTGGTGAGCATACTTTTGGGTCTGAGGTTTTATGATAAACATAGTCAAGCCATGCTTTGAAATTTGCTAACTCATTATCTGCATTTTCTACAATAAAAGAAAAACGAAGTCCACATGAAGCATGCTTAAAACAATTGTAAATATGAACCTCAAACCTCACATATAGTATACTGCCCAAAACTTGATATTTATCAAAATTCATCATCTACCACTATAATTTGACACAGGAAGGTCACACCTAAAAATAAATGGTTTCAAACATCATAACATAATGAAAATGATAAATGCAAGAGACAATAAGATAACAAATAAGAATGTGTCCTAATCATTTTTTAATAAAGAATATCTTTTATTGTATCCATGTGAATAGAATATCCGTAAATGTAGTTAATTTATTGTTCATTCCACCAAAATTAACCTTGGATTATACGTTGGCCTATTTATTATCTTTTCCCTTCATAGATCAACTATATAAAAGGAGCAAAAGTACACACAAACTTCATCAAATAAACCAGCCTACAAAAATGGCCTTAGAAGTGCTTGAAGCCCTTGACTTTGTCTGCACTCAATTGAACCACATCACAACCATTATCATTGCTAGAATGGGGTTTTTCACTTACGCATACAACATTTTCTGCATCTCAACAATCTCGAAACTCTTGGGCCGCCTTTACTACACTGTAACTGGTGTTGCCCCTAATTGGTACTCTCACAGGCCACCTATTCTTCGGTTGTGTTAGGTTCTAAGACTTTAGGATCTAAATGTATTAGAACTTCAATGTGTAATGTTGGCAAACCATGATCAAAACTTAGAGTCTAGATTTAGGCTGCTCAAAGTGTGTTTATGTGTAAAGTTGGAATCAAGTAATTGCAAGAAATTACTATTCAATTTTTGCAAGGCTCGATCGATCGAAAATTAGACTCGATCGATCGAAACTCGTGCAGATTATTTTTTCTGTAGAATTTCCAACTCAATCTAAGCCCATATGACGTGTAAGATTTTATGTTTTGCTTCAAGTATAAAAAGAAAAACCCTAACCACGTTTTAGTGGTTGTTGATATGCTGTGTGTGTGAATCTCTTGTGAGATCTAGATATGTCTATCTTCATACATACTTAGGGTTATCAAAATCAAGATTAATGTTAAGAGCTTGGTGATCTATTCAATTGCTGTTTCAAGAGGTTAAAGAAAACATAAGTGGGAGTACTTGTGGTTACTGTAGATCAAGGAAAGAAGTAGTCCGTGGACTCGGAGCTGTCACATGGTCGTGGTAGTAAGTTTTCTACTCGAGATAGTAATAGGATATTAGTGGTCTAAATCTTACTGTAAAACTTCAATTTTTTCATAGTGGATCTGTTTTACCTTGAGGATAGTTAGGTTAAATCCTCCCCAGGTTTTTTACAGGTTTGGTTTTCTTGGGTTATCATATTGTTGTGTTATTTACTTTTCTGCACTATTCACATGATATGATTTGAATGTGTTTAACCTAGATCTTATTAATGAACTTGTTAATCAACTTGGCTTAATATTAGGTTAAACAACTTGTTTTAAGGGGTCTAAAAATGTACAGGTTGGATTGATGACAAACTTGGCCGTAAAAAAGCTTACAGCATCAGTCTAACTCTCACCATCATTTGCACCATATGCTCCAACTTGTCCTTATATGCAAGCAAAGAAACTGTTGTCAAAACACTTTGTTTCTTCAGGTTCTAGCTAGGGCTTGGTATCGATGGAGACTATCCCATCTCGGCCATAATCATGTCCAAGTACTCCAACAAAAAAACTCGCGGAGCATTCATTGCAGCTATGTATGCAATGCAAGGTGTACGAATTATATGTGCAGGGCTAGTTCCTATGATGCTTTCAGGAATCTTTCTTCACTTCAACCCCGCTACTTCATTCAAAGATGATCATGTAGTTTCCACACAACCAGAGGCAGATTATCTTTGGAGGATTATGATTATGCTTGGAGTGTTGGCACTTTTTATGCTGTGGGCTAGAATAGTCGTGATTGTTTTATCTATTTAATAAAACTTATCTATTTTAATAAAACATGGATTAGTTGGAGTGAATTTTAATGAGTATTTGTTTGACGTAATAGTAGATAGTGATAACCACATAATGTTAATAATGGGTCATTTAGTATACCTTATAATTAATATTTTGATTTTTTTTTACTGTGTATTTATTTAGTTTTAGGCAGCATTTAATTGGACGAGCTTGGATTTGAGACTCACACATTGGAAAGGCCCCTGCCATCTACTTGGTAAAGTTTTGGTTTGGCCAATTAAAACCAAGACAATATGTTGCTCTCCCAATCACATATATATGGGAGAGGGTTGCAAGGAAGAGGTGTACCTAATTTTCCTCCTCACACACACACTCCATTGTCAATGTTGCTGGCACTTGTGGACTTCATGTCTATTATTCTAATTCCTCATCAGGTGTATTTTAATAATCTACTCTTTTATTAAGGTGTCAAATGTATGCTAGTGATTCGAGAGTGTTAAAGATCCTTTGCTCATTTGATTTTGTGAATCTTGAAGGAAGTTATTCTATCATGGAGTTGGCTAGTTTGTCCAAAGATGTCAATGGAAGATATTTTTCAAAGAAGTGGCAATGGAATGTCCGACATGCTTGCAAGAAAAAAAAATGGTTTATCGGAGGGGACATTGGTGTGGCATTGGTCTAATGGTCTACGATGTTTAAATCAAAACTCCAAAGAACTAATATGGTAGTTTAGAGAATCAAAAGCAGTCTATGCCTCATGGATCATGTACCTCTATCTATGGAGATGTATTGTTTTTTTATAGTCATATCTTTCAACTATTGGTTGTCTGTCAATTAATGTTGTGCATTTATATGATTGGAATAACTTTCGACCTATTTAATGAGGCAATGCCTATTTGTCTATTGCCTGGAGTAATTGTAGACAGTTATTCTTCTAAAAATGCTAGCATTAAATGCTGGTTTTGGACAATACATTTTGCACTTATCAATTTTTGCTTTGATTGAAGTGTCTTCTGACTTAATGGGCATGTAGTTGTTGGGTAATTGTCATCCATTACATTATTAAATACCTTCGTCAGTTATGCTTTTCTTTCATTGTTGGACAGCAGGTGGCAAAAGATGACACTCTTGTATGAAAGACCTTCTATATAGAACACCTTTATGGTTGTCTACTTGAATAGAAGACTTTAATTTCTTGATTTTTTATATACTACTAGAGCTCTTCCAATAGTCTTAACAAACTATTGGAGAATGAAAATGCTCAAAAGAAATAGGTAAATAGCCATAATCAAAGGGAATGCCAAACAAGAAAAAAAAATTACCCATTATTCTGTCACGCACGCTCATCCATTGGAACTGGCCTTGTGATTTTGCACTATTAGCAATACTCATTTTTGTTGGGCCTTCTTTCAAGATAGTTTGTGTGGCCTTTTTGGTTTTCTCTCTTCCTATAGGGAAAGGGACCCTAAACACCTCGTCACCTTTGTCGCGCACCACCCTAAGGTTTGATACCATTTGTTGGGGAAATAAACACCTTGGTGAGCCGGACACCACCTAACCTAAAAGACTTAAACCTATGAGTTTAAGCCCAATTATGTTATATTAAACACTTGTTCTTGACATTCTTATTCAATGTGAGACTTCACTCACACGTGTACTCCTAACAACTAGTCTTACAAATAATACACTGCATTAAGTGATAGCAACAAAGCTATGGTTTAGGCAAATCATAGCTTATGAGTCAAAAGAAATGGTTAAGAGAAGGACCAATACTTGTTTTTAATGTAATTATTGAACATTTTAGGATACACATGTGACCAAAAAAAACAAAAAACTAAATGTGAAAGTGAGCAATATTACTGTCCTTAGTAGAGGTCACATTACTTAGAATTCCTTCAATCGACATCAATGTTTCTACGATGCGTAGTTTGTATAAGAAGAGAAGGGATTAATGTGTGTTGAAATGGATGAGATCCGGTTGTTGAACATGTAAGAATTGGACATCTATTAATTGGATTTTTGTTTTCTTAAAGCAAGTTGAATGTAACTTAATTAGTTAATATGCATGAGTGTCCATTGCTATGTTGTGGTTATATTTAATAATGGGTCGCAGTACTATATTTTGGACTTGTGCACTAGTCTCATGTAAGGTGGAATACTAAGTTTTAAACCTGATTTATGATCGGAGGTTGTCCACCATGGAAATTAAGTCTTGGTCCCCTTTTTCACTCATAACATTAGACAAAATTCTATATCTCATACTGTTTAAATATTAGGGCAGATTATTGCCATATCGAAAGCTATCTATAAACCAGATGGAGCATATAGAGAGGATGGCTTGATCCATGTGCCAGGTGCATGCGTGAATGTTTGCTGTTGGTAATTTATTCCGATTTGCTAAAGAAGTACGTGCCTAAACCCTAACCTTTTATAGATTAAATCTCTTCTAGTATCTAACAAGTGAATTCTAAAATCTTACTGGGACAAACACTTAGCAAATTTCAAATGAATTTATTAATTAATTGATCACATTTTATACAATCGAGGGAGAAAAAGTACTTAATGTCTGTTGAAATGAATTGAGATTTGGTTCTGGAACAACTTGAATATTATAAATTAAATATATTGGAATTTAATTTGAGGAAGAGATAAATCAACGTTTCATTGAACCAAGGAAATCCAGCTCTGAACAACCGGATTATACAAACAATAAAATATGCGTTCAATATACCAGCTGAACAACATATGATTCCCATAATTTCAGAAATACATATTGTAAGAATCAAGTATAAGACCTATGGGCCTTGGATTACTATGGGCTCACAATCTATTTGTAGTGGGCTTGAAGATTTCCTACTATGGGTCGTTCTCGGCAGAGAGACTCAAAGCAACGCCCAGTTTGATGTTCACTCTTTCACTCTTTTCCCTCAAATTTTCTGAACCCCTTCTTCTCCCAACTTTCTTCTATTTATAGTTAAGGTTAGTGGGAAGATTATGATTACAGCCACCGTTTGTGCTTTTGAAGGTCCAATATTATTTGATTTAAGTGGATGTTTAGGTGAGAGGGCGGTGCTGCATTTATGATCTTGGAACTTGGTTTCAGCTGGATCGATTATGCTCGGCAACTCAGCTTCCCGTACATACTACATTTTCTCGGGAAAGATTTATATACTTGTCCGGGGACGTTTGACTGATCACCCCTTGGAACTTAATGCCCAACACTTGTCTGTGTATTTATGGAAGCACCAGGGAGGGCGCAAGATGACTGGACCTTTCTACTGGGCCTGCGCCCAAAGCCAGTATGGGACTAGACCCAGGGCCTGTATGGGCCTGGGATCCTCGCGCTGTACGATTGGGACTGGGCCCGGGGCCTGTGTGGGCCCTAGATCTTGGTGCCGTACAATAGCCCCCCCTTGATTCATACTCGGTCGTCGAGAGGAATCAAGGAGCTGCCTGGGCCTTTTGACCTCAGGAGTCTTTTAGCCTGTGACCTATGACTGTTACTTCTTATTAATGTTCATCTCAAAAGACGCACCGTTTCGCGGCGCCAGACGCAGTCGTCATTATTGTCTGACGGCTCGTGAACCGAAGCGGCGGGCGGATCGGTTACGCTTGGCATTCGCTGGGTCGCTCGTAAACTGTGCCCATTTACTGCTTGATTAAGCGCTTCTTCTTCTTCATTTCTTTTTGGCTCTATAAATAGTCTCCCTCTGAACACCATTCTATTTTTCCTTCGCCTCTAATCTTTAGAGCTCTTTCTCTGCCGATCACATTTCTGTGCGCTTGCTTACCCAGTGTTCTTTTCCTCCTTAGAACCCAAAGTAAGTTTTTCTTCCCCTTCCTGTTCCTTCAGCTTTTATTTCTTTGAGTTTACTTCTGTAGTTTTAGGCGTTATAGATGGGTTACTCTTACCTTCTAGAATCCCCGGCTGCTTTGGCCACCTTTAGGAATAAATTTAACATTCCCGATGACGTGGATGTGGCTTACTGCCACGAGAGTGATATTGAACTCCACCGAGGGCAAGGTACAGCCTTTTTTCCTTTGATGTCCATTTTAGAAGGTGGGGTCAGGTTCCCCGTAGATCCCCTCTTGATAAACACACTCACTTACTATGGGCTGTACCCCGACCAGCTTCCCCCCAACTTTTACCGGGTAGTTAGTTGTGTCAGTAAGTTGAACCACACCTTTATCTTACAGTTAGATCACCATGACATTAACCAAATGTATAGGCTCTGTGGGAGCAAAGCCACCGGTTATTACCTAAAGACAAGAGATGCACGGGTACGGCTGATATCATGCCTACCTGATTCAAACAGGAACTCCGCCGGGGAGTTCGTTAGGGTGCGCGGCAAATGGTTTGCCGGGGATATCCCATACCCCCTTACGCAGCGTGAAGTGGGTTCGTACTCTCCCCTTCATATAACTGCTTCCTTCCACCTCTCATTTTCTTCTTATTGGAGTAAAAAACTTTATTATTGTAGACTAATGTGTCACCTGATCTTTTGCAGACGGCAAAGTGTTCGGGCAGGACCTCAGAGCCGTCCACGCCAAAGACTTAAACTTCGTCCTCCGCTCTGAGATATACGTGCATTGAGACGGACAACTCCGGGCCTCGCACTTGATCCTCGGAGTGGATCCGGTTTATTCTACTTGGCAGCCTTTCAAGCAGGCACTGATAGTTGACAGCCCCCTGCTATCGTATATAGACGTCCGGTACGTAAACTTTCTGCCGCCGAATCTTACAACCGGGGAAGCAAGGGAATTTGGTTGGCGGTTTACTTGCGCGGACGAGCTAGCTCCTCTGCGAGACGAATCCGCGGAGCAAGCATCCCAGCACCTCAGGGAGATAGCCCACGAAGCCATACAGCAAGAAGGCCCAGTGCAAGAGCAGCCCATTCCCGAGAATCCAGCCGTCGTGCTTCAACAACAAGTGACAGAAGCGGCTGCCCTGCTAGCTGAAGCTATCCAGCCTAAGGGAAGGATGGTATCCAGGAAGGTGATGTCAATAGAATGGTTCGTGCCCAGTGCCCGGCAACCCAATCAGCCACCGCCTTCCCAGAGCCGGGGTCAAGCGCCTCAGCCTTCACCCTCAACGCAGGCCGGACGTGCCCGCAAGAAGCAAAAAGTTACCGATCAACCCTCCCCGGGCCCGGGAGATGCTGCTGCCCAGACTCCTCCCCGTCCAACAGGTGGCATTGTTATCCGCGAGCCGCCAACCTAAGCTGGCACGGGGGGCGCGTCTTCCTCCCAAGTGGCTCTAGCGTGGGAGCCAAAGATCCTTCTGGATGGCAAGCCATTGCCCTCAACCGCCTGCATTCGGATGTGGGATAAAGGCGAGGGCGACCGTATTGCCCAATCTTTGGCCGAAGCTCTCCAGCTTCCCGAGGACGTGCATGCTTTCGGGGAAGGGTCCGAGGAGTCCGTAGGGCGCCGGTTAGAGTGGCACGCCATTGCGGTAATTCTTTTATCTATCTGGTCTTTCATACAAATTTCCTTTTGCTTCTTTTCTAACCTTTGTGCTTGCTAGGCTGCTCAAATGGCCCACATTGTGGCTACTCGGGCACGAGAGCTTGTCGAGGAGAACGAGCGCGAGAAAGATGCGCGGGAGGCGGCGGTGAAAACGGCTAAGGAAAAGCTGAAGGCCGCTGAGTCTGCTGAGAAAAAGGCTGCTGCTACGGAGAAGAACCGGGCATTAGCCGAGAGTAGGTACGCAGAGCTCCTGACTAAGCAGAATGATACGGAGGTCAAGCTTGCCGAAGCCATCAGCCTTAACACCTCCAATGCCGAGGAGATTGCTGACCTCAGGGCAAGCCCGGCGGCAGCGGAGCAAAAATGGTATGATGTCGGCTTTGCTGATGCCGAAAACTCCGCAGAGCCGGTGGTGGCCCGTGCTCGGAATATGGGTTTTGAGGCCGGGTGGTTTGCCGCTCTACAAGCACTGGGAGTTCCCGAAGATTCCCATCTGAGAGACCCCGGCCAGATTCCATTCCCGAGCACTGCACCAGCCGCCAAGGAAGCCCTGGCTGCTATTGACGAGGAGGAGACGGCCAGTATGAGGGAGCTGGTTGAACAAATCGATGCTCACGCCGAGCCCGAGGAGATGGAAGTCACCAGTATCCCAACTGTGCAAGAGCTTCTCGGTGAGGCCCCGCCCTTTCCTCTGACCGTCCAGCAGGACGTGACACCGCCGACCCAACCTCCCAGCTGATTTTCCTTTTATTTACTTGCTTATTTTTGCTTTGTTGGTTTTATTTGCCTATGTCACCGGGATGTGGTGACCGAACAATTATCTTAATTTTCTGGTTTTATTTGCCCATGTCACCGGGATGTGGTGACTGAACAATTGCCTTAATTTCTTGGTTTTATTTGCCCATGTCACCGGGATGTGGTGACTGAACCTTTGCTTTAAGCTGTTTTAAATTAGTTGCCCGCTTTCTTTCGCTGTTTCAGTTTGTTGGAGTGAATTTACATCTATTTATACGTTTTGCTTGAATTATGCCAGTGCTATTTGCTGCTTAATAGTACGGTACCCCCGAGAAACCTGTTGTGCGGCGCTTTGTGTAATTTGAGAGCGCTATTTGACTTGGTATTTGTAAAAAGGGTTAGGTTTTCATCAGGCTTCGGTGAACCGGGAATCGTGCCTTTCTCTTAAGAGTGTTTGCTTGTTAGGTTGAGTTTAACCGAGAACCAGGTTTCTGTCCTCAGGGATTTGTTTGTAAGGTTTCCACCTGTTCGGCGAGGGTCAGGTTTCTGTCCTTAAATATTTATTTGTAGGTTTCCACCTGCTCGGCAATATTGATTGAGCCGAGGGTCAGGTTTCTGTCCTTAGAGATTCTTGTGTAAGGTTTCCACCTGCTCGGCGATATTGATCGAGCCGAGGTTCAGGTTTCTGTCCTTAGGGATTTTTGTGTAAGGTTTCCACCTGCTCGGCGATATTGATCGAGCCGAGGGTCAGGCTTCTGTCCTTAGAGATTATTTGTAAGGTTTCCACCTGCTCGGCGATATTGATCGAACCGAGGTCAGGCTTCTGTCCTTATAGATTATTTGTAAGGTTTCCACCTGCTCGGTGATATTGATCGAACCGAGGGTCAGGCTTCTGTCCTTATAGATTATTTGTAAGGCTTTCCACCTGCTCGGCGATATTGATCGAACCGAGGTCAGGCTTCTGTCCTTATAGATTATTTGTAAGGTTTCCACCTGCTCGGCGATATTGATCGAACCGAGGGTCAGGCTTCTGTCCTTATAGATTATTTGTAAGGTTTCCACCTGCTCGGCGATATTGATCGAACCGAGGGTCAGGCTTCTGTCCTTATAGATTTGATGGTTATTCTCTCGGCGTGCGGTCAAGGAATGAAAAACAGCATATACAAAAGGATTCATCATGCTTTTAATTTCGTTGGAATACAAGTTCTGGCTTACACCGATGATTATGCGTAGAATTTCTTCAAGTTGTTGGCGTTCCATGGTCGGGGGAGCGGCTTCTCGTCAAGGTCTTCCAAGTAATAAGCCCCTGCACCCGCAATGGCCGTGACCCTGTATGGTCCTTCCCAACTCTGAGCGAGTTTCCCTGCAGCCATGTCCCGCATGTTCCCTACTACCCGTCTTAACACTAGTTCCCCGGCACTGAATTCCCTGCTTTTCACATTTCGGTTGTACCTTTGGGCCAGCTTCTGTTGATACTCGGCAAGACGTACGGTTGCGGCCTCCCTGCATTCTTCTAGCCAATCCAAGTTTTCCATCATCAAGTCGGCGTTCTGTATGGGGTCAAACCCGGTGACCCGTGCACTGCATAAGCTCACCTCGGTCGGTATCACTGCTTCTGAGCCGTACGTCAGGGAAAACGGGGTTTCACCCGTGGATCTCCTGGGGGTTGTACGGTAGGCCCACAATACACTGGGTAGCTCTTCCGCCCATCTTCCCTTCGCTCCGTCCAACCTTTTCTTGAGCCCGTTCAAAATAGTCTTGTTTACCGCTTCAGCTTGGCCGTTGCTTTGTGGGTACGCCGGGGTTGAATACTTGTTCTTGATGCCAAGCTCACTACAAAAGCTCCGGAAAGCATTGCTGTTGAACTGCAGCCCATTGTTCGTCACTAGCGAATTCGGCACCCCAAACCGTGTAACTATGTTTTTCCATACAAACTTTTTCACGTCGGAATCCCGGATATTAGCCAAGGCCTCAGCTTCAGCCCACTTTGTGAAATAATCTACAGCTACCAATACAAAACGGCGGTTCCCCGTTGCTCGGGGGAAAGGCCCAAGGATGTCAAGCCCCCATTGTGCAAATGGCCACGGGCTGCTGACAGGATTTAGCTGTCCTGCAGGTTGATGGATCATTGGGGCGTGCTTTTGACACTGTTTGCAACTTCGTACGTGTTCAGCGACATCCTTCTGCATCTGCGGCCACCAAAACCCCTGTGTCATTGCTCGATGTGCTAAAGATCATCCCCCGGCATGCCCGCCGCACACTCCCTCATGCAGCTCGGTTAGAAGCTCTTTGACTCTTTCCGGATGTAGGCACAAGAGGTAAGGGCCTGCGAAGGATCTTCGGTACAGTTTTCGGTCTGAAGACAGCCAGAATCTGGGAGCCATTCGTCGAATCTTGTTGGCCTCGGCCTCATTCTCCGGAACTTTATCTTCGGCAAGGAAGTCTATGATCGGGCTCATCTAATTTGGACCAGCCACTGCCACCTGCGCAATCTCTACTCCGGCTTGGTCGGGAACATTCTTCACATGGATGCTTGGCTCCCTTACAAGTTCTACCGTGATGAGCCTCGGCGTATCCTCGGTAGCCGATGAGGCTAACGTGGCAAGAGAGTCAGCGTGCTTGTTTTGTGACCGGGCTACCTGGGATATCTTTGCCGTTTTAAACTGACCGATAATCCGCTTTGCCGTACTGAGATAAGCTTTCATTCTGGGGTCCCGAGCTTCAAAGTCCCCGGTGATCTGATAAACCACCAGTCGAGAATCAGAGTAGATCTCTACGTCCTTTGCGCCCAGATGTAATACTGCCCTTAACCCGGCCAGCATGGCTTCGTACTCGGCTTCGTTGTTCGAGGCTTTGAACCCCAATCTGAGGGAGTGTTCCAATCGTATACCCTCAGGGGTGACTATGACTATTCCAGCCCCGGCCCCCATAGCATTCGATGCGCCGTCCACAAATAACCTCCACGGGCGAATCTCCGTACTACAGATTATCTTGCCTTCATCCTTGGGTGTGAACTCTGCGATGAAGTCAGCCAGAACCTGTCCCTTCACTGAGCTTCTAGGCCGGTATCTTATGTCAAACGATCCCAACCGAGTCCCCCATTTGGCAATTCGCCCTGTGAAGTCTGATCTCTTCAATAGTGACTGCAACGGATACTCGGTGAGGACGAACACTGTGTGTGCCTGGAAGTAATGTGGCAACTTTCTCGTGGCGTGCACCAGGACCAAAACTAACTTCTCGAGAGGTAGGTACCTTGTCTCGGCATCGACCAAGGTTTTGCTCACGTAATACACCGGCATCTGCACTCCCCGGTCTCTTAGCAACACAGCACTTACGGCATGGTTGGTGACAGCGAGATACATAAACAGATCCTCCCCAGGATCCGAGGCCGTCAATCTTGGCGCCTTTGCCAAATACTCCTTTAGCTCTCGAAAGGCTTCATCGCAGCTCTCGTCCCATCGAAACCCCTTCCACTTTTTCAGAAGCTGATAAAAAGGCCGGCAACGGTCGGCAGACTTAGAGATGAATCTGTTTAGGGCCGCTAGCATTCCAGTGAGCACTTGCACCTCTTTGGGATTGCTTGGTGGTTTGAGGCGGTTCACGGCTTCTATCTGGTCGGGGTTAGCTTCTATTCCCCGAGTAGAGATCAGATATCCCAGGAACTTACCAGCCCCCACTCCGAAAGTGCACTTCTCGGCATTCAAGCGCAATTTGTGCCGACGTAGTATCTCAAACACTCCCCGGAGGTCTTCGGTGTGCTGCGACTCAATTCTGCTTTTCACCACCATATCATCGATATAAACTTCAACCGTGCAGCCAATTTTCTCTCGGAACATTCTCGTCATCATTCGCTGATACGTAGCCCCGGCGTTCTTTAATCCGAACGGCATGACCTCGTAGTGATAATTTGCATTCGGGGAGATAAATGCAGTCTTTTCTCGGTCTTCGGGCGCCAAGGCAATCTGGTGGTAGCCTTGGAAGGCATCTAGGAAGCTCATCCTCGGATGCCCGTACGTCGCATCTACCAGCTGGTCAATCTTGGGCATCGGGAATGGGTCCTTGGGACATGCCTTGTTCAAGTCTGTGAAATCCACACAAACTCTCCATTTCCCGTTCTTCTTCTTCACCACGACAGTGTTTGCCAACCACTTCGGGAAGAATATCTCCTTTATGGCCCCGGCATCCTTCAGCCGCTGTACCTCCAGGTTTACTGCATCGACGTGTTCCCTCGACGCTCTTCTCGGTTTCTGCTTCTTTGGGGGGAATAACGGATCCACGTTGAGTCTGTGGACAATGAACTCGGGATCTACGCCGGGCACTTCATACGGGCTCCATGCAAAAACATCCACGTTCTGCAATAGGAACAGCAACATATCTACCTTTTCCCAGTCGTTCATGCTTGTACCTATCTGGAAATACTTGTCAGCATCTGGGAGAATTCTTACCTTCAGCACTTCCTCGGCAACGTCCGCCCCAGCTTCCCCCTGGGGTTTCTGTAATTGCTATGAATTTTCTTTCTCGTTCTCCTCAGTTCGACCGAGCTGTTCCTTCTCCCACCGGACCGCGGCGACAAGGCACTGCCTCGCCACCTGTTGATTCCCCCTTACCACGGCAACTCCATTCTTGGTAGGAAACTTCACTTTCACGTGAAGGGTGGACGGGACAGCCCCCATGGCGTGAATCCACGGCCTTCCCAGGATTGCGGTGTACGGTGCGAATGATCGGACTACTATAAATGTAACTATAACTGTCTTGCCTTCCATGTCCACTGGGAGAGAGATCTGCCCCTTGGGAATTACAACCCTCCCATCAAACGAGACCAACGGCGTGTCATACTTCGCCAAATCCTGGGTCTTTAACCCTAGCCCTTCAAAGAGATCCGGGTACATAACGTCGGCTCCGCTTCCTTGATCAATCATTACCCTCTTCACCAGGAATCCGCCTATCCGGGCCGTTACCACCAAAGCATCGTCGTGGGGTTGGACCGTCCCCTCGAAATCGTCTTCTCCGAACGAGATGGTCGGCCGTCCACCTTTCTTCTTCTTCTTGGATGATTCTCCTTCCGCGCAAGCCACTGTCAGTATCCTTTTTGCTGCTACTGCCCTTCTTGGTGCGGCATGGATGACTTCGATTATCCCCAGGGGTGGTGGAAGGGGATTCCTTTTCTGTTGGGCTCCCTGCCCTGTTTCTCGGTCAACGGAATCTGTTACAAACTCTTTCAAGTACCCGGCCCTTGCTAGCTGTCCGAGATGATCTTTTAATACCCGGCACTGTTCGGTCGTGTGCCCCTTGTCTCTGTGATAGGTGCAGTATAGGTTTTGGTTCCTCCGAGATGGGTCGCCCCCCATTTTGTTCGGCCACTTGAAGAATGGCTCGTTTTTGATCTGTTCCAGGATCTTGTACACTGGCTCTTTAAACACCACATTGACCCCGTCGATCTGCACCTCTGGTCCCTGCATTCTGAAGTCTCGTTTCGGCTTTACCGGCAAAACGCTTTGCCGAGATCTCCCCACTAAAGGAGCTTTCCCCCTGCTTTGCAGCCGGTCATCTTCCAGGCGTTTGTACTCCTCTATGCGTCTCATCAGTTGCCTCATGTCCTCGGGGGGTCTTCTCGTCAGTGACTCCCGTAATTCAGAATCCTCAGGGAGCCCCATTCTGAAGGTGCTTGCCGCAATTTTCTCGTTCCCTCCACCAATCTCGTTGTAGAGTTCCCAGTATCGGCTGGCATAGCTCCGAAGGGTTTCCCCGACCCTCATCTTCATGGAAAGTAGTGCGTCGACCGGCTGTTGAACCCGGCTACATGTCACGAACCTGCTGCCGAATTCTTGAATCAGCTCGGCGAAGCTATGTATGGAACCCTTCCGCAAACCATTGAACCATCTCAGTGCCGTGGAACCGAGACTAGAGGGGAAAACCTTACACATTAATGCATCGTTGTGCGTATGCAAGGACATCATGTGGATGTAATGGCTAACATGCTCCACGGGGTCTGTCCTTCCCTCATACGAATTGAATGGTGGTCGTGTGAATCTGCTCGGCATAGGGGCCCGTTCAATTTCATCGGAGAACGGTGACCGGGCCGCCATCCGCAGAGCCCGGCTCATTGCGTCCATGGAGGCATTGTGGTGCAGTCGTTCTTCCGGTGATTCTGATCCTTGGTGATCATAACCGTGCGACCGTGAGCGGTTCCGTCGATGGCGTGGTTCCCGTGATTGCCGGTGCGACTCTTGGGAGCGCGACCGGTCTCGGGATCTATGCGTATTAGACCGGCTGGAGGCCTCACCCTGGTTTCTCCTTTGCTGGGAGTTGCGATTCCTTTCATCTCGCCGACCCCTTGCTTCCAGCTCTAAGTCCATTACCAGTCTGCGTAACCGTTCCAGCTCTCGGTCCCTTTCGTCATGCTGCCGATGCGCCGAGACGTCCGAAACCGTCCAATGTGTCTGAGCCGACCCTTCTCCTTGTCCGGACCCTTCCTCCCTTCTTGAGTGCTCCCTATCTTCCCGCCTTTTTTGCCTTCTCTCCCTCCATGTTGACCCCCGAGAAGATCCCATGGAGCCGCTTGGTGCACGCTCTCCTGAACGCTCCTCAGACATCCTCGTCGTTTGAGTCTCAGTCGAACCACAGTTTTGTAGGAGGGCCCCACGGTGGGCGCCAATTGTAAGAACCAAGTATAAGACCTATGAGCCTTGGATTACTATGGGCTCACAATCTATTTGTAGTGGGCTTGAAGATTTCCTACTATGGGTCGTTCTCGGCAGAGAGACTCAAAGCAACGCCCAGTTTGATGTTCACTCTTTCACTCTTTTCCCTCAAATTTTCTGAACCCCTTCTTCTCCCAACTTTCTTCTATTTATAGTCAAGGTTAGTGGGAAGATTATGATTACAGCCACCGTTTGTGCTTTTGAAGGTCCAATATTATTTGATTTAAGTGGATGTTTAGGTGAAAGGGCGGTGCTGCATTTATGATCTTGGAACTTGGTTTCAGCTGGATCGATTATGCTCGGCAACTCAGCTTCCCGTACATACCACATTTTCCCGGGAAAGATTCATATACTTGTCCGGGGACGTTTGACCGATCACCCCTTGGAACTTAATTCCCAACACTTGTCTGTGTATTTATGGAAGCACCAGGGAGGGCGCAAGATGACTGGACCTTTCTACTGGGCCTGCGCCCAAAGCCAGTATGGGACTAGACCTAGGGCCTGTATGGGCCTGGGATCCCCGCGCTGTACGATTGGGACTGGGCCCGGGGCCTGTGTGGGCCCTAGATCTTGGTGCCGTACACATATTATGGGCTTATTGTTTAACATAAAATCTAAAAGAAAATTGGCACTGATTTATTACATTACATATAGCAGCCTAATATCTGTCAAAACACCAGCTATAGGTGTTGAAAATATCACATCGTTAACAAGAAAACGTGTTGTTGTCCATGTCCGCCACCATGCTGACCATGAGGATGATGTCCTCCGCCATGACCGTGCGGGTGATGTCCTCTGCCACCACGATGAGCATGTGGGTGATGTCCTCCGCCATGAGCATGATGAGCATGTGGTTGATGTCCTCCGCCACCATAACAATGCCCTCCTCCTCCAAGAGGACCATGACCATGACCGCCGTGATCCCCACCGCCACCATGACAATGCCCTCCTCTTCCGCCATGACCATGTCCATGTCCTCCGTGATGTCCTACGCCATGACCATGTCCATGTCCTTCATGAAGTCCCTCACCGTGGGGTGGGGTATGATGATGATTTCCGTGGTGAGACATTTTCTAATGTATTTCTCAACTCAAAGCTCAGAATATTGGAAGTGAGTTTATAGTGAGGAAGTTGGTCAGGGGTGTATGTGTATTTATAATTTTATAAATCGTAATGTGAAGACAGAACCTAAAAGTCAACCTTGCTAAGCTATTACTTGGAGTGGAAGTTTAGGTGATTAAACCGCGTACCTCCACAACCACACGATTTTAATTTGCTCATATTTTATAACAATGCGAACTGTCCGTGTGAAGTTGTGAAATAGAAGTGGATACTTTTCTTCTTAGGTAAGTTAAATGTATGGTCGGCTATACCGAGTTCATAGATGATTTGTCGTACAAAATTGATTCAAGACGTATCTAGTATCAACATCATCAAGTGGATCAGGTAAAAGGGATTGATGTTGCCTTCTCCCCGGTGGGCCACCCAACCCAATCAAAAATAGAGGCCATTGAAGTCACCAGCCCATTAAAGCCCAAAAGGTAGTTAACAAGGTAGATCTGGGCTTAGGAGTTGAGAAGGAATTGAAAGAATGTAAACACAGCAACCAAACAACACCGTTTCAAGTGAATCAGATTGTTTCCAGTAAATGCAGATAGAAAATAATTGAAGAATTACAAATACGCAGATGAGAAAAAAAAAAAAACGTTCCAAGCTTTAAAGAAGAGCAAAAGTCCTCAACAATAACAACAAAATAAACCAATGCCATTCCTATGAAATTTGGAAGTTGTTGTCAACATATTTCATACTTTTGGGTCAGAGGTTTTATGATAAACATAGTCAAGCCATGCTTTGATCGAAATTTGCCAACTCATTATCACAATCTTCTACAATAAAAGAAAAGAAAGTCCACATGAAGCATGCTTAAAACAATTGTAAATATGAACCTCAAAACCCCACATACAGTATACTACCTAAAACCTAATATTTGTCAAAATTCATCATCTACCACTATAAATTGAAGTGGAAGGTCACTCCTAAAAATAAATGGTTATAAATGTCATAACATAATGAAAATGATAAATGCAAGAGTCTATAGGATAACACATTTGAATGTAATGGAGACAACAATATGAACCATAAATAAAATTTTGAAGTCAATCTACATATGGTTTATCACATTTGTGGTTTTCTTAATAAGTGCCAGTGATACCCATTGAGAAGCTTCAAACAGGGCAAAAAAAGATCCTTTCACAAATCTCTTCTTCTAAAGGTATAGATAATAGGTAATACAATATTAATTGATTTGTGGTAAATTATTATTGAATAAGCTTCAAACCCCCAATATTTATAATTCACTTAAGTCAGAAAGTAAATTCCCGAAGTCATAATCTACTTATTCTAAAGACAGCCACACACAAATACATTTAAATGCTAACAGTTCTATATAAACAAAATTAAAACTTGAAGAACTAAAACTAAAAGAACAAGAAGAAGAAATAAGAAATATTAAAAGAATTTCTTACCCCTAAATTCTCTACTACAAGTTCATGTTGTCTTTCCCACCATGCCTCTTGCTTTTGCACATATTTTCAAAACTCACTCTAACTCGAAAAACCTAAGCAATCCCAACCAAATGAAAACATCATCCATTGAAAAGCCTTAAAAAGACACAAACTTTACATATACATAGAGAAAAAGACAAACTTTACACACATACATACACATATACATGGAGAAAGAAAATCAAGTGGGCATAATTAGCAAAATCATCAAATTTTTCAACAAAACAAATATCATGTTTGATTGGCATGAAAAGAAACAATAAATAATCCAAAGGAAAATAGAAGATTTTCATAAAACAAGCAAAAAAAAAAAAAAAAAAATAAAAAATTACCAAGCTATTTTTATTGATTCTGACTTCACTTAGACTTTTTGTCAAACACTTCAGGTGATGCTATGATGGAGGAAGTATACCCTCTTTCAGGTGTATACTTCCTCCAACTCATAATTGAGTGGGTCCCACTAGCTGGAGTGTGAGGAAATATACACCTGAAACATGGTGTATTTTTCCACTATGATGAGATTGGACTATCTTCACAAAAGATACCAATTTTTTTTTGTTTGTTTGTTTGTTCTTGTTCTTTCAAACATTGCCACAACGAAAACATGAGAGAGAGGTGGAAAAATTATAGAGACAAAGTGAGAAAAATGGTGAATATGTTAGACAAAATACTATTTCGATTAGCGTATTCACTGGGGGCTCCACGTTAGAGCTAGGGTGGTCACAGGACCTGGAAAAAAAATCATTAATATGTATAAAATTTAAAATATTTATGATTTTTTTACCCTTAAAAAAATGTGTGACCTACCTAAATTTTTTTAAGCTCAATATAATTAAACTTTGGACAAAGTTTAGCAGCAAATTAACTTGGTTGTAGACTAAAGCTACAACTTCACTCAATATTTTTTTAATGAATACGAATTTTAACAAATCCACAATTAGATTATATTTTTTTTCTTATGTCTTCCATGCTTGCAAAACTTTAAGAAGATCAAAAATCAATAGCTTATGTCATCAATCAAATGTTTAAATTTTGAATTTTAGTAGTCTAAAATTACACGCAAAAAATAAGTTTATAGATCAGATAATAAATAACATCCGATTGATATGAAATTTGACATACGTTTTAAGAACATAAAGAACATACAATTCAATGGTTAGATTTTCAAAATATATAGCCATGCTAATTTGTTTAGTGAAAGTTATAGTTTTAAGTTACAACTAAGTTTGTAGTCAAATTTTGTCTTTAAACTTTGTTCCTCTTAACAATATATTGAGCCCTTACAAACAAAAAGAAAAATCCAAAAAAAAATTTATTTAACTCAAATTTTGAAAAAGATGTAACTTGCAGGATTGATAATGAGATTATCATGCAATAATTTCAAAATATAAAATAAAATAAAATAAATTCGTAGGAGAAAATTGTAAGGCTTCATGTATTTGGTTTTTTTTTTTTTTTTTTTTTTTTTTTTTTTTTGGTTGTTGTCAATATATGAATTTATCTTTTTATTAGATTTTGTTTAATTTAAGTTTCTTCATGACCACCTTGGAAAAAAACTCCTAGAGCTACCACTGAGCGTATTGAAGCCAATGAATCTTTTATCCTAGACCTCGAGTTTCAATTAATGCATGCTAGAGGGTAGAGGTTAACTCTGAATGTTTTATTCTAAGTTTTAGATAACAAGATTGGATTGCAAACATTGATTATCAAAAAGAATAATATAATTCAGAAATTAGAACGCACTTGGTGAGGAAGGTGAGGGTTTGAACAAAGCACAAAATAGAAGCCAAATAGAAATAGAGACACAATGATGGATTAATTAATGAAGGTAGTAAATTGATGAACGAAGGCAGTGACACGAGAGGGTTGGGAGAAACGATGGAGACTGGAGAGAGATTGGGGTTGGAAGTCTGAGATTAAAAAAATAAAATAAAAAAAGAGACTTCTTTTGAAAGAGAGTCGAATAAGACTGGCTTTGGGGCAAAATTCATAACTACCCAGTGGAACGGCAGAACGGAACACCAACAATAGCAAAAAAATAGTAGTGAAACGAACAAACACAATTTTCTGTGTTTTATATAGATCTTAAAATAGGAAAGAAAATTAAATTTAATTATTTTATAAAAGAGAGAGCTACTAATCTTTGATTATATTCAAATTTTGTAAAAATAGAAAGCATAAAAAAAATATAATGTAAAATTTTCAAAATACAATTTCGAAAAGTATTATCAAGTAGCATTTAGTATTGCCAATAGTTACCTTTTTTTTTTTTTTGTGATTATAAACTTCAATTCATATCTAAACAAGTTATGAACTGCAAAGGTAATCTTCCTTACAAACAGCAGCAAGAGCTAGGGGAAGATTACCCTTATTTCCCAATAGTCACCTTATTAAGAGTGAGTGTTACATCGTTAATTTTAAAATATGTTCATTTTTATTATATATTTAGTAAATGATGAGACAAAAAGAAAAAAATTATAAACTTTTATAATTCGACCAGAAGTATATTTGAACACAACTCTTAATATGCTAGGGAACCACATTTGTACTTTTAAAAAAAATATAATAATAGTGCGTGCGCATGTGTGTGTGTGTGTGTTTTTTTAGAGATAATTATAATATGCTACTAATTTCACAGCTTGAATCATTTTCCCTCCTTAAACCCCCAAGCGCTTTGTGCATGTAGAGATACCAATTTAGCTACAAGGCCCTTGGCTTAGTAATAGTGTGTTTGATTCTTCTTGAAGATCCCAAGATTAAGAGAGTGTTTGGGAACCGCTGAAATTTTCAGCTTATTTGCTTAATTAGCTTATTTTTGCTACTATTCATGAGTCATACTATACTTTTTTATACTATTCATAGGTCCCACTGTACTATTCAACTTTTTTTTTTTAAAACTTTTTTTTTCCTACACTTTCAACAAAAAAATTTCAGTTTTAGATAAATAAGATGTTTCCAAATGGACACTAAAAACTATTTATAATGAAATGCATTGACCAAGCCAGGCTGGTACAAGATCAATTTCGATGCCACATGTTTTTTTTTTTTTTAAGAGGAAAATTTGTCGGATGTAGGAGTGACAAATTGATACGTACAAAGGCTATCATATTCAGAGAAATTAAAATAGGTTCATTTAATAATTTTCAACTTTGATCTTCCAACTAGTTAGATTTCTACAAAGTTTTGGGGAAGTAAATGGCTGGTTGATTAATCAAACTCTAACCGCATATATACTAGTTAAGTAATAAATTTGTCTTTTTTGATAAATCTTTTTTTGTTGATAAAAGTAATAAATTTGTCTTTATTTGATAATCTTTTTTTTGATAAAGAATATCTTTTATTGTATCCATGTGAATAGAATATCTTTTTTTTTTTTTTTATTTATTTTTATTTTTATTTATAAAGAATATCTTTTATTGTATCCATGTGAATAGAATATCCATTAAATGCTGTTAATTTCTTCCCCATTCGTCCAAAATTAACCTTGGATTATGTAAGTGGAACTAGTGAATCTACAAACGAAGAAGATAAAGTGGATACTGTTCACACTGTTCCAACGGTCACTTGAGATTTAAATGTTACTGAGGTTCAAAACGATGACATTTGTCTAAATGATAAATGACATTGTTTCTCACTTATGCCTAGCATGATTTATTCAAGGCAGCAAATGGTGTTGTTTATGGAGCTATTCTTTTTCACTAAGCACGATCTTGACTTGCTCTGTTTCAACGGATTGAGCTTCAAATATTTTGTATAGATTGAAGATATTTTCTGTGTATAGTTTATCATTTCTGTTATAGGGTTGTTAGAGTTTGTTAGATAGGATCTTTCTAGAAATAGTTGTAAACTATATATTGTGATGTATGTGTATGAAATTATAATTAAGCTTGAATAGAAAATACAGAGTTCTCTTCCTAACTTCTTTCTCTGTGTTTTTTGTGTTTTTTCTACATTGTTAAAACTTCAAGCTTTTTCCTTATCTCACATGGTATCAAAGCCACAATCCATGGCTTCCTCTACTCCTTCAAGCTCTACTCCACCACCAAAATAGTTACTTCTACTCAGTCTCCTTCACCACTATTACTTCTTTCCAATATGTCAAATCTGATGTCCATAAAGCTTGACTACACCAATTATATCCCATGAAAGCACCAGTTGACCATGATTTTGGAAGCTTACTCGTTGATTGAGCATATAGATGGCTCTTTTTCTCAACCTTGTCAATATCTTCTTGATGCTCAAGGAAGTTTGACTACGAATGTGAATCCAAACTTTCTGACTTGGAGAATCAAGGATAAAGCTTTGTTATCCTTGATCAATTCTACTCTTACTCCACAAGTTTTTTCACTTGTAGTTGGAATTACTACTAGAGAAGCATGGTATACTCTAGAACAACCTCAAGGGCAAACATTCTAAATTTGAAACTTGAGCTACAAAGCCTCAAGAAAGTATCTGATTTTGTCAATGGCTTCTTGCAGAAGATCAAGATCGCATGAGACAAACTCCTTGCTATTGGAGTTATTGTTAATAATGAAGAACTTATCTGTATTGTTCTTCGTGGTTTGCCTAGAGAACTTGCTCACTTCTTCTTTGCAATTCACACTAGGAGTGATCCAATTACCTATGAACAACTCTCTATCATGTTACAGAGTGAAGAACAAGCTATGGCAGAGAATTCTAATGATCTCTCTCACTCTCTAGCCATGTATGCTTCTAGTAATAAGCATTCTAACAATTCTCAGTTTCAGTCACATAATAATGGTGGATCTAACCAAGGAAGAGGTAAAAACAATACTAACAGAGGTCGAGGTGGAGGAAGGTACACCAACAATGGTGGTGGAGGGCAACAATAGTAGTTTTACTCACCTTAACAACAACAGCGGCTTTACTCACCTCTACTTTAGCAGAATTACTCTTCTAATCAGACCTCTCAGTTTGGTGACCAAAACTTCAAGAGTGATAGACCTATAAGCCAAATTTGTGGAAAGGCAGGTCATCTAGCTCTTAACTGTTATCACAGAATGGATTTTGCCCATCAAGGCAAGAATCCACCAACCAAACTTGTTGCAATGGCTCAAGCTTCTAATGTTGCTTTGATAAACAACCAAGATCCTTGGCTAGCTGATTCTGGTACCTCAGATCATCTCACTGCCAATCTTGGTAATCTCTTTGTTCAGTCACAATACAATAGGCCAGAGCAGATCACAGTAAGCAATGGCCAAACTCTTCTGATCAACCATATTGGTAATGCTTCTCTTTCTACAAAATATCATAACTTTGTTCTCAAAAATGTTCTTCATGTACCTAGAATAGCCATGAACCTTGTTTCTGTTCATAAATTTTGTTTGCATAATAATTGTTCTTGTCATTTTGATGCCAATGAACTCAAAATCTAGGATTTTCCTACGGGGAGAATCCTTTACAGGGGCTTGAGTGAAAATGGAGTATATCCAATCTACTCAAAGAATTTCACCAAGCATCATCATTCTATTAAGCATCATCCTCATTCTGCTACTTCACCTTTACAATCACATATGCCTATCTCTACTTCCTTTTCATGTTCAAAAAACTAATAAGTGGTTGTTGTGGCACCATAGACTAGGTCATCCTAGTGATAGTGTTCTTAGAACAGCTCTCTCCTCTTGTAGTAGTACAGTGAGTTGTAATGATTCAATTTCAAGTTCTATAAATCATTGTATACATTGTCTCAGTGGGAAAATGCATAAACTTCCTTTCAATAAATTTGTTTTTCTTGCCTCTAAACCTTTTGAATTAGGTCACAGTGATGTTTGCGGTCCAGCTCCTATTACTTCTACAAATGACTTTAGATACTACCTTGTTTTCATTGATGAGTTTTCCAAATTCACTTAGGTATATCTACTAAAGAATAAATCTGATGTGTTTGATGTTTTTAAGTACTTTAAAGCATATATTGAAACTGAACTACATACACAGATTAAAATCTTGAGAACTGATGGTGGTGGTGAATATACTTCTAATGCCCATAATCATTTCTGTTCTAGTTATGACATCATCCATCAGACCTTATGTCCTCATACCTTTCAGCAAAATGGTACTGCTAAAAGGAAACATAGACATCTTATTGAATGTTCCCTCACAATGTTGTCACACTCAAACCTCCCTTTGTCCTATTGGTCTTATGCAGTTTCTACTACTACTCATATCATTAACAGACTTCTCACTCCTTTACTTCACAACAAATCTCCTTGGGAGGTCTTATTCAAATCTAAACCAGATCTCCTACACCTTAGAACTTTTGGTTGTACATGCTTCCCTCTTCTTAGACCCTATAATAAACATAAACTTCAACCACACACAACACATTGCATCTTTCTTGGCTATCCAGCCTACTCCAAAGGGTATATTTGTTTAGACCCTAATACACTTCGGATTTACATATCAAGGCATGTCTTATTCAATGAATCTGAGTTTTTAGCTTTACAATCCACCTCTTTACTTGCTGGTTCTTCCTCTGATACATCATCATCACCTTCTGTTGCACATTGGTTATCCTTCCTTTCCCATTTTTTTTGCTGACAATTCCTCATAGCCTGTTGTCCCCCCTAGTGTCAGTCCTACCCTTACTCCTAGTGTCAATCCTATCCTCACTCCTAGTGTTAGCCCCACTGTTTCCACTGCACATGTCCCATCTCCTGCACCTACTCCTCAACCACATGTTCCAGAATCTCTTTTTTCTACATCTCAATCTCCTCCATCATCTTCCATTCCTGCATCTACTTTAGTTGAGCCATGGCCATCCCCTACTGTGACTTCTGTGCCTACTCAAAACATACACCCCATGATCACCAAATCCAAGGATGGTATTTTCAAGCCTAAGGCTCTTGCAGTCACTATATCCAAACTTGCATCCAAGCCTCGGATTGATTATACCATCACTAAGCCTCCCACTTATAAAATAGCTACTTAATTTCCACATTGGTGCTCAGCTATGGATGAGGAGTTTGCTGCTTTAACTAGACAGAGAACTTGGATCTTGGTACCATCTTCACCCACTCAAAATATTGTGGGGTGCAAATGGGTGTTCAAGCTGAAACATAACAGTGATGGGAGTATAAGCAGGTATAAAGCTCGGTTGGTGGCAAAGGGGTTTCATCAACAATATGGTGTTAATTTTGAAGAAACCTTTAGCCCTGTGGTAAAGCCTCCTACTGTCAAAAGTATTCTCTCACTTGCTATTCAGTTTAATTAACCTTTGAAGCAATTGGATTTAAGGAATGCATTTTTACATGGATTCTTAAAAGAGGAAGTTTTTATGGTACAACCCCCTGGTTATGTGGATCTTGCCTTCCCTAATCATGTGTGCCTCTTACAGAAATCACTTTATGGTCTCAAACAATCCCCTAGGGCCTGGTTTGAGAGATCTTCACTTGGGGTTTTAGGCTTTATTAGCTGATTCATCCTTGTTTATTCTAAGGCATGGTAAGTACTTGGTGTTTCTACTAGTATATGTAGATGACATTGTTCTTGCTGGCAATTGTCCCTCCTTCTTGCAAACACTGATTCAGCAACTTAGTTCTGAGTTTGAGCTTAAGGATCTTGGCAATCTCCATTATTTTCTTGGCTTGCAAATCACTTGCACTTCTAAAGGATTGTTTCTGAATCAATCCAAGTATGCTTAGGATTTGCTTCTTAAACATAACATGCTCTCTGCTAAGGCTGCCAAGACTCCTTGTGCTCCTAACCTAAGATTGGTTCCTGCCGAAGGCTCTCTTCTTTCCAATCTTGATGTTTATAGGAGTATGGTGGGTTCCCTCCACTACCTGACCTTTACACGGCCTAACTATAGCTTTGCAATTCATCAGGTATGTCAGTTCATATCACCTCTAGGTGAGGCCCATTTAATTGCAGCCAAACGGATTCTGAGATATGTTAGTGGCACTCTCAATTTTGGGATTTTCTTTCAACGTGGTTCTGTCACTCTCAGCCTTTTCATACTCAAATTGGGCTGGAAATCCTTTTGATTGTAGGTCCACTACTGGATATTTGGTTCATCTTGGCTTTAATACTATCACATGGAGTGCTAAGAAACAAGACACTGTGTCTCGATCCTCCACTGAGTCTGAGTATAGGGCTCTTGCCACTGCTGCCGCTGAGCTCTGTTGGATTTGTCAAGTTTTGAAAGATCTTGGTATCTTCCTTTCCTTTCCACCAAAGCTTTGGTGTGACAATGTTTTTGCCCTTGCCATTGCTTCCAATCTTGTCTTTCATGCCAGAACCAAACATGTTGAGGTTGATTATCACTTTGTTCACAAAAGGGTCCTTCGCCATGACCTTCAAGTGCATTACATTGCAACTGGTGATCAATTGGCAGATATATTTACAAAGAGTCTTTCTTCTTCTCATTTTCAATTTCTACGCTCCAAAACCATGGTGTCTTTTGACCTCTTGGTTTTGAGGGGGGATGTAAGTGGAACCAGCGAATCTACAAACGAAGAAGATAACGTGAACATTGTTCACACTATTCCAACAATCATGAGCTTAGCAGTCACTTGAGATTTGAATGTTACTGAGGTTCAAGACGTTGACATTTGTCTAAATGATAAATGGCATCGTTTCTCACTTATGTCTGGTATGATTTATTCAAGGTAGCAAACGGTGTCATTTATGGAGCTGTTCTTTCTCACTAGCATGATCTTGACTTGCTCTGTTTCAACGGATTAAGCTTCAGATATTTTGCATAGATTGAAGATATTTTCTATGTACAGCTGTCATTTCTATTATAGGGTTGTTAGAGTTTGTTAAATAGGATCTTTCTAGAAACAATTGTAAACTATATATTGTGATGCATTTGTATGAAATTATAATTAAGCTTGAATAGAAAATACAGAGTTCTCTTCCTAACTTCTCTCTCTGTGCTTTTCATGTTTTTCCTCCATTGTTAAAGCTTCAAGCTTTTTCCTAATCTCACAGATTATACGTTGACCTATTCATTATCTTTTCCCTTCATAGATCAACTATATAAAAGGAGCAAAACTACACACAAACTTCATCAAATAAACCAGGTGGCTTTAAAATTAAAAGTGCTTGAAGCCCTTGACTCTGCCCGCATGTAGTAGAACCACATCACAACCATTATCATTGCTAGAATGGGGTTTTTCACTAATGCATACAACATTTTCTACATCTCAATAGTCTCAAAACTCTTGGGCCGCCTTTACTATGCTATAACTGGTGTTGCCCTAATTGGTACTCTCATAGGACACCTATTCTTCGGTTGGATTGATGACAAACTTGGCCGTAAAAAAGCTTACAACATCAGTCTAACTCTCACCATCATTTGCGCCATATGCTCTGGCTTGTCCTTTGATGCAAGCAAAGAAACTGTTGTCAAAACACTTTGTTTCTTCAGGTTCTGGCTAGGGTTTGGTATCGGTGGAGACTATCCCATCTCAGCCGTAATCATGTCCAAGTACTCCAACAAAAAAACTCGTGGAGCATTCATCGCAGCCTTGTATGCAATGCAAGGTGTGCAAATTATATTCGCAGGCTAGTTCCTATGATTCTTTCAGGAATCTTTCTTCACTTCTACCCTACTGCTTCATTCAAAGATGATCCTGTAATTTCCACACAACCAGAGGCAAATTATCTTTGGAGGATCGTGCTTATGCTTGGAGTGTAGGAATTTTTTATGCTGTGGGCTAGCATAGTAGTGATTGTTTTATCTATTTAATAAAACTTATCTATTTTAATAAAACATGGATTAGTTGGAGTGTATTTTAATGAGTCTTTGTTAGACGTAATATTAGGTAGTGATAACCACGTAATGTTAATAATGGGTCATTTAGTATACCTTATAATTAATAGTATGATTTTTATTTTTTTATTTTTTACAGTGAATTTATTTAGTTTTAGGCAGCATTTGGTTGGACAAGCTTGGATTTGAGACTCACACATTGAACAGGTCCCTACCATATACTTGGTAAAGTTCTGGTTTGGCCAATTAAAACCAAGACAATATGTTGTTCTCCCCAATCCTATATATATATATATATATATATATATATATATATAGTGTCTAGTTGGTGGGTTTAGCCGAATATGGGAGAGGGTCGCAAGGAAGAGGTGTACCTAATTTTCCTCTCTCACACACACACTCCATTGTCAATGTTGCTGGAACTTTTGGACTTCGTGTCTCTTATTCTAATTCCTCATCACGTGTATTCTAATAATCTACTCTTTTATTAAGGTGTCAAATGTATGCTAGTGATTCGAGAGTGTTAAAGAGCCTTTGCTCATTTGATTTTGTGAATCTTGAATGAAGTTATTCTATCATGGAGTTTGTTAGAGTGAAAACTAACCTTCAGTTGGGAAGTATGGAAGATATTTTCAAAGAAGTGGCAATGGAATGTTCGATGTGCCTGCAAGAAAGAAATGGTTTATCAGAGGGGACATTGGTGTGGCACCAGCCTAAAGGTCTACGATGATTAAATCAAAACTTCAAAGAGCTAATATGGTAGTTTAGAGAGTCAAAAGCAATCTATGTCTCATGGAGCATGCACCCCTATCTGTGGAGATGTGTTGCATTTTTATAGTCATATCTTCCAACTATTGGTTGTTTGTCAATAAACGTTGTGCATTTATATGATTGGAATAACGTTTGACCTATTTAATGAGGCAATGACTATTTGTCTATTGCTTGGAGTAATTGTAGACAGTTATTCTTTTATAAATTTTGGCATTAAATGCTGACTCTAGATAATACTTTTTGCCCTTGACAATTATTGTTTTGATTGAAGTGTCCTCTGACTTAATGGGCATGTAGTTGTTGGGTAATGGTCATCCGTTATATTATTAAATGTCCTCATTAGTTACGCTTTTCATTCATTATTGGATAGCTAGTGGTAGAAGATGATACTCTTGCATGAAAGACCTTCTATATAGAAAACCTTTCTAGCCGTCTAGTTGAATAGAAGACCAGGGCCGGCTCAACAAGTTTTGGGGCTTTAGGCGAAAATCTTAGGCGAAAATTTTAAATGTGACATTTTTATAATTAAATATTAATAAAATAAAATATATTTATATATTGAATTTTTTTATTTAAAATCTATTTTTCTTGCTTTTTGAGATGCAAAATTACTAATTAAGTTTTTGTATTTAAGTTCCTCTAACATTTCTTTTTCAATTGATAATATAGCTAATCCACTTAATCTTTCTTGTGACATAGTAGACCTTAAATAAGATTTTATTAATTTTAATTTTGAAAAACTTCTTTCTGCAGATGCAACCGTAACAGGTATTGTTAGTAATATTCTATAAGCAATATATGCATTTGGAAAAGAATCTAGTCTTTTTAAATAATTAAGTACATTAATTGGAGTATTTTCATCTATTTGCACAACTTCTTTTAAAACTATTAGTTCTGAATATAAATCTAAGCCATTAATATCATAATAAATATCATGTTTGAGAAAACTTTCAAGATTAAGACAATAATTTTTCAAACTAATATCATCTAGTGCTTTTAGTTTTTCAAAATTAAATAAAAAACCAAAAATATCCTCATATATTTGAAATTGTTCAAACCTACTTTCAATTGATGAAATAGCTTGATCTACTATATATAAAAAATAATTAATTCTAAAAGATTCTTCAGCAGATTGTGTTATCTCATCATTGATATTCTCATCAAATTGTTTTTTTCTACGAATTATACGTTTTTCATGAAATATAGGCTCTATTTCCATTTTGATTGCAATCTCTTTAGATGAAATCATAGCAGATGTAAATCCATCTTCTCTATATTTTTTTAAAAAAGATATGAGACCCTTTAGTTGATCTATGGCAACGTCAATATGCATGTCTTTTGATTGTAAATTTTTACTAACAGAGTTAACAACAAATAATATATCATACCAAATAGTCATGCCTAACAAGAATTCAAAACTTTCAAGCTCATATGTTGCCAAACAATCAGCTTCACTTTTTGTTTTAGGATCTTCACTCGTTTTTGCTAATTGTAACAAAGCATCTCTTATTTCTAAAGCTTGAAATTTTATTTCTTTTACACTTTCAATTCGACTTTCCCAACGTGTTTGTGACAATGGTTTAAGAGTTAAACTTGAAACATTATTTTGTAAAATTTTCCATCGCTTTGTGGAAGAAGAAAACAATGTATATATATGTTGTACTACTCCAAAAAAAGATATAGCTTTAGGACAAGAATTGGCCACATCGCATAGCACAAGATTAAGATTATGACAACCACACGGTGTGTAAAATGCTCTAGGGTTTATATCAATTATTCTTTTTTGTACCCCTTGTTTTTTTCCTTTCATATTAGACCCATTGTCATATCCTTGTCCACGTACATTATTAATATCAAGTTCAAGACTTTTTATTACACTTATAATTTCATTAAAAAGACATTTTCCAGAAGTATCATCTACTTTTAAAAATTCTACAAAATGCTCATCTATTTTTATTGGACTAGTTGAAATATTCACACATCGTAATACTAGAGTCATTTGTTCTTGATGACTTACATTTGGAGTACAATCAAGTATAATTGAAAAATATTTTGCTTCCTTAATCTTTTTAATAATTTTACCTTTAATTTCATTTGCTAACAATTGTATCAATTCATTTTGTATATTATGTCCAAGATAATGATTATGAATTGCACCATGTTGAATACGTTGAACATGTTCTTGCATTACTGGATCAAATTCTGCAATCATTTCAATTAGACTTAAAAAATTTCCATTATTTTCTTGATAGATCTTTTCATTTTTTCCTCGAAAGGCCAAATTATTTTTTCCAAGATTTTTTACTACAACAATAATTCTTAACAACACTTTTTTCCAATGATCTTTCTCTTTGTTTACTTGTTCTTGGAAATTTTTATCAATTGTTTTATTTTTCAATAATCTCATTTCTAAATCAATCCAAGCATTCATGTTAGTAACATGCTCTTTGCTTGTTTCATGATTTTTAATCTTATTGCTAATATTTCTCCAATCATTAGTTCCTTCATTAGTAAGTTGATTTGTACTATTACCATGTGTTGTTGAATTAAACAACTTGCAACAAAAACAAAATGCTTTATCCAAATCTTTTGAATACACTAGCCATCTTCTATCAAATTGCTCCCCATTTGATAACTTTTTAAAATAAAATGTACTAGAAAAATGTCTACGCTCTTTATCTAAAGGAAATTTTATATCATTCTCTCTAATTGGACCCTTTTCTACTAATAAATCTCTTCATTTTGTATCAATATTTTCCCATTGACTTGGATCATAGATATTATTAGTAAGTAGGTTAGTCATTTTTTCATTTTCTTCTAAATTATTTTGTTTTTCATTATCAATTATTGTTACATCAGATGTTTCAACATTATTAGGACTATTTTCATTATTCTCTTTTTGTTGTATAATTTCATCATCTTCCAACTCTTTTTGATAAGTTTCTTGTTCATTTGTAATATTTTCACCCAAACTTTCTATTGTGTTTTTTTTAATACTAGTAACAAATTTATCCATAGATCCTTTTTGAGATTCAATTTGTTTTTCAATTTTTCTCTTTTTAAGAAGTTTTTCATATCCAGATAAATATTTTCTAGTAGACATTTATAATGAGAAAATATTTATAGATAAATAAAACACAATTTATAATTAAAAATGATAATTTAACTAAAAATAAAATTTAAAGTATAGAACAATAGAACCTGGTTATTGCAATTTTTCTAGAGCCGTGACCACTTGAAAGTTTAAACCTGTACAAATAAAAATTAATTTAATACATGATTTAATAAATTAGTGTCATTATAATACAAATGAGTTGATATGATATACATCAAATTATTAATTGGCATAATAATTTATACTAATAAATAAAGTGTCAGATTATAAATAAATAAATTTAAAAAAAAAGGTTGAGAAACCGTCGGACCAAAGTGAATAACTGTGGTCTTTAACCCAAAAAACTGTGCTGTGGTCAGTGGTTTGTCACGTGACGTGACAGACCATTGACCACAGTACTCCTATTAAAAAAAAATTGAGAACCAATGAACCATCCAGCCGAATCAGCTTTTTTCTCCAATTTCTATGGCTAAGTTTTAAAGTAAATAAAGGTCCACAGAGGGGCAGAACAAAAAACGTGTCCTATCCCATCAAAAAGTTGTGCAGTGTAGTGAATGGGTGAAACAAACTAAATATATATATAATATAAGTTAAAGAAATAGATGACAAAGAAATAGATGACTCTTGCGTCTTTATTTTCGGAAAGACAAAGAGAGAGAGGGGAAGAAAAAACTGAAGCAGAAAAATACCTTCTGTGACTGCCGGCTGGTGCCTGGTAGAGTGGTATGCAATAATCAACAAAGAAAAATTTTAAGCTAGAGGGGCTGACTGAGTTGATGAAAAAAGATCAAAAATCAAGATGAAGATGAAGAAAAGAAAGGTAAAACCGTAAGAAAATAGATGAAGAGGCAGAGAGTTGAGAGGTTTTTCTTTTGTTTTTGACATTTATAATCTCTATTTTAGCATATTTTAAGACAATTACGTTATATTATTAATGAATTTGTCTGCTATTAATTTTAATTTTAGCATATTTCAAGAATGAGTTAATACATTTGTCTCCTAAAATTTAATTGTGTTAGTTGAACTTTGACTTTTTTTTTTTTTTTTTCCTTTTTAATCTTTTGCATTTTAGATACAATGAGGCCTTTTAAATGCATTTTCTTGACCAATAAAAATGCTTAAAATTTTTTTTAACTAAAATATATAAATAAATATATTATATATAAATTTTTTTTTTACAAGTGGGGCCTTCTTTTATTTGGGGGCCTTAGGCGATTGCATCTCTTGCATCTGCTATTGAGCCGGCCCTGTAGAAGACTTTAATTTCTTGAGTTTTTATGTACTAATAGAGCTCTTCCAACACTCTTAACATACTATTGGAGAATAAAAATGCTCAAAAAAAAAGGTGCATAGCCATAATCAAAGGGAATGCCAAACAAGAAAAAAATTACCCATTAATCTCTCATACACGCTCATCCATTGGAACTGGCCCCGTAATCTTGCACTATTAGCAATACTCATTTGTGTCGGGCCTTCTTCTAAGATTGTTTGGGTGGCCTTTTTGGCTTTCTCTCTTCCTATACGGAAAGGGACCCTGAATACCTCGCCACCTTCGCCGCACACCACTCTAAGCTTTGATACCATTTGTTGGGGAAATAAACACCTTGGTGAGCCAGAAAAAACCCAACCTAAAAAACTTAAACCTATGAGTTTAAGTTTAACTATGTTATATTAACCACTCACTCTTGACATTCTTATTAAATGTGGGACTTCACTTACACGTGTATTCCCAATAACTAGTCTTACAAATAATAAACTATATCCAGTGATAGCGGCAACCAAGCTATAGTCTAGGCAAATCATAATGGCAAACTTGTCATGTTTTTATTACTTATGAGTCAAAAGAAATGGTTAAGAGAAAGACCAATACTTTTTTAAATGTAATTATTGAACATTTTAGGATACACATGTGACCAAAAATAATAATAATAATAATAATAAATAAACTAAACTAAACTAAACATGAATGTGAGCAATATTACTGTCATTAGTAGGAGGCGGTATATCCTGTACCCGGCATATTACTCAGAATTCCTTAGATCGACATTAATGTTCCTAATTTGACCAATCAACAAGCGCATTTGATAATTTCTATATGGCATTATATCTTCTACCTTCTTTTCCATTAGGATAGGAGCTACCAGAAAATCAAAAGATTATTATCTACTTTTTCCAATTTTCACAGCATTAATTATTACAGGAAATACTTACTAAGATGTATCGTGATACATGTTAAGAATATATAGCTAAGGAAGATGTCTTTGAATATTGCCTCAAGATGTCCTTGATGCCCTTGGTAATATAGTCATCCACCTTTTGCAAACAAGGTTAACCAAGAGAGAGTAGGTGGACTGACATTGATTTACCTTGTACTTAAGGTAAAATTTTCTGTCACAAAAGACTTAGGCTAGGTCTGGATAGCGGCAGACCACGCGTATGCGTTTTTTTGGTTGGATCCCGTGCATTGTTCACGGGGCCCGCAAGTACGAAATTTAGCAAAATCAACTTTAAAACTGGGTCCCACGACACTATTTACACATTTAAAAATTATTTTGCTACAGTATTTTCAATTTTCAGTTTTCAACAATAAACGGTATCCAAACAAACCCATAGTATGATTGATCAAATTAGGAACACCATCTCTATGTCGTTTTAGTGCGAGGGACATGTGGATACCAATGAACCAGTTGTAATATTTATCAAAACCACTTTGTGGTCGTGGATGGAACCATTGGGAGTGATGGAGTTGTGTGCATAGTTTTTCCCAATGGGTTCTATACGGGCACTAGGAGTGGGCCCAATGCATTAGCCTCTGTATGCTTAAAAGTTCAAGGCCAGAGCTAGATCAAGACCCATATTAATTTGGGGCCTAGTGCCAAGTTGGGGTCTAGTACCAAGTCAAGGCCTACATCAAATGGGAATGGTAATGCCTTAGGGGAAATCACTCACTGAGCACTTGATGACAATTGCAAGTTTCAAGAAAGTCACGTCAATCATGAGTAGTGGGCCCCATCTGATCAGGAATATATCTTAGAGAGACCTACTAGTATTGAAAATCACCCTTCCATCATGACACCCCCATTAAGGGAAGTTTAAAAATAAAAACTAACGGGAAAAGTGGAGGGTGTTTACAATTTTTGGGGGAGAGATACACGAGAGAAAAGAGAGGACCGACCAAAAAGGGTAAGCTTTAGCTCAACTAAGCTCAAGCCTTCTTGGGAAGCACACACACTGGGTAAAGGAATATAGATTGGGCCTAAAGCACCATCTCTTGGGCCATCGGGTTGATTCTAAGAGGTTTTTCTATTGTAGGAAATTTCATACTCTTCAAAAACAAGTAAATTGGGAGCTTGGCCTAGAAATTCATCAAGTAGCTTGGGCTTGAGCACCACAGGTTCAGTTTTCACAACACGCTTTGGGCATGTGGGTAAGGGAGATAAGGGCTTGGCCTGAAAGATGGGATCAGTTTTTACGATGTACTAGGTGGGGAGCTTGGGGGTGGGAGATGAAGGTTTGTGGAGAATTATGAAAAGGGGGATAATAGCTAAGAGGAGTGACAAACCAATAATTTTTGGCAGGAAACTGGTGCCAGAATACGAGTTAGTGGTTTTTTTCCTTTTCCATTTTGTGTGCTTTCTTGGTCCGCGGTAGTGGGAGGGAAAATTGAAAGGAGATTTTGTTGGTTTATATGTGTTGGAAAGTTGAATGAAAGTTTTAGGCTTGGTTTGGTTTGGTTGGTTTGCAACGTTAGGTATACAAGAACAAAAAAAAAAGGCACAAGGGGATTAGTTTGTATTGATCACAAGGAGATAATTAAGTGTAGTGATTTATATTTATCTCTTAGAGATATTTATATTTTGGTATTCATCTTTGAAGAGTTGGATGAAGGTGTAAAGTTGGGATTAGTACGAAATTCCCAAGTTTTCTAAGAAAGAGAATTAAAATGATTTTGATATAGAATTATAGAAGCGTATTCTAGTTAATATAATATTTGTGAAGTCCATGTTTATTGGCGTGACAAATTTATATGTATTTTCTTCCCATTTTAATGAATATTTCTAGGCTTAATTGTATTTTATGGTAGAAAGTCCTTGAGCCATATGATCTTTGTGAAAATTGCATTCTAAGCTAACTCGTTACCTCAGGCGACCTACTTAACCCGTGAGTGGTACATGGCAAAAGATCCAAAGAGATTGCTGACTAGGCAAGTCGTGACCGTCTCACGACCAGCCAGGTCGTGATGAGGTCGCGAATTGCACTGGCAGTTTGCTTTGTTTCTTGATTTGTTTTATGTCCACATCAAATAAGCCAACACGCATGCATACACTTTTTGCATGTTGGACATGGTCAGGGGTAATGATCTGAGTATAACTCCCTATCTTCACATCTTTCTACTCATCCCACCTTGTATAGGAAGAGAAGGCCTTTGCCTTTGAGCCTAAATACTCTCATCCTTTCTTCTCCGTCACTCTCAACATTTGTCATCCTTGAGAGTGTTTTTTTTTATTCCCTTCATCTCATATACATACAATTGACCCTTGTGAGATATTAGTGAAGCTATGGAAACTTAGGGAGCCATCTAAAATCCAATTCTATTGGTGGTGTTCCATTGGTGGTTCAATGGAGGTGTTTCTGCAAGGTAGGCGGAGAAAAGACTTGGAGTAGTTGGTTGCTAACTATGAAGGTCTCAAGTACATTAGGTGTATGGGTTTGGATGTCTCATGGTATTTATTGTACTGCAACTATTTACATTATCTAGGGTACCTTCTTTGTGCATGATATCCTTGTAGCTCATGAATATTGGAGCCAAAAAATTGGTACCACTTCAAAGTAGATATTTATCTTTATCCTGGAAAAAATGGCATTTCTTATCTGGATTGTGAGATTTTGCACACACAAGTTTGACAAAAAACAACTTGGAAGTTTGAATCCATGTTAACCAGCCAACTTCAACAGGCCATAACTTTCAACACAGAGCTCTAAATGATGCAAGATTGGAACCATTGAAAATTTCATTGCGTCCGTTAAGACCTCCAACCAAGTGCAGTAAGTTGTTATCATGAAGCGGGAAACTATTGGAAAGTGCTAGTGAATCGGAATAATTGTCGCACTCATATTAAAGCTGAGCCCAGAAAGCTGAGCCCATTCTAAAGGTGGGCCTAGCCCTAGGGAGATCTCCTTTAAATTCCAGGCCTTCATTTCCAAGCATGTTTAGAGTAGGATTGGATTTTCCAGATTATGAACAGTGTTTTAATTTATAAGCATTTATGTGGATAAATTGTTGAATATGTGAATATTGGCTTGCTTACCCATTCTTTGTTTGCTTAGACTTTGCTTGACTAAAAAATGGGTATGGTCATATATATATATATATAATCATTTTAGTAAATCCAATTTCCGCATGCTTGTTTGGATAGGAATAAATATATACGTGTGAACATGCTGGATTTTGAGATTTGTGACATGTTGATATAGACCACCTTGCGTAGTATATTCATCAAGGATGTCAATACCGTACCAAAGGTCGTACCGATTTGGCCACCGGTACGATATATTTCAGATACCGGTCAATACCGGTGTACCGTTTTGGATTTACCGCTACTTTTTATATTTATAAATAAATATATATATATATATATTATAATAAATATAAAAGTTTACCATAAAATATTTCCTCAATTCAGAACTAATTATTCATGATTTTAGACTTTAGTATCAATTAAAAGGGAAAAAAATAAAAAAATAAAATAGAAAACTTAAAAGTTACCATTGCATACTAAGAAAACAAATAATACTAATAAGTTAATGCAAATAAGTTACCATTCTGTCCTAACAAAAATTCAAAAATTACAAAACTTAAAAAAAAAACTTTTTTCTGTACCGGCCAGTATTGCCCGAAATTGGCCGGTACAATTGGTACGAGGCCGATACGGCCGGTATTTTTTCCGGTACGAAACAGGGGGGTCGAGTGTACCGGATTGCTGGCCGGTACAGTATATTCCGGCTGTATCGGCCGGTACGGTATGAAATCGATAACCTTGATATTCATCCAGTGGTTTTCACAATGGCAAGGTGCCCAAAAGTGAGGTGAAAAGTAATAAATAAAGAGAAACAAAATGCTATTTGTGAGAACGCAATTTGTAACGACTCGTAATAACGTTGGGTTCGCACTTAAAAATGCCCAAACAATATCATTTATAGAGCGTGGGTTTGAAAAGCTAGGCCTTGGTCACCAGACGATGGTTTTTCATGGTGTTCATACATAATTAAATCGTGTTCGCCCTAGGAGTTTTTCTCCTGGAGGCGGGTTGGGAGGCTCTGGTTTTTGGCCATTTTTCCCAGCCCCTTCTTCTTGATTCTTACTTTTCCTTTTATATTAGCCTGTATCCCCTATCCAACGTCCACGTATGGGTTTGATTTTCCAGAACTGATACTTGTCCCATCAGCCCCTAACTAGAGTGGTTGGGGGTGGTTGTAAAAGCTGAAGAGTATGGCTCTGTCAGGTGCAGAGTATTGAATGGTAGTAAGGGCAGCTTTCCTTTTGTCCTTGGTCGCTATTCTATCCAACGTACCCTTCTCTATTGACCTAGATATTTTAGATTTTTTCCCAAACTGTTCCTATACCATTTTTGCCCTTTCTTCCAGGGGGACCTCGGATATGCCGAGGATTGAATCATCCTCGGCTGTATCCCAAGACTATTTGAACTTGTATTACCTATCCTTGGCTATAACCTTCCTCGACTCGGGCCTTGGGCCCCAATGAATAAATGGGCCAGGGCCACAAATTATTGGGCCCCACACTATTAATTAGGAAAATGAGTTTGAAAGAAATAAATGTGTAACAATTTTTTATAACCATTAGAAATCTAAAGCATAAAAAAAATGAGTAACTTTTGCAAAGTTATACGATGCGTAGTTTGTATAAGAAGAGAAGGGATTAATGTGTGTTGAAATGGATGAGATCCGGTTGTTGAACATGTAAGAATTGGACATTTATTAATTGAATTTTTGAGTTCTTAAAGAGAGTTGAATGTAACTTAATTAGTTAATATGCATGCGTGTCCATTGCTATGTTGTGGTTATATTCAGTAATGGGTCGCAGTACTCCATTATTTTGGACTTGTGCACTAGTCTCACGTAAGGTGGAATACAAAGTTTTAAACCTGATTCACGATGGGAGGGTGTCCACCATGGAAAGTAAGTCGTGGTCCACCTTTTCACTCATAACATTAGACAAAATCTTATATCTCTTCCCGTCTAAAGAATAATGTTAGAGATACAAACTATTTTACAAATTTTTTTTTATAAACTGCTAATATAGTGAGTGATTATTAGCAACTAAAAATGTGATATTAGCGATGAACCTAGATGAAAACTGATAAGAATTTGGCCGTATTAATATTTTGAAAAAATTTTGTAAAATAATTTGTGCCTATAACATTATTTCTGTCTAAATATAAGGGCAAATTATTGCCATATCGAAAGCCATCTATAAACCAATTGGAGCATATAGAGAGGACGGCCTGATCCATGTGCCAGGTGCTGCGTGAATGTTTGTTGTTGGTAATTTATTCTGATTTGCTAAAGAAGTACATGCCTAAACCCTAACCTTTTATAGATTATATCTCATCTAGTATCTAACATGTGAATTCTAAAATTTTACTGGACAAAACACTTTGCAAATTTCAAATGAATTTACTAATTAATTGATCACATTTTATACCGTCGAGGGAGAAAAAGTACTTAATGTCTGTTAAAATGAATTGAGATTTGGTTCTTGAACAACTTGATTATAAATTAAATATATTGGAATCTAATTTGTGTGAGAGAGAGAGAGAGATAAATCAACGTTTCACTGAAACCAATGAAATCCAGCTCTGAACAACCGGATTATATAAACATCAAATATGCGTTCAATATACCAGCTAAACAACATATGATTCCCATAATTTCAGAAAAACATATTATGGGCTTATTGTTTAACTTTAAAATCTAGAAGAAAAGGGACACTGACTTATTACATATAGCCGCCTAATATCTGTCACCACACCAGCTATAGGTGTTGAAAATATCACATCGTTAACAAGAAAACGTGTTGTTGTCCATGTCCGCCGCCATGCTGACCATGTGGATGATGTCCTCCGCCATGACCATGAGGGTGATGTCCTCTGCCACCACGATGACCATGAGGGTGATGTCCTCCGCCATGAGCATGTGGTTGATGTCCTCCACCACCATGACAATGCCCTCCTCCTCCTCCTCCTCCATGAGGACCATGACCATGACCGCCGTGATGCCCACCGCCACCATGACAATGCCCTCCTCTTCCGCCATGTCCATGTCCTCCGTGATGTCCTATGCCATGACCATGTCCATGTCCTTCATGAAGTCCCTCACCGTGGGGTGGAGTATGATGATGATTTCCGTGGTGAGACATTTTCTAATGTATTTCTCAACTCAAAGCTCAGAAAATAGGAATTGAGTTTACAGTGAGGAACTTGGTAAGGGGTGTATATGTATTTATAATTTTACAAATCGTGATGTGAAGACAGAACCTAAAAGTCAACCTTGCTAGTACTTGGAGTGGAAGTTTAGCTGATTAAACCGCGTACCTCCATAAAAAAAATAAATGTATCAGTTGCGTGTTAGTGTTTAATTTTATCACAATGCGAACTGTCCGAGTGTCTGAAGTTGTGAAATAGAAGTAGATACTTTTCTTCCTAGTTAAGTTATATATGTGGTCGGCTATACCGAGTTTATAGATAATTTGTTGCACAAACATTTAAAAATTTAAATGATCAGCTGCATGATTGGTGTTCACCTTACCCATTCATACGTATAATCAAAGCGCATGATTGGTTTTTTTTTTTTTTTTTTTTTTTTTTTTTTTTGTGGGCGTATATATCATTTTGATTTCTTCATTTTGAGATAACAGTTAATTTGGTATTTATATTTTGGTAGTAGTCAATTTGATACTTGTTATTTTTAATTTGAAATCAATTTGGTTCCTACTGTTAACTCACTAACGAAAAATGCCTACGTGACAAACGGTGTACACTGTTGGCATGTCTAATGTTGACATGTCTAAATTTTAATGGCTAGGGGTGTTTACCAAACCGCAAAAACTACACAAACCGCAAAAACTGGACCAAAACCGCCCACAAAATAGCATAACTGTACTGCACCGCAAGTAATAATGCACCGCACCACATAATGCAATACGGTGCGGTTATGGTTTCGACTAAATTTTAAACCGCACTGCACCACACCACACCACACATATGACTGCACAAATAAGATGCAGTGCAATTTTGGTTTTAGTTAAACCGCACTGCAAAGTGTAGTGCTAAAAATGACTCAAAACCGCACTACACCGCACCGCGAACACCCCTATTAATAGCCATGTCAACGCTCAAAAAAAAAAAAAAAAGTCACGTCAACATTTTATATATATTATCAATTTTATTTTTTATTTTTTATTTTTATTTTTTTTTTACCAGTTCTTTCTTCTTCTTCTTCTTCTTCTTTTGTTTTTTATTTTTTATTTTTATGGTAACCAAATAGACTTTTTTTTTTCGAGAGAGACAATTACAAGATACTGTTAACTCTGCAACTCGAACTCTTTCTTCCCTAAACTCCCAAGCACTTTGAACATGAGGAGGTGTCAATTCAGCTACAAAGCCTTTGAGATAACCAAATAGATTTTAATTTTTATTTTCCCAATTTTCTTTTTTCCTTTTCTTGTATCTTCTTGGTATCCAAATGCTATACCTTGCAATTAGGTTCACCAAACTAAACCCAATTCCACCATCACCATTCCAAAGAACCACCACTACAAAGCAAAATCCTCAAGGTTAAAAACAGCAATCCCGTTACCTTACAAGAAATCCAATAAATTTAAAAGCAAATCCCGAGTAGACGTTGTTCCGGTTACTTATATGAAAAATATTTGTTGAATTGATGAATTCCATGTCATTCATTGAAACCCACGAGTGCTTGGCATCTGAAATCATCAAAGGTGAAGGCCGTGGTAGTGATTCCTTTCAAGGGAGCAACAGAGATTAAACAACATATTATCTTCAAAGGCATAAACTATGTTGTGACTCGTTGTGCTAGCCCATCGGAGATTCCAAAGCCGAGAGAGAGAGAGAGAGATTTGCTAGCGAGGAAGAAGAACATATGAAAGAGAAATCAGAAAAAGGGAGACAAGGCAAAAAAAATAAGAAGAAGAAGAAAGTGAGGGATTCTGTGGTGTAAGATAAAGATGAGACAAAGAGCAGATCTGTGTTGATTTTTTGGTTAGTAAGAAAGGGTTGTAGAAATTAAAAGGAAAAAGAGAATGTATTGATTTTTCGGTTAAAAAGAAACGGTTGGAAAGATTAAAAGAAAAAGAGAATATAAACAAGAAAATAGATTTTAAATTTTTTTTTTTGTTTAAACAATGATGTGGAATTTTTTAGTGTCTATTTAAATTTTTTATTATTATTATTTGCCAGGTGGGATTTAAGTGTATTAATAGTGCACACTATTAGCCATGTAGACATTTTTCATTAGTTAGTTAACGGTAGAGACCAAATTGATTGTAAGTTGAAAATAACAAGAACCAATGTGGCTATTACCAAAATGTTGGGATCACATTGACTATGATCCCAAAATGTAGGAACCAAAATAGTGGTTTCACCTTTATTTTTTGAGAGGAGTTATATCCACAACATTTTCAGAACAAATTATACGTGAAAATTTGTTATTGGTTTTAATTTAAAGTCACAACTTAAATTTCTTTTTTACCCATCCGTAACAACTAATAACAATTTGACACTTAAAATTTGTTGTAAAAATGTTGTAGACATAACATTTTTTTTTTCTTTTTTATGATAAGAAGATTGAGAGAAAAAATTCATTCAACAGCTAACTAGTATTAGGCAACATGCGCAAGTCTTTTACGTCATCCTTATCCTTAATTTAACAACACCTCAACGTCATAAGGAAGTTCTAGATACAAAATTAAATCTTTTTGTGGATTCCATATATGTTTAGTATCTTCATCCCATTCTAACCTTGACACTTCTTTTTCCCTATATTTCATACAATATAGGTATTTGAAAGATTTTTTTTTATTAGAAATAAAAATAAAACCCTAGTATTATTTCCATGCAATGTAAGGCTTAGTTAAAAATTTATATGTAAATAAATCAAACACCATTTATGACTCCATATCCTGTAATGATCCAATAAGTAAAGCCTACCAAAAAAAAAATACCTAGAGAAAAAAAAAAAATGCAATATGACATATCCAAAATTTTAAAAAATAATAATAATAAAAAATACCTCGTGTTTTTTCTTCATAGAACTCATTACAGTTTTTTTGCAAAATTAATATTTATGAGTATCTGTTAATACCGTATTTCGTCCGACCCCAATTCATGCATCAAAACAATTGCAACATTTAGAACCCCTCTGATAGCAATTAAGACCAAAAACCCTAACTAGGAATGGTTAAAAAGTTTTGATCTGACCATCTAATCGAGTTAATTTTTCCCTTTAAAATGATAGTTCATAGGCCAAACTCGGAGTTAAACGGATGAAATATCAATAAAACCTTAAAACCTTAAT